>NC_135631.1:17893250-18205500 GCF_053574225.1 Canis aureus | reverse complement strand
ATTACATACTTAACAAGGGCCTGAACCACAGGAAGCACCTGTTATCTGATAATTCCGTAGGGACTGAAGTAGAACCCCATGTTAAATCTCATTGAAAACCAGATTGATTGTGGGAAAAAAAATTCTGAAAGTGTTTTGAACCACAAAGCTCCTTGGAACTTGGAGTTCTTCAGTTTGAGCTGAGTTTAGGTAAAGTGGAGATTTTTTTTTTTTAAAGATTTTATTTATGTATTCATGACACACACACACACACACACACACACACACACACACAGAGGCAGACATAGGCAGAGGGAGAAGCAGGCTCCATGCAGGAGCCTGACATAAGACTCCATCCCGGGTCTCCAGGATCAGGCCAAGGGCTGAAGGTGGCGCTAAACTGCTGAACCACCCAGGCTGCCCTAATGTGGAGATTCTGATGTTTATCATCTGTATTTGGCATTTGAAAAGCTCTCCTCATTTAGTCTTGGAGAAAGAGCCAACTCCCAGTACCCAGAAGAAATCTGTAGGTGGAGGAGGGCAGGGAGTGGACAATTGGACCATCCAGGTCCTTTGAAGTCATTTTTGATGGAACTTGAGATCAATGTTTTTTGCCTGTGCTCAAAGAACTAGGGGTCCCCCTGGGCCTGAAGCCTCTTCTATATCACGTCAATGTTTTGTCCCCTCAGGAAAGTGGTGTTTTGATTGCTTGTTTGCTTGACACTGAGCCCTGGGATGGGGTTGGGGTTGAGACCTTGGGGAACATCCCTCCAGAGGATCCTAGTTGGCCCCAGCCCCCTCACAGTTTGATATGACTCACTTGGGCTCTGAAATAAATGGTAAAAGCAGCTGAATTGCCTTTACACTTTTACTACATAGCCTGAGGAAATTTTTTACTATTTGAAATCTGAGGTTCTCAGAGACCAACCAGCTTTGCTTTTCTTTTTCAGATTCAAAAAGTCTATACGTGAAGGCAGTTAGTTCTGAATTAAGATCTCATAATTCCCCAGGAACCAGGTATGTTTTCCCTGACCTTTTCTGAAGCAGCTTTCTTCACACTGTGGGTGAAAATAATGAGTTTGTCTAGGAGAAAGGGGCTCAGAAGTACGTATGAAAAATGACTCTGGATTCTATTTTCTTTATTCTCCTCTGCCACAGCTCATAAAAAATGGAGACAGAGTGAGCCTCCCATAGGTAATTTTGGCTCACTTTCTCTTAAACAGAAACTGACATAGTCATTGCCAGATAGACTACTGACACCAATTGGTGTTAGTAAAACCCAGAAGCCATGTTTGTATGATTGACCAACGGTTTAATAGAAAAAGAAATAAATTAGTTTGTATTGAGCACTCACCGCAGACCACATAGTGGCTGGATTTTTCCATATTTTATCTTACTTAATCTACTATTGATAGAGGGAAATTGATTTGTCTACAGTTGCATAGCTAGTAAACATTAAAACTATTATTCTAACCCCATTGTTGAGATGCTAGTCCATTTATTCATTCAAGAAGTATGTAAGAGTGTACCATGTGCCTGGTGCCAGTCTAGACAGTGAATAATGAATGACGCACAAAACAGTGACAGACCTTGGCTCTTTCTTCATGGAACTCAGTCTAGTAATTTTCTGTTCAGAACCTTCTTTGGGGGCACCTGGGTGGCTCAGTTGGTTAAGTGTCTGCCTTCAGCTCATGATCCCAGGGTCCTAGGATCGAATTTTGCATCCAGCCTGTTTCTCCCTCTCCCTCTGCCAGCTCCTCCCCCTGTTTATGCTCTCTCTCTCTATCAAATAAATAAATAAAATATTTTTAAAAAGAACCTTCTTTGGAACTCTGCAAATGAGATGTGATGACTTGGGGTGAGTCTTCAAACCCCTTTAGAAACCACTGTGATGAAACTTTTATTTCCAGGCTATCTTAGTGGTTTAAGTTTCTAAAATTCCTTAAGTTTTAATGTTTTTCAGTTTTCAGCACACTTTCTTATTTCTTAAATAAAATAGTTTATCCTTGTCACCTTCAAATATTTAAAGCTGTCTTTATTCTTTCAAGACTCCTTCTGATATTTATTTTAGGCCTTTTCAGGACTTGGGTTAGAGAAATACAGTGGCAGGAGTAGCAGCAGGGTTTGGGTTCAGGCCTTGCAACCCTTCAGGGATGGCACTGGGCAAAAGAAGCCTCCAGATTTCTCCTTGCTGCTCTGGATCCAGACACATTTATCAGCAGTGACTGCAATGCATAATGGAAAGGGTTGTCCATCATGAGAACACAGAAAATGCCTTGAATATTAATTGCTAACATATGAAGATGGCAGTCTGGGGCAGTTCAGTATAGGGACTGTGTGATAACTGGTAGAAGTCAGACCTAGAGCCTAGGTGAATAAATTGAGTGATCAGTTCTAACCAAGAAAATTGATCAAGCAAATGTTTTGAGAAGGTGCTTTGGAATAGAATTCAGAATCCAAGGTAAGTCAGCTGCTTTTCACTTTTGAGGTTTTTCCGGGTTGTTTATCCTGTCCTGGGTTGGAGAAGAGGTTGGTTTGTGAGATAGGAGGGTGAATATCTTATTAGTCAAAGGATCACAGTACTTATTTTTTTTAATAATAAATTTATTTTTTATTGGTGTTCAATTTGCCAACATAGAGAATAACACCCAGTGCTCATCCCGTCAAGTGCCCCCCTCACAGTACTTAATGAGTGGTTTTCCCCCCACCAATGAGCAGCAATATTTGGCTGGAACTCCAAAACCCGAACTAGCCACTTTATCTCACTACATCTTAGTTTCTTCATGTATATATCTGTACATGAATATAGGTATTATATATATATACATAGTGACCACTAAACTACAGAGAACAAGCAGATGCCAAAAGTCAAAAGGAAAAAAGTCAAAGGACTGGATCAATGTAATGGAAAATTATACAGTTTGGAAAGTTAGTTGGTACATGACTGGATGGGAATCCATCAACAAGCAAAAGCGAGGGAGAAATATACAATTATAGGATTTATCCTAAGGAAGGAGGAGCCACATGCACGGGTATTCACTGGAACATTGTAAAGCGGAAACACTGGAAAGCAAGGAGTGGAGCAATTATGCTGGTTCCTATCCAGTAGCATTTCACTGGCTGACTGAGCCAATTCTTATGACGCCAGCACAGCACTGGTGTGTGTAACCCTCATCCAGAGAAGATGGTCTCGGCTGTCTCCTTGTTTGGTAGTATAAGCAAGGCTCCTGGAGGTGAGCATAGCATAGTGTTGAATCACTATGGTGTACACCTGAAACTAACATAACATGGTGTATTAACTAGACTCAAGATAAAAAAAAAAAAAAAAAAAAAAAGAAGCCTCCTCAATCTGATGACCTCAGGTATTTTCCAAGGTAAGCCAAGGTCAAGCAGAGTTGAGGCATTTCCTGCTTCTCTTCCCTGTCCTTCCTCCACACTTTTTCTCTCCCTTCTCTTGCTCTGAGCCCTTCCCCTGCTCTGCTTCCAAGGACAGGAAAAGCCTCTAAACCAACAGGGAGGGAGACCATGGGCTCCAATCAGGACACAAGCCTTTCACCAGGTCTGCTGGCTCCATTCACCCTGTTGTTTCTGAATAATTCTCATAGCACAAGTCTAAGCTAATATTTTGGCAGGAAGCATGAGTCCAGCTAGACGAGAGAACAATGAACTGTTTGTTGTGGAGTTAGGTAGCATGAAAAATGTTTAAACACTTTGCTGTTGATGTTCTGATCTATTCATCAAGTATTTATTTATGTGTGCTAAGGGGCCACAGGAGCCTGGGTGGGCCAGAGCCGGTGAAAACAGAGGTCCCGAGGGGCTTAGAGCTAGTTGTGGAGCTGGGAGGTTCCCCAACTAATTGTGCTATAATCAAGCCAGACTCCATTGCTTTGAGAGAGCAGAGAAGAGAGGACTTAACAGTAACCAACATCTATCACAAAGATTTCTTTTTTTATTTATTTAAATTCAATTTAGTTAAAATATAGTGTAGTATTAGTTTCAGGAGTAGAATTTAGTGATTCATTGCTTACATAAAACACCCAGGGCTCATCAAAAGTGCCCTCCTTAGTGCCCATCACCACCTCCTCCCCTCCCCTCCAGCGACCCTCAGTTTTTTCCCTAGAGTTGAGTCTCTTATGGTTTGTCTTTCTCTCTCTGATTTTATTTTTTTATTTTATTTTATTTTATTTTATTTTATTTTATTTTTTTATTTTTCCTTCCCTTTCCCTATGTTCATCTGTTTTGTTTCTTAAATTCCACATATGAGTGAAATCATATGTTATTTGTCTTTCTCTGACTGGCTTATTTCACTGAGCATAATACCCTCTAGTTCCATCAATGTGATTGTAAATGGCAATTTACATTTTCATTCTTTTTGATGGCTAAGCAATATTCCATCATATATATATCTCACATCTTCTTTATCCATTCATCTGTCAATGGACATTTGGGCTCCTTCCACAGTTTGGCTGTTGTGGATATTGCTGCTGTAAACAGTGGGGTGCATGTCCCCTTTTGAATCACGATTTTTGTATCCTTTGGATAAATAGCTACTAGTGTAATTGCTGGGTCATAGGGCAGATCTATTTTTAACTTTTTGAGGAAGCTCCACACTGTTTTCCAGAGTGGCTGTACCAGTTTACATTCCCACCAACAGTGTAAGAAGATTCCCCTTTCTCTGCATCCTTGCCAGCATCTGTTGTTTCCTAAGTTAATAACAAAGATTTCTGATTTCTGATAGGAGGTGAGGACATCTATATCTCCACATAAATACATACTGTCAACGGAATTACTGTTAAAGAATAAACTCATACAGACATTAAGGGTTGTGATTAACACCTCTGGACTCAACATCAGGCAGACCAAGTGTTTTTCCACTTCCAACACTTACTAGTTATGTGACTTTGGATAATAGTCATTGTTGTCTTCTTCATTTCCAGTCCCAGCCACTAGATATCAAGAGCAAATGGTAGCCAGAAAAGGGAGACCACGCATAAAATATACTGCCAACTGGAAATAATCTAAGAAGAGAGCAAAATGCTCTATCATGGAACACTGTTTATAAAGCTGAAAAACTGGAATCAAAGAGAGTGGGGTGTTATCACTATGCAGTTTCTCCGTGTGTAAAAGAAGGAAAATAACAGGATCCAACCCAAAAAGTTGAATGAGTTAACTGTGAATAAAGCCTAGTATGTTGTGAGCCATTGTTATGATTTCGTGATTACTACCATTTAGTTTAGGTGCACAGAAAATATCAGGAGATCTCCTTGGAGGCTATATTCTTAGGAATGGAGTAGGAAGACAAGAAGTGAGGGGTTTGTACTTTTAACTTCATACTATTCTTTTTTGATTTTTTAAAAGATATTTATTTATTTATTTATTTATTTATTTATTTACTTACTTGCTTATTTATTTAGAGAAAACGTGAGTGGGGCTAGGGGCAGAGGGAGAGGGAGAAGCAGACTCCTTTCTGAGCCAGGAGCCCAATGACTCAGGGCTCTGCTCAGTCTCAGGACCCTGAGATCATGACCTGAGCCAAAACTGAGTCAGACACTTAACCGACTGAGTCACCCAGGCACCCTTCTCTTTTTACCTTTTAAAAATGAAATAAATAAAATATTTAAAACTATGCTACTGGACTTTTCATAATTATATAATATAAACATGTAGGATAATTCAAGCTCTGAGTGCATGGGACTTTGGATTTGGGAATATAAAGATGTGGCCTTTGATTCTGACCCTGCTGATTAGGTTATTTTGGTCAATATTAAGCTCCCTGAGCCTTAACTTTCTCAGCTTTAAAGTGGGTACAGTATCACCTACCTCATAAGATTAAATGCTATACTATAATGGAAGAGTCTTGCTTATACCTTACATATTGTCAACATGTACTGGTTTACTATTTTTATACCATCCCATCATCCCTTCTGTACTTTCTTTTCATTTTCATTGCCTCTTTTTTCATCACCCAGTGAAAATTCAAGTTGACATCAATGGAGAATAGCACAGAAGCCACAGAGTTCATCCTCTTGGGATTAACAGATGACCCCAATCTTCAGGTCCCCCTCCTCCTGGTATTTTTGTTCATCTACCTCATCACTCTGGTTGGGAATGGGGGCATGATGGTGATCATCCACTTAGACCCCCACTTCCACACTCCCATGTATTTCTTTCTCAGTAACCTCTCCTTCGTAGACCTGGGTTACTCCTCAGCTGTAGCCCCAAAGGCAGTGGCTGCCCTGCAGTCAGGGAACAAAGTCATCTCCTACAGTGGATGTGCTGCCCAGTTCTTTTTCTTTGTGGGTTTTGCCACTGCTGAGTGCTACCTCCTGGCCTGCATGGCCTATGACCGCCATGCAGCCATATGCAGGCCTCTTCATTACACCACCACCATGAGAGCAGGTGTATGTGCCCTCCTGACTGTTGGCTCCTATGTCTGTGGCTTCCTCAATGCTTCTATTCACACAGGAAACACCTTTAGACTCTCGTTCTGTGCTTCTCATGAGATTAATCATTTTTTCTGCGATCTTCCTCCACTCTTGGCTCTCTCATGTTCCAACACACGCATCAACAACTTGGTTGTCTTCTGTGTCGTGGGCTTCAACGTCTTTTTCACCCTCCTGGTCATCCTCATCTCTTACCTCTTCATATACATCGCCATTCAAAGGATACATTCTGTGGAAGGACGAAAGAAAGCCTTCTCCACCTGTGCCTCCCACCTCACTGCCGTAACCATCTTCTACGGAACTATCATCTTCATGTACTTCCAGCCCAGCTCCAGCCAGTCCATGGACACAGACAAAATTGATTCTGTGTTTTACTCAGTGGTGATTCCCATGTTGAACCCCTTGATCTACAGCCTTAGGAACAAAGACGTAAAAAATGCTCTCCGGAAAGTACTCAACAAACTTCACCCCCAGTCTGTAAGTGTAGGTGGGAAGTAGACAGGTAGCTGAGTGATAAACCTTCCCCCAGACCTAGATGCCATCGTGACTTCTGAGCTTCGGCAGATTGCAGACTTTTCTCCTCGAAGAACAGTGCTTACTTCTGCTACTTGGAGAAATCATGAAAGCAGCACTTGGAAATGTCTCACTCAGGAAGATAATCTTGTATTTAGTGAATAACAACTTGGGACATTTAAACTCTTCTTGCACTAGTTTCTTGATGTGATTCAAAGCAGAAGATCAGAGCGTGAATTGAATGCACTTAATTGGAAGAAATTTTCACTCACTATTAAGATTTGGTGTAAGGATCACATCATCATTGTATAATACTTATCAGTTGAAATGTACAACATTGTGCTTTCATATTTGGTCCATGAGTTTGAAAGTTAAAGTTTCTAATGCAGACAAAAGATGTTTAAATATTTTTAATAACACCTCTAGAAGGTTTTAACTCAAAGAACAGGACACACTATACCCAGAGTTGGATGACCCAGCCTTTAATCCTTCCAAACTCTCGCCCACATTCCTGCTTATTCATTGGTTGAGCACTTTTGTATTTTCGTAACTCCTTCTGTTAATGTGTTGGGATAACTTTGGTAGAAAACAATAAGCCACCTTTGTATGTAACAGTGTCAGTAGATAAATTGTTTAAACTTTAACCTGAATAAACATATCTTTCTTTAGAAAGCTTGCACTCTGTTCCATGCTTTTGGCCTTTGTCTAACATAATTACCAAAGCTTGCAGAAGGTTTGGAGGAAAAAGCATTTTTTCCAAGGGCTATGAAAGAGGAGATTTGTCTTCTGAATTAAATGCTGCATTTCTCAGCACCCTTAAGTTTGGTGAATCTATTATGAGTACACATAATAGCTTTCTGTGCCCTCTTGGCTTCTGTTTTTTCAATAATTCAGTTCACCTCTGGATCCCTGTTGCATTGCGATGTTCTGTAATTAGATGCTACAAGAATAAAAAAGCCCATAGAAATTTACTTCATAAATAGGAACAGTACAATGACACATAGGTCAAGTCCACCTTCAGGTCTTATTTTGGGTCCTGGATGGTATCTGCGAACGTGTGTGTGTGTGTGTGTGTGTGTGTGTGTGTAGGAGAGTGGTGATTAATTTTATTTCTCACATATCAATGGCTTGATGGTGTTTGCAGCCACAATTGGTCCAAGTCACAGGATATTTCATGATATCCAGATCTCAAAGACAACAACAACAAAAAGAATTATTTTAAATGTGAAAACCAGAAATATGGGTGGGCAAACTCAGGGAGCTTAGAAAGTCAAATTAGTTTTGAGATTATCAAACTCATTATGCACAGAGCAGCCTCTGTGTGAGGAGAATGGATGGTGGGTCTTGTGGAGAGAAGAGCAAAGAGAGAGTTTTGGAACTGAGGCTGATCTATAGGAGAAACTTCCTCTGGCACATGGCCATTGCCACCTAACAAGACCGGGAGCTTCTCCTGGATCCAGCACCTCAGTTTAAGCAGAAAAGTGTGTGGCTCTCTTAAGAGTTAAAGACCCGATGCCTATATATCTCTCTTTCCTGCTGAAGTCCTCCCCAACTAGTCTAACAATTGACTGCAAATGGGTAAAAGAACTAGTTCTAGCGTCAAGAGCTGGATGAAAATCCTTACTCTTCTTAATCAAGTGTGTGACCTCAAGAGTCACTTAATCTCTTTGGCCCCAACATATGGTAAACTGTGAAGATGACAAAATAAAGTACTTGAATGTGCCCAGCACAATGAATGCATATTCAATACAGCGGAGACTCACTTGGCTGTCCTTGTGCGCTCCACTTTGAGCTTCTGAGCTCCCGCCCTCTCTCCACCCCATCCAAGTCCAAGTTTTTTATTTCTAGCCATTGCTTAACTTCCTTTCTTCCGAGCTGCCGGTTCTACATCAGACACATTTCAAGCTGGTTTTACGCGAGCATTCATTTACAGAAGCTACTCAGAAGGAGACGGCTTGTCGCCAGCAAGACATTAATTTTCGGAATCCACGTTCCTGTGGGGAGCTTTGCACTTCCACATGGAAAATCTGTCAAATGGAGACTAAATGCCCATTTGGTTATTAACAACACCCACCCTCCCCCTGTGGGGCTGGTCTGATGAATGGGAGGCAGTGAGTAAGGCTTGTAGCTCAAGGGAGTAAAGGAGTAAAGGCACAGGGAGACTTCCTTCCTGAAATGGCCAAAAAAGAGAGTGAAAACACATCAATCAGGCCAATTATTTATATCGGGATAAATTGCCCCTTTGAAAAAGGATTCATGATTGAATTACTCTAAATACGGGGCTCCCTTTTGTGCATTAGATGATTTGTTCAGCTTTATGTATGGGGAAAGGAAAATTAAAATATTAGGAGTCTTTGACAATTGAAGCTAACATGACAGAGCCATGACTTCTTTAGCCTTCAAAGAGCCTTTAAAAATAATCTCGACCGACCCTCTCATTTTACAGCTGACAATCCTGATTCCCACAGTTTAGCTTGCTTCAGCTCACAGAGAACCAAGTCTTATTAGACTCTTATTCATCCTTTACATTCTATAAAGTTCCTGATGTGTCAAGAGACATTTTTACTTCCATTGTTTGCCACCAGGTAGATTTTTTGTGCTTCGGTTTTGCAATCGAGGAAACCAGAGCTTTGAAAAGTTAGCTTACCTGCCTACTACTAACAAAAGGAACCAAGATTTGAACATTAGTTTTTCCTTCCCTGCCCAATTCTCTAAGAAAGAACAAATAGCCTTATACTTTAGTATGTTTCAACAGAGGACTTATTTCATGTATAAATCATTTACAGTCTTTCATGATAAGTCCCTGTGGTGTGGAAAGGCGCTGTGGAGAATACAAACAAATATAAGACTATAAGATATAATTCCTGCTCCAACAAAGCAAATCCTCCTGCACATATGGTGACCGATGCAATGCACTTTTGAGATTAATGACTCAGTATTGGATAACTTTGTTGGCAAGAATTCTTCCTATACTCTATGCAACATGAATGGATCAGAGCACATGTGTTTTCAGCCTTGAGAATTGGAGTTGGCTCTTTGAATGCTGCAGCCCACAGAGAGAGCAAGCCTCAGCCAATGTTTACTGGGCATTGAGCATAAGCTGCAAGAAAGGCATGGCGTGAGGTCTGCTCAGGCCATGTTCAATGCCATTCTTGCTTCGGGAGTAGCTTGCAAATGTGCAGTAAAACAAGGCACGTGCTTCTAGATAGATGGCAATTCGAGTCATTGGTGGTCATTGTCAATTGGGCAGAATAGGAAATAATAATTAGAACTCTTCAGAAATTAGACAGAATTCTGTGGGTAGGGAAAGCTTTTTGGAGGAAGTACAATGTGAGCCAAGCTCTGAAGGGATAATGTAGAAAGAGCCCAGACATCCAACGTAGGAGACAGCTTCTCGTTGAAACCTTACCACTTACTAACTGTGAGACTGGCAGGAGTCAATCATGGAGCCAACATCCTCCTCATCAAAGAGGAGATTGTAGCAGGCCACACCATCCTCAAGGACGTGGTAAAGTCAAAGGAGATCATGGACAGGAAAGTGTTTTTAAAGTTGCTATCCTCTCGCTAATGTCAGTATTGCCACTGACAAATCATTAGCAGAGCTGAATGGAGAGTTTCTGACCAACAGGGACCCACCTGAACCCAGGGAAGGCAGATGGGATTGCACATGGCAGGAGCTTCTTTCTGTTGTCAGAGGCTGTAGGAAAAGCAGACCACTCAGACAGCAAGTAGATGGACCACCAAACCCTCAATCTATTACTTCTGGAGGCAGCTAGGACTTGTTCCCATCCAGCTGAATGAAGGGTCTGGGCCTATGAGAATGATTGTGTCCCTGTAGAAAAATCACTTTCATTGCAAAACTTCCATAGGATCTCCCCACTTAGCTACTCAGATCCAAGCCCAAGAACCTCATCTCCTATTCATGACAAAAGATTTCTCTGTTGTTGGTCTGTGATTATTTCATAAGGTATGTGTATATGTGGTGAGGTGAGGGGGGGTTAGTTTTTGCAGTATATTTAACCAGCAAAAAGTTAGTGTCTATATATGTATGTATACGTATGTGTATATATATTAAAACTTCTTACAATTCAGTGAGAAAAAGCCTAATAGAAAAACATAAAATCGAGTTATTCACTCTATTGTTCATGTTAATTTTACTTATCTCTAGTTTGGGATAGTGATGAGCAATGCTGATGTGAACTTTTCACCACGTGTCCCAAAGCACATAGGCAGTCAGTTCTCTAGGGTATGTGCATTTGGATGAAGAATTGCTGATCCATAGGTAAATAATTTGGTGCTGGTCTTGGAAGTAGTTGTACCAATTTATATTTGTATCAACAAGTGTGTGAGTTCCCACTGCCAACACTTGATGTTACTGGGCTTTTAAATTACACCAATTTGAAGAGAGGTTGGTGTTTTTAATTGTTGGTTTAATTGTATTTTTTGATTACTGATGAAGTCACACACACTTTTGTGGGTTCTTTTTTCTCCAATCCTTTCGGCCATTTTCCCATTGCTATGTAAAAATAAAGCAAATCACAAACAGATCCAAATGCAATTACGGAATGAATATTTCTGCTTTATTCCTGACTTGGATGCGGTCTATATTGATGTTTGCTTTGTAACTATTATTAAACTCAACCTAAATGTTTTATGCACTTTTTGGAGTATATATATATGTGTGTGTGTATGTATAGACACACACATATATATGTATGTAATCACAGTGAAAATGTTAAAAAAGGAAAATGAAACATAGTTACTATATTCATTCCTATATTTCATCACAGAACTTTATGTACTTTTTGGTTATGTATCATGTTGTGTACTTTTCTGTATAAGATGTATTTCATAATACAAATGTTAAAAAAGATACATCCAACCAAGTTCCTATATATAAGAACTTCATAGCATACACTAAAGTGGAGACAGCACTTACCTATAAATAACTTTAATTCTATGTAGCAAATGATAAAAAACAATTAGAGATACATATAAACTGTTGTGGTAGAAGGCAGAAAGAATAGATTCCTGGTGGAGGGGCAGGTGGGCACCAAAATGAAACGTTTGTTCTGGACAAGACGCATGCAGTGAAATGAGAATGAAGCTATGCAGATGTATTCAGCAAAGTGTTCTGTTTGTCTGGAATGTAATATTCATGAAGAGAAGTAATGGAAAATAAGTTTGGAATGCTGTAGGCTGGTGCCCAAAACTTGAAGGAATATTCTCTTTCAAAAGTTAAGATTTTCCAATTTAAACTTTTTTCAAACTCAACTATGGAAAGTCTAGATATCTTGCAAAGGTCAGAAGTAGAGGTGGAATCCCAACCACTGTAGACCATTTAGAACAGTCTTGCTCACGCACCTATGTTAAGGCAAAGCATTTGTTTACTTCAGGCAAAAATTGTTCAGCACTTTGTATGTGAGCACGTATCCACCTAAAAAATTATTTTAGCTCTTCTGGTAGCAGACATTGGTCATTTTTGAAATGCCCAGAATCCATTTTCCTTCTTGTTCTGAGATTTATTTATTCATTTCAGGAGAGAGAGACGAGAGAGAGAGAGAGAGAGAGAGAGAGAGAGAGAATGAATAGGGAGAGGAGCAGAGGGAGAGGGAGAGAGAATCCTTAGCGGACTCCCTGCCCTGAGATCACCACCTGAGCCAAAGTCTGATGCTTAACTGACTGAGCCACCCAGGTGTCCCCATGTTCCTTCTTAAAAACATTTTGACTTTCTTTTTTGGAGAATGATCTCATAATCACTGGGTTGATGGGAGAATACCGTGTCCTCCCAAGGCTATGGGAGCTAAAGCAAGGGGAACCTTTCCTTCTCTGCCCCTGTAAAGAGATTCCTACAGGGAAATGCATAGAGGTGCACCGAGGGCAGGTGTGAGTCCTAAGCTCAGTCAGTACAAAGTTCTCACTCTCCCAACTTTGAACCTGAAGCAAGTGGTACATATACCACATGAAGGCTTGCTTTCATGAAGTTCATTTGCCCCAGTGATGGGATTTGGGTCAGGTCATTGTCCAGACAGGACAGTTTCTTTACTCTGACTTCTGTTCCACAGTCCCCTGCAAATGCCCCTGGTTCCTGTTTTTTAGCCAGTAGCCCATGAATTCTGTGAACCTCGTGATATCCTTTTTTTTTTTTTTTAAAGATCTTATTTATTTAGGAGAGAGAGAGAGAGAGAGAGAGAAGCAGGCTCCATGAAGGGAGCCCGATGTGGGACTAGATCCCAGGGCTTCAGGATCACACTCTGGGCTGAAGGCAGGCACTAAACCACCGAGCCACCTGGGAATCCCCTTGTGATAGCCTTTTAATTACCTCCTTTTCCCCTTTATGTTAGCCTGAGTTGGTCCATACTAAGACATATCTAATATATCTAGCATGTGGGAAACACTCCACCAGGGATTGGATAGTGAACGAGACAAGATCCCAACCTCAAAACATTGAGAAATTGAGTAGAAATGTAAAATGTTAAAAGAACAAGAAATAAAACCCTCAATAGTACAAGAGAAGTCTGTAAGCATTTTAACTAGCAAGTCAGTAGGAAAATGAATAATGCAGAGAAGGCATCGCCATAAAATTTATCTTACTAGCAGAAAGAAAGTAATTACCAAGTCATCCATTCTGTAATCATGTTTTCTGGCTAACAATGCTGATTAAGATCTAGAATTATTGGTATAGAGATGAAAGAGCCCTCAGGGCTATTTTTGTACCACCATCACATGCTTCAGGGGAGGAAGTTGAGGCCCCAGGAGGGGAAGTGGTCTTATGTCCAAGAAGTGGCTGAGCCAGATCTCATGCCATGATCCACCACTGCAGACCCTCACACACCGCAGCTGCCCTGGCCGGTGGCCAGTAGCCATATTATGCATGTGAACATCCACTTTTGCTTCTTCCTGGATGTTGACATAATCACTCTTTGTCCTTATGAATACCTTACTGGTTCTCTCCTCTGATAATGGTCCCTTTATACCTGAGTGACACGTGGACTTGGCTACAGCTGGAGGGAATGTCCTATCTAAGAGCAAACATGTTTCCTTTCTCATTAATTATAGAAGACCTTCTCTTTGGGTCCTTAATTAGTTACCCTTCACATTTCCCCTCTTCAATTCCAAGTATGTCTTAGGTTGGTCATAGTGTCTCCCATAATGGATGCCACCTGGACCTCATAGCTGAACTCCCCAGAATTATCTTCAGGGATCCCCCTCTCCCAAGGTAACCTACAACCAAGACTGGTCAGTGAAGGACATAAAGGCCTGGTCCCATTGTCTTGTCTTTTCAAGATGGTTCCTGAGAGCTATCCCAGCTCCAGTTTCCCAAAGAATAGGCTAATGCCCTCGTGTCTGGTCCAGTCACCATCTCTCCCTCACAGATGCCGTTTCCAAGAGCAATCCCTGGTGAGCCACCTGCACCCAAATCTCAGTCTCAGAACCTGCTTCCCAGAGAATATGATCTATGTCAGCTCTTAATTCTGCAAACTTCTGATGGCCAAATAATATAGTTTTACCTTCTTTGGAATGGTGCTTTGTGCTGCTCACAATCTAAGAGCTGTCTAAATCCTAATCTCCAGATTTTTTTTTTCCTGAATAAGCAGAGGATAATAGCCCTGAATTGGGTGCACATAACATCCACATTTCCTAGAGATTTAAAGAGCCCTAGGAGCTAAAAATACTTCACCAAGTATTTTTGAGGGTCTCCTGTGTGCTAGGAGCTCTGCTGGGCATTGTCACCTTTGTTTCTCATGCTGACTCTGTTAGCATTGAATTCATTATCCTAATTTTATGGTCGATAAAACCAAGCCTCGGGGATATGAGGTGACTTACTAAAGGTCATCCAGCTAGAGGAGTGTATTCCGCTTAATGCTAAGTGTTTTGAGGACAGGCACTCTGTCATCTTCACCTTTGTGTCCCTAGCACTGAGCTTAGTACCTGATATATAGCGGTTGTTCAATGATTCCTACTGAATGGACGGATGATTTGACCCTCAAGGAAAGGGAATTATAATTTTATCAAGCACTGTTACCATGCCAGTTTTGTTTTCTATAACCCAGTGTACAATTATCTCCTTAAAATGCACAACTAATGCGTGAGCGGTGAGTTAAATTTCCCATTTTACGGATGGCAAAACTGAGGCTCAGATACACAGGTGCTGAGTGGTAGAACCAGGATTTAATTCACTCTATTTTGTAATTTTTTTTTTTTTAATTTTTATTTATTTATGATAGTCACACAGAGAGAAAGAGAGAGAGGCAGAGACACAGGCAGAGGGAGAAGCAGGCTCCATGCACCGGGAGCCCGATGTGGGATTCGATCCTGGGTCTCCAGGATCACGCCCTGGGCCAAAGGCAGGCGCCAAACCGCTGCGCCACCCAGGGATCCCGTATTTTGGAAGCCTCTACATGCCTTCTACTCTACCTGGACTTCTGCACTGTCTCCTGTTTCTCAGATAAGGAATCAGGTACAAAAGCCTTAAGTAGCTCTACCGAAGTCATGTTGGAAGAGTGGCCGTGTCAAGGCTCAACTCAGATTTTCTGTTTCCCCTTCCACCACACCAACTAGTTCTCCTGCTCAGCATGCTCGGAATCTGTAGGACTGTGGCTACCTTTTCCAAACATGGTCGGTCGGATGCCATTGTCGCTTAGATCGCAAAGCTCCTCACCAAATATAAAACTGAAAATGTAGGCCACCTGCCCATGTGATTGTATCTCATAACTCAGAGCTAAAAATAGCTCTCGGCTTGCTTGGCCTGTTTATACTAAAAGCTCATATTCAAATTCACTCGCCTCCTGGATTAATGTCAAGATTATGGCTTTCCAGGTTTCTTTCTCTCCCTGCCCCTATCTCATCCAGCAGGGAGTGGATTATGCTTGTCCATGTTATTTTCCACATGAATTACTAAGCGCTTATTTTCAAAGATGAATTTCATGACCTTATTCTCTTTGCTGTACCTGCAGAATTCTCTTCTGAAGACGGAGGGGAGAAGTGGTTTAGGGCACAGGCTCTAGAGCTTGATGGGGGTTAAGGCTGTCTAATCTTGGGCATGGCATGCAACCTTTGTTTTGGTTTCCTCATCAGTGAAATGAAGACAAAACAATGCCTATTTCCTAGAATTGTTTTGAGGATTAAACAAATTAATTCTCAGCCAGTGTTTAACTCAATTTCCAACACATGGAGAGAGTGCATGAATAAGATAACTAAAAACAAAAATCAACAACACAAAAAATCACCACTGCCTAGCATGACCAGTTTGTTCCAATGTGCCTGAGATTTTCTAGATTTAGCACTGAAAGTCCCAAGTGCCAGGGAACCCATCAATCCTGGGCAGATTGGGAGGGTCGGTTACTCTGTTCCCCATCAAGGAAACAAACAAAAGTCTCTGAACTATTCCTTTACTTATCAAGTATGTATTGATAGCTAATACATTCCAGATGTTTTGATGGTATCTGAAAGGGAAACATGACAAAATAAGTCCTCGCAGGATGGATGCTCACACAAATGAGACAGAATCCTGGAAGTAGGCATCTTATATATGGTTGAAAGCTGACATGAAATGTTCAGAGTATGACTCTGAAATGCCTTGCTCCTGGGGGACAGTTTGTAAGAATTTCATGGGTTACACATATCTATCTAATAGGGATTTTGCCCCCAAACTCTAACACCATGGATATTTGCGAATTAATAGATTTACATAGGAAAATACATTTCTATGAGGAATAAGTTAAACAGCTTTCTCTATTGCAATGCTTCTCAGCGTCTTTAATAGGCTAATGAGCATTGGACTGTCTAGGATGGGAGTATTTTTAGTATTGTTTCCAACTTTAAAAATTGTGACAGCACAGAATATTTTTTAGGACTTATGGAATGCTACCACTGTTGCACAGAGCTTTGACAGAAAATCTAGATGGCATTTGGCATCGAATATAGGAATGTCAGAGTAGAGAGAAACGCTCTAAACCCCAGCTCCTCATAAATGGTGCAGCCATATTTAGTCCTGATAGCCTGAGCTGTGGTTCTTTTTTTTTTTTTTTTTTAGGATTTTATTATTTATTCATGAGAGAGAGGGAGAGAGGCAGAGACATAGGCAGGGAGAAGCAGGCTCCTTGCGGGGAGCCCCAGGTGGGACTGGATCCCAAGACCCCTGCATCATGCCCTGAGCTAAAGGTAGACGCTCAACCACTGAGCTACCCAGGGTGTCCCCTGAGCTGTGGTTCTTAACCTTGTTTTTTAGTACATGAGCCACCAATTTGATGAACACATAAATGCACAAAGGATAAAAGGCCTCAATCTGGAGGCTCAAATTTTGCAAGAACCAGAGAGATGTTATGTCTCCTTAGGAATTGAAAAATATTGTTTTCTAAGAGAATTTTGAGCTGTCATATCTGCAGGGGTGGGGAACATAATCCACCAAGACTGAAATGAATTCTGACACAAGAAAGAAATACTCAGGTGTAGAGTAGCATAAAGTATCATGGGGATGCACAAAAGCAGTGGTTGCACAAAATAATCATGATCCCTTTGATATATATTTTTTTAATTATTTATTTATTTATTTATGATAGGCACACAGTGAGAGAGAGAGAGACAGAGACACAGGCAGAGGGAGAAGCAGGCTCCATGCACCGGGAGCCCGATGTGGGATTCGATCCCGGGTCTCCAGGATCGCGCCCTGGGCCAAAGGCAGGCGCCAAACCGCTGCGCCACCCAGGGATCCCATCCCTTTGATATATTGAGTGCTTGCAATTATGTGCATTACTTTAATCAGGAGGTAATTTCTCACAGTAGTTTAGGCTGTGGCTTCTGAGATCAGACTCCCAATTTCGAATGTTGTTTTTGTCATTTGCTAGTGATGCAACCCTGGGGAAATTCTTAGAATCTTTCTTAGCCCTGGAATTTCCACCTATAAAGTGGCAATCATGACAGTATCTTTTACATGATGCTTGTGGATGTCACATGACATAATTCTTGCAGCCTTTTCCTACTCATAGTGAAACATTAGGTATTATTATCAATATTATTAGGCGGATACTATTATTAATTATCTTTATTTCACAGAAGAAGCAACTAAGGACAAGAGCGATTAATCCCATCAGCCACACTCACCTCTGAGATAACCGTGGTTTATTAGCGAGGAGGAACTGAAAAGCAGGGTCCTATTTTTAAAAACATATTTTAAGCAGGGCCTCATGTTTTTTTTCCCCTCAGAAGAAATATTTAAATAAAACAAAATAAGGTACCTGGGCTTCTTCTAAATTATTTTTTTCCTAATCACCACTTACCTATGTGAATCATATTTATATCTTTGCAAATCACATATTTATCTATATGAATTCTATCTGGACTTACGTGCATTCTCTCCTTGAATCAGATGCGCCTTGAGCATGTCTCTACATTTTAGAGATGCCCAGAGTTGCCTATGCTTTTGTTGGTAAATCCAAGAGATTGTTTCTAAGACTACTATCAAGAAGTTTTCCCTTTATGTTTTCTCTGAGGAATTTAGAATCAGAGAATAGAATAGTGATTGCCAGTGATTGGGGGAAGGGGAAATGACAAGTTGCTTTTTTTAAAAAAAGATTTTATGTATTTATTTGAGAGAGAGAGAGAACGAGCACAAGCGCCGGGGAGGGGGATGCAGAGGCAGAGGAGAGAAGCAGAATCCTTGCTGAGTAGGGAGACCCATGTGGGGCTCAATTCCAAGATGCTGGGATCATGACCTAAGCCTAAACCAGACTCTTTAACAATTGGCACCTGGACAAGTTGCTTTTCAATAGGTGCAAAGTTTCTTTTATGCAAGATGAGTAAGTTCTAGAGATCTGCTATGCAACATGGTACCTATAGTTAGCTGTGTAGTATTGTACGCTTTAAAATGTAAGAGGAGGAGGCACCTGTGTGGCTCAGTCAGTGAAGCATCTGATTCTTAGTTTGGGCTCAGGTCTTAGTTTGGGCTCAGGGTCGTGAGCTCGAGCTGAAGTCAGGGTCAGTGTGGAGTCTGCTTGAGATTCTCTCCCTTTCCCTCTGCCCTTCCCCCCAACTAAAAAATAAAATCTAAGAGGAAAAAAAAATCTCATGTATTCTTAAAATGAAACAAAGCAAAAAACCCCACAAAAGACCACAAGGACATTTTTGGATGTGATGAATATATTTAGTCCTTTAGTTGTGGTGGTGTTATCATGGGTGTATGCAATGTCCAAACTCATCGGGATGTATACATTAAACATGTACAACGTTTGTATCTGAACTATACCTCAATAAAGCTTTCAAAAAAGATCAGAGAAGGAATCTCACATTTGTCAAGTATTGCCTTCCACTAGACACCCCTATTAGTGCTTTACGTTTATTCAATTTTCATAAAATCTTTGTAAAATCCATGCTATAATTCCTATTATTTGAATGTGTAAAATAAAATTTAAAGGTGACCAATGGCTTGCTGGTAGAGAGAGAGCCAATATTCAAACTCACTGTCTGACTTCAAAACTTGTGTTCTTTAAAAAGCATATTCTTCATCTCTTCTGAATGATCATGGCTAGATGAAGGTGTATGTTTCTTGACATCAGGGAGCAGTTAAATCCATGTATCCAATTCTAGCATCTTGCCTGGATGAAGGAGATGGTCAAGAAGTGCTAGAATGAACACGTGCAGACACATGCCAGTCTGGACAGCTGCACAATATTGGTTCTCAGATGAAATGCTGTGGAGCATCTCCTCTACCCACCGTCTTGATCTATAAATGTCTTCCAAGACATGTATTTGTGGCTGCTTCTGCTGACATATTTTTATAGTAGAAATAAACTCTCAATTTAGGAAATTCTTGAGAGATAAAGAAACTCCACCAGAATTTGCTGTTGGCTTTTTCTTCTTCTGGACATCGTGGATAAACTTCATGGGAATATCATGGCTGTCAGCCTGACTACATCTTGTGTTAAGATATTCTTTAGGGTCTACTCTCTGATTTTTGTTGGGCTGACTTAGTTCTATATTAGGGGGAAAATGTTGCTTCCTTTCCCTTTTCTGTCATCTTATCTACACGCTGCAGTTCATTCCATCTTTTTTTTTCCTAAGAGAGCAATACTTTTTACTTGAAGAATTATATTGTGTGGGTCCTCATGTATTGAGTGTCAAACATGGTTGTGTAAAAGTATGCATTGTATGACTCATGATGGTAAATATCACCATCAATTGCTTATCTTATGTGCAGGGCAATGTAATGACAATTCAGAGATGAAACTAATCTAGGAAATTGTGGATTTGAAGCACTGTTCAACAAAGGAATCCTCTTTTGTGGGGATGGGGAATGTAGGTTCATAAATTTGAATTAATCATCCTCCTCAGTTCATCGCAATTGGTTTTAATTGGTCTTTGCAAGCCCCTCTATCCTACTATTTCATCACTTTCCTCCTTAATTCCAACGACTCCCTCCCTTATTATCTTTACTGCAAAGGCACTAATTTTAATATATTTAGATATATGCCTTTTCTTGAAAATAACTTGGTGTTATTGCATCTGTATGCTTTAAATATACAATATGCTATAGATCCCATTTTTTCATAGTTTTAAAAATTGAGATCATTTGACATACAGCATTGTGTATGCTCAAGGTATACAAAGTGCTGATTTGATATATTTATTTATTGCAATATGATCACAGCTGTCATGTTAGCTATTACATGACATAATCTATCACATCACATAATTATCACTTCCTTTTTGTGATGAAAACAAGTTAGATTTAGTCTCTTGGCAACTTTGATGTTTATAATACAGTATCAGAAGAAGATGGAGAAGGAGAAGGAGGAGAAAGAAGGAGAAGATGACTTTGCAATTGACTGGGATTGGATTATTGTACTTCTCACCACCTGTTTGGTCACCTTTGTGATATTTCAGCCTCCCTTACAACCAGACTGATAAGGTTCTAATTGATGCTTACTTTTGGATTGTGACAGAGACATGCTGGAGACAAGTGCATGCTTGCTATATAATTTTTCTTTCTAGGCATAGAGAAATTCCCTTGCAAGTATGCTAGGATGTATGGATTGGTCCCAGCTAATGGCATATGTAGCCCATGCATTTTTATCCACACTCTGTCTTCTCACCCACAGAAACCTTTGGAGTCACCAGGTGTAAGAAGGCCAGGTCTCTTTTTACTATTTAGAAATGAGCCACTTGAAAAACCACATGCCTACATGTAATTGTGAGAAGACCAAGAAATAAAATTTCATTTAAAGTTGTGCCATATGCATTAAAGGAAAAACAAGATTAGTGTTTGAAGAGAATAAAGTTGGAGTACTAGCCCCTTGCCAGATCTCAGGCCCAGTCAGATGAGGGGCTTCAGAAGTCAAGGAGCACAATAGACACAAGGACATTTACTGCCAAAGGGAAAGACAGAAAAAAAAAATCTCTGCATGACTTAATGAGAGTAGTATTTCAGAAGTCTCCGTGACTAGTTGAATGCCCCCTGCCTGTGTTTCTGTTCCTGCTCTGATGTCCATATCAGCTGCTGCCAAGAATGTTGGTAGCCTCGTTTTCTTTATTTTTGAGAACAGACAGTATACTAGAGAAGAAGTAACAGCTCACATACCCATGACTTTCCTTAGCAGGTTCCCTAAGATCTTGGTCCCTACAGGCAAGATTTTAATTAAAATATTCAGTCCACGAGGCATGGAGCTGTGGATGTACTCACAGGGAAACTTGTTACCTAAGAGCTCCACGACGGTGTAATTCCCTTCAAGACATCAGTCAGTAGACCCTTAAGTCCCAATCTGGCTTTATTCAAGTTTACTATAGCAGGGACAACCTGGTACTCTGAGCAACTTCTTTTATTTTACTTTATTTTTAATTATTTTTAATTATTTTATTTTATTTTATTTATTTTAAAGAAGGTCTTCTGAGTCTCACTCCTGGAACCTGTCCCGGTGATACTGTCGTGAGGTAATAGAACAACCTGGGATAGGACTCTTTGATAACAAGTCAGCTTTTATACAGGTTGAGTGATTTACTAAACATTTCACACCCTCTGTCTTATTTCATCCCCAAACCATTCTGTAGAACATCAAGGGTGGGTATTACTAATTCCATTAAAAGATATAGAAAGTGAGGTGGAGTGAGATGAAGAAAGGACTTCATTTTTTCCTATCTAGAACATGAAATCTGCAATTTAGGACTTTTGTGGCTTGATACATAGTGCCAAATAATCCACTTATAGCCAGAAAGATATATTCAAAAAGTTAACATAATTCAGAAAGTACAAACTTCCAGTTATACAGCATGTAAGTCCTGGAGATGTAATGTCCAGCATGGTGACTATAGTTAACACTGTATTGCACATTTGGAAGTCACTAAGAAAGTAGATCCTGGGCAGCCCTGGTGGCTCAGTGGTTTAGTGCTGTCTTCAGCCCAGGGTGTGATCCTGGAGACCCGGGATCAGGTCCCACATCAGGCTCCCTGCACGGAGCCTGTTTCTCCTTCTGCCTGTGTCTCTGCCTCTCTCTCTCTCTCTCTCTCTCTCTGTGTGTGTCTCTCATGAATAAGTAAATAAACATAATCTTAAAAAAAAAGAAAGTAGATCCTAAGAGTCTTCATCACAAGAAAAAAATTTTGTAACTGGGGACAGATGTTTACTAGACTCTTTGTGGTGATAATTTTGCAATATATACAAATACTGAGTCATTATGGTGCTCACCTGAAATTAATATAACGTTATATGTCAGTTATACCTAAATAATAATAATAATAAAAAGATAATTCTGGACGCAGCACAAAGAGGGAGCCATAGCCTGCATCTCCTGCTAAGTCATGCAACCTCACCTTATAAGGATGTTGATGGTTTTGGTGCTCTGACTGGAGGAAGAAAAACTGGTAGAAAGGAATTGGTATTGCATCTTCTTAAGGTAGCACTAGGGAAAGTTGAAGCTTAATTAGCATAGCTTAAGATAGAGCAGAAGCCATGGAATCTTTTTTTAAAAATTAGAACACAAGTGTTTTATATGATCAAATAGTTGATACCTAAAAGGAATATATGTAATGTATATTAAGTTTTGAAGAATAACAAAATAACACTCATGAATCAACCTGAAGAACTAGAACATTAACAGTGATATCATGGACAAGGCAGAGGAATAAAGAGCCGTGATCATTAGAGCCTCCGGATTTGTAAAAACTGTGTGAAGTTAGATCTGGGGTTCAAAAAGGCCATTTCTAAAAAGTTTGTATATGGAGTAGTGAATGCACTTTCTCCACGCTACCCTAGTCTGCGTGCAAAATCCTGGGGACTTTTTCTTCTGTCCTCAAATTGTAAACATGGATTTTGCTTAAATAGATATTTGGCATAGTTTTTCTAGGGCACAAAAATGAGTAGCAATTTAAAGTTCTGAGGTATGATCAGGAAGCCGGTTTCTAGTGCCTTCACTTCTTTAGAACCAGGGTGATATGTCTCATTCCTTTACTCACATGTAGTCTGACACTTCATGGCACAGAGGGTAAAGTTCTTCTCTTTACCACTGGACTTTCAGAACTTTGATATTTAGTTGCTTATCTATCTATCATCTATCTATCATCTATCTATCTATCTATCTATCTATCTATCTATCTATCTATCATCTATCTATCTATCTATCATCTATCTATCTATCTATCTATCTATCTATCTATCATCTATCATCTATTATCTATCATCAGAGAAATTGAGAAAGTGAGGGAGAGAGCATGCTAGTGGGGGGAGTGGTAGAGGGAGAGGATCTCAAGCAGATGCCCTACTGAGCAGGGAGCTGTCTGGGCTCCATCCCAGGACCCTGGGATCATGACCTGAGTTGAAGGCAGATAGTTAACCTACTGAGCCATCCAGGTGCCCCTGGATTGATTTTTAAAATCTTTTCCCAAAACATTATTTCAGATGTTATTAATGTTTTAAAACGGGGCAATTAGCTACACTTGTGGTGAGCATAGCATAATGTTCAGAGAAGTTGAATCAGTCTGCTGTACTCCTGAAACTAATGTAGCATTGTGTGCCAACTATACTTAAATGTAAACATTTTTTCACAATGGGTATAATTGCTGGCATTTTAACCCATTTGGAAAAATGTGTTATCGTTAAAAAATACATAAAACAAGGAAATTTGAGGTTACAAGTTTTTTAATTATTCAGATAGCAGTGGAGCTGTCTTAAAACGAGATTTTTCTGGCTTCACTTCCCACATTGTTTTCATTAACTCAGTAATCCTGTTTTATTTTATTTTATTTTATTTTTTATTTTTTTTAGTAATCCTGTTTTATAATTTGTCAGCTACTATTGGGTTTTGGTAACAGAAACCAAAAAATGATGATTTAAATAAGACAGAAGTTAATTTCCTTTTGACATAAAAGAAATCTGACCTATTCCAATTAATGGTGTTATATAGAGAAGAATGTTTCTTTTTTTCGTTTTCTTTATAGATGAGTTAATCTTTCAATCTGTTCTTTCTGGTTCTATGGTCCATACCAGTTTCCCTGCAGAGAGTTTTGGTGTTTGGGATGAGCATTTTTGTTTTGTTTTGGTTTGTTTACAGATTTTATCTCTGAAAGGACACAGAAAACAAAGTGCCAAGGAAGAGGTCTTGCTAACCATGCTGGAGTCACTCCAGCATCTTTGTAGTCTGCCAACTTCTTTGATAACCAAGGCCTTTACCACTAGTTTCACTTGGGGGCAATCTTTTTCAAGCTGCCTCTTGCCATCCTTTAGGTATTAGAGGTATTAGTCGAAATGTAGATTCTCTTGAGAAAACATTCTGACCTACTCAATCTAGATTTTTACTGTTCTCTCTCATATTGGCATTTTGATCTGTTTATAACTATATGCTTATTTGTGGGTTTGTTTCATGTTTGTCTTCTCTATTTGGTTGAAGAATATGAGACTAAGAACCATGTTCGTTTTGCATGGATATATATACCCAGGGGCCACAATGGGGGCCGACTCTCATTTGGGCTCCATACGCAGTTGAATGAATAGATAATTCTTACCAATGCTGCAAATATTTAAGGCGAATGAGATGATGCAATAATTTCCTGAATCCACTTGGCTTGTTTAATGGCACAGCCTGTGTCCTCATCCTTCCATATTTATATCCAACTGGTGGCTGAGGGGTAATGACCTAAGTTGACTTTTGCATTATCAAAGAGAATTAGTACAAGTAATGTAAATATACTCATAATCTCTCTCAACTGGCAGATCTGTGTCCCCATAGACATTTTATTTTTAAGTGTTTTTTATTTGATAAGTTTGACATGTTACATTCTGTAAATTTAAGGAATTTAATTGCTGGTTGTGTGGGGTAAGTCATTGTTGCTCTCTCTGAGGTGTTGTCCCCTGGGGTTCCATGAGGAACTCCTTCTTGGTTTCCAGCCTCAAACCTAGCAAGCCATGAAAACACATGGAGGAATGCATATCACTAAGTGAAAGAAGCCAATTGGAAAAAGCTACAGACTGTCTGAGTCCAGCTGTATGATCTTCCAGAAGAGACAAACTATGGAGGTGACTGTATTTTCTGGGAGTTGGATGGAGGGAGGGATGAGTAAATGGAGCACAAAGGAATTTTAAGGCAATGAAAATACATTATATGATTTATAATGACGGATACATAACATTATACATTATACATTATACATTATACATTATACATACATCCAAACCCACAGAATTTGCAACACCATTAGTGAATCCTAATGTAAACTATGGGATTTGGGTGATTATGCTGTGACAGTGTAGGTTCATCATTTGTAACAAATGTACTATTCTGGTGAGGGGCATTGATGATGGGGGAGGCTGTGCAGGTGTGAGGCAGGGGATATATGGGAAATCTCTGTACCTTCTTCTCAATATTGCTGTGAACCTAAACTGCTCTAAAAAAATAAAATCTATTAAAACTTTAAGTCAGAGATACAAAAAATGTTCATGCAACATACACATTTTATGAACTTTATATATCACATAAGGTTATATATAAATAATATATATATAAATTTATAAGTGTACATATATTATCTCTCAGTGTATATATGTATATATTTGTATATATACAAAACCACTTATTTATAAATTCACAAGTATATATAGTCTCTCTATATGCGTATATATAGTCTATATATATGTGTGTGTGTGTGTGTATATATATATATATATATATATATATATATACTCTGCATGAATATACATTATATATAGTGAACTCCCAGAAATAGGAACAAAATAGTGCATTGATATCAAAATTCTCCTTGATTCCATCATTCTTCTTCCCATTAAATAAACGCTATTTATAACTACATGCTTATTCTACACATAATTACATATATGTGGTATTGCGTTCTACATGTGGTTCTATACTTCTTATAGTGTTCACTCATTTAGTGTCTGTCTTCTTCATTAGACTTAAGCACCATGAATGCAAGAATGGTGCTTATTTTGCATGAGTTTCTATTCCCATGTCTCCTTATTATGACAAACAGATTTGGGATCAATAAACAGTTGAATAAATTGACATTTCTTCTCAATGGTCAAACATTTAAGGTGAGTGAGTGAATTTCTGGGGTCTGCTTTTCTTGTCTAATGACAGAGCCCATTATCACCATCCTTCAATATTTACACAAATTGCAGCCCTGGAGTTCATGGTATGGCTTGATTCCCAGATTATCAAAGAGAATTACTACAATTTTAGTATATGTGCTGCCGAAGCGAGCACAGAGAATTACTACAAATAATGTGAATATATGATGGTCTCTCTCAACAAACAGAGCTGGATCCCCATAGACACTTTCATTACTTATCCCTAATTAGGTGAGGTAAAGACTTCTGTAGCCCTCATAGGGTATTTGTTCCCTGAGAATTCCATGATTATATAACTCCTTTCTGGTTCTCATTACTTAACTTTTCAAGTTCCCACATGACTCCATTTGGCTTCATTTTAGAGGGAGCAGCCCAAGAACCAGACTCACTTTGGCCATTTATTATTCATGTGATTTGTTAATAGTTGTCTAGTAGCAACTTGTTGCTACCTTCTCCCAAATTGATCTTACTAACAGCATGCAACAAGGTTCAGGGAAAACAATTCCAAGTAATAACGATGTTGACTATGATTATGACCATCACCCCTTACAAGTGTAAGGCATTTTAAAGATGTTCTTATTTTCTCATCACAGCAGAAGTCATCAGGGAAGCTAACTTCAGAGCTAACTTATCATTCTCATTTTATAAATGAAAAATATCAAAGCTCAAAGAGGTTAAGTGATGTATCTAAGAAGCATGAGAAGCAGATCCAGGACTAGAATTCTTAGAAGCTGATTCCAAGGTCAAAAGCATTGTTGTTTTCTTCAGTTTCTTCCTGCCTCTAGACAACTTCAAACAGTTTGGCCAAACATTAAAAAAGAACATTGCAATAAGGTGTTTAGTTTCTTTCACAGCCTGAGTTTCTAATTTGAGATCCACTTACATATGAAGGTGCAGGACTTCCGTGTTGTATTGTCCAGGGAATAAGGTAAACCTATAAATCTACTTGATCAAACCTACTGTCTGCATAAATTTGCCTGGATAGAGGTAATCAGAAAAATGCATCAAGGAAGTGATTTCTCCTTTGATTTATTCAAAGCTTGGGCTTGAACATTTTGAATTTTTTGCATCTGTTTTGCACAATCGGGGATTATATGTTTCAACACTTTAGAGATCCTTTTAGAACATGTAAATCATATAAGATAGATGAAAAGCACAAGAAGACCTTGAGTCTCTATAATTACAGGCTTTTTCAACTTTAAGCAAATTATTTAAGTATTTCAATCTGTTTTCCCTTTCAGGGAATATGACAATGTTAGTTGTTTTGACTAATTTCAGTGCTGTTAAGAGGATCAAATGGTTATCAATATAAAATGTTACTGTATTCTGGGAGCTCATATAATATCTAAGAAGAGAGAAAGAATGAATGGAGAGTAATAATGAGAGAAAAATCAGGGTTGGTAATTGGCTATAAAATCCACCAAAAAGGAAATGTGAAAAGACACACAAGACATATTATAGAAATGAATAGATCTAAACTCAAATTCTAATTCTGCCACTAGAGACTTATTTATTAGTTGGGCCCTCAATTTATTAACTGTTACATGAACTGCCTGATGACTTTAGTGTAAATGAGATCAGCTACCATCAGACAGTTCCAAGCAAATGAGAAAACAATGCTTTCTCTTGGGGTGGAGAATGAGAACAGTACTCATCAGTTAATATATGTGTCTCAGAGCACTAGGTATCCTGAGGTCAGGGAATGATTCTTGTTCATCATTGTAAGCCTGAAAATTAGCACACACCCTGGTGTACCACATAGACTTATTTGTGCTTATACAGGGAATGAAAGCGTGAACAACATCCAGCACTTTATATGGCTCATTGGTTGGTGTTAATAATGAGTCATGTTTCTTTTTAACTCTGTGAGGAGTTTTTGAGGAGTTGAAGTAGGTTGGAAACATTTGTAGATCCATTTCTTGTTATTCAGCTACGATCCAGAAAGGTAGGTTATTTGCACACAATACACAAACTGTTAAATATATTTGATTCCCAAGTTTGTGCTTTTGAATTCTCCCCATTGATTTAAGACAATAGATTTAATCCTTAATCAGTCATCATCCAGTCAACCAAATCCATTACTTTGTTTGCCCAGTTAGGTTAAATGATAGAAAAATTAAAAGAATATTTCATCATGATAAGGAGCTAAATTCGATTCAGAATAACTTAGCTTCAAATACCAGCTCTGCTACTTTCTTCAGCCACAAGCAAGTAACTAAATGTCAGAAATCTTCAGCTTCCATACCTGTAAGTGGGGATAATATCTCACATGATGTATGAGGATTAAGTGAGGTTAAGTAGCACAGCTCTAACTTAGTGATGGGAACATAACAAATGCTCAATAAATCATCTCTCTAACAGCTTAAGTCATTATAAATCATGACTTCCACTTATACAAAATGATAAATTATGATTAAGTAATTTTGAGTAACAAAGTGATGGATTTGACTGATTATAATGACATAGTTGTGTCTGAAGAGGAAGGTTCTGGGGAAGACTTCAGGGAAGCTTTGGAACGTGTGTGATTCTTTGAAGAATACATGAGATTTTATATCAAGGGCAGAGAACATTTTGTCAAGAAGATTGTAGTTTTTAATTTGTATGGAGCACCAACTATCTGGCAGTCCATTCCATCAGAAGTTTCCATCTGTGGAGCAAAGAATGGTAACAGGTCAACACATGCCTCATAGAACCATTGTAATTCCTAATTTCTTTCCAGTAGACTAAAACGAGTTTTAACTTTCTTTTTCCTCCAGGAAGATGTTGGATTAAAACCTAAGATTTCTGATGTGGACAAGAAAGTTGGTAAGAAGTTTTGCAGTGATTCCTAGAACCCTGTTGTTTTCCCACAATTCGGGAAGTTTGTATTTATGCTATCAATTCAAGTGAGCAGTTTTTTTAAGGAACCAAGAGGGTTTCCTCATCACCCTGTTCTGTATAAGCAGCCCTCCTACCTCTAGTAGTAGCAGCAGTGAACTCTGCCTGTCATGACTCTGGCCTGCCTAAATTGCCTTCCCAATCCCTCCCTTACTTCAAGACCCATAGGACTAATCTCATTACTATTATTTAGTGTCATCCATCACAAAGCTGAGGATTGTCATCTAAGCCCTCAACTCCTACAAAAGAATGTCTGTACATCTCTGAATAGCCCCTTCACTAACCTTGGCTCCCATTCTTGCTCAACTCCTGAAATCATTCCACTGTGCCCTCTGGCATTTATAGTCATTTGTCAATATGATCTGATTCATACTTAAACTCTCCTCTGAAAGTCTCTTGCCTGCTTGGTCTGACCAAATCCAGTGTCCTGGGGCAAATCCAGTGTTCTCTCCCATATCCCCCTTACCACTGAATCTCATCATCTTTTCGACTTTGTAAACATTAGAATACTCTGATTTTTGTCTGTCTGAACTCTTTTCTTTGATCGTGTGCATCTAATATACACGTGTTGAACCATTAAAAGTTGCCAGCATGGTTCATATTGATATAATCTGAGGCAGCCAGACCTCTACTCCAAACTTTCCATTGCATACCCAGTTGTTTATGCAACACTCTACTTGGATGGCCAAAAGGTATCTCAGACTCAATGAAGTGATCTCTTTCCCCCTTTTCCCAAACATCTGCTTCTTTTACAATATTTTGTGTATGACTCCAAATATAAAAGTTGGAGTCAACATGGACCCCTCTCTTTCTCTCATGTCCTTTTATCAATATATCAGGAAATATGGTCAGCTCTAATTTGGAAATATATCTTAAAGTGGATGGATTTCTCATTATCTCTCTCACTACCATCTGGGTCCAGGTAATCACCATCCTTTACCTAGAATATTACTATGGCCTCCTAATTTTTTCCAGCATCTTTCATCCTTATCCTGCTAAATTCAATTACCAACAAATCTACCAGAGTTATCTTTTTAAAAAATAAGTAAGATTATGTTCCCTCTTGGTCTAAATCCTGTAATGTTTTCCAATCTCACTCAAAATGAAAGCTTCTTAACTTAGTGTAGTATATGTGATCATTATGCCTCCCCCAACTCTCTCTCACCTAAACTTTCCTTCCCACTGTAGCATCATTGGTTTTCTTGCTGTCTCTAGAACAATCTTGGCATGTTCAAACTCTAGTACCATGTATTTTTTGTTGCTTCTGCCTGAAATGCTCTTTCCTCAAATATAGGCTTGCTCCCTTGCTTCCTTCATCTGTTTACTCAAAGGTATCATTTTAGGCCAACGATATGTTTTATTTGACTATCTTTTACTAAGAAATAACACTGTTCACTGTTCTTTTTTTTTTTTTTTTTTTTTTTTTAGAAATAACACTGTTCTTGACACAATGTACAAGACAAAAAAGGTCAGTTGAAGCAAAATTAACTCAATTTCACATTAATCTTACGGTTATTCTAGTTTAATAACAAAGAGTAATTTGTGGTTGTTTTGTAAGTTTTGATTTGGGAGTCTGAGCTGTTCCAAGTAGCAACGACTCTGGTGACACTGTGTAAGTCCTTTCTTTTCTCCTTTTAACTTAATTTGGTCTTCTATGAAGTTAAGACACTGGCATGCATTTTCTCCGAAACCTTTTTTCTGGCATATTCTATAATAACTTAAGATTGCATTTCATTGTCAAAACCATGCTTTAGTTCTAGAGCGTCTTGAAAACAAGTTCTTGCAATACCAAAATAAGGCGCAGAGTGGACATACTGACTGATTTCAGCAGAGTCCCCTTCATTTACAATTCTGATTCTATTTTCTCATTGCTACTGGGCAGCCACGTGATTCCCAGCAGACCCCCCATGGAGAACGGTACAGAGGTGACTGAGTTCATTCTTGTGGGCTTAACCAATGACCCCAAACTGCAGATTCCTCTCTTCTTAGTCTTCTCCCTCATTTACCTCATCACTCTGGCTGGGAACCTGGGCATGATGGTACTGATTCTCATGGACTCCCGTCTCCACAATCCTATGTACTTTTTCCTCAGTAACCTGTCTCTGGTGGACTTTGGTTACTCTACAGCTGTCACTCCCAAGGTCATGGCTGGATTACTTACAGAAGACAAGGTCATGTCCTACAATGCATGTGTCACCCAGTTCTTTTTCTTTGTAGCCTTTATCACTGCAGAAAGTTTCCTCTTGGCCTCAATGGCCTATGACCGCTACGCAGCTGTGTGCAAACCCCTGCATTATACCACCATCATGACAACAGGTGTGTGTGCTCGTCTGGTCATAGGCTGTTACATCTGTGGTTTCCTGAATGCTTCCATTCACACTGGGAATATTTTCAGCCTTTCCTTTTGTAGAGCCAATGTTGTTGATCACTTCTTCTGCGATGCTCCTCCTCTCCTGGCTCTCTCATGCTCAGACAACTACATTAGTGAGATGGTTATTTTTTTGGTGGTGGGCCTCAATGACTTCTTTTCTGTCTTAGTCATCCTGATATCCTACCTGTTTATATTTATCACTATTCTGAGGATGCATGCATCTGAAGGACGCCAGAAGGCCTTTTCCACCTGTGCCTCTCACCTCACTGCTGTGTCCATCTTCTATGGGACAGGCACCTTCATGTACTTACAGCCAAGCTCCAGCCATTCCATGGACACAGACAAAATGGCATCCATGTTCTATACAATGGTCATTCCCATGCTAAACCCAGTGGTCTACAGCATGAGGAACAAAGAGGTCACCAGTGCCTTTAAAAAGACTGTAGAGAAGGCAAAGTCTTTTATAGGATTCATATTTTAATTACAAAGAATCTACAATTAAGGCACTTTCATCCACCTCAGATCTATCTAGAGAAAATATTTCCTGTCCAGCTCACAAATTTCTGATTTCTAATAGTAATTTCCCAGCTATTGATTAAATTTACAAAGTCTTAAAAATATGATATCTAAGAATAATAGGTTAAGAAGAATCACCCATAATTACATTCTTGTCTTAAAAATGACAAATACCCACCATTTGCTTTGACGTGGATGGAACTGGAGGGTATTATGCTGAGTGAAATAAGTCAATAAGAGAAGGACAAACATTATATGGTCTCATTCATTTGGGGAATATAAATAATAGCGAAAGGGAATAGAGGGGGAAGGGAGAAGAAATGGGTAGGAAATATCAGAAAGGGAGACAGAACATGGAAGACTCCTAACTCTGGGAAATGAACTAGGGGTGGTGGAAGGGGAGGAGGGTGGGGGATGGGGGTGAATGGGTGACAGGCACTGAGGGGGGCACTTGATGGGATGAGCACTGGGTGTTATTCTGTATGTTGGCAAATTGAACACCAATAAAAAATAAATTTATTATTTAAAAAAAATCTTTTTAAGGAGCACCTGGGAGGCTCAGTCAGTTAAGCATCTGCCTTTGGCTCAGGTCATGATCTTGGGGTTCTGGGATTGAGCCCCACATTGGGCTCCCTGCTCATTAGGAGGTCTGCTTCTCACTCTCCCTCTCCCCCCTCTCTGTTCATGTGCTCACACTCTCAAATAAATAAATAAAATCTTTAAAATAAGGATTACTACTAGTTAAAAAGAATTCTTCTTAATAAACATGTTCTTGGGATGCCAGGGTGGCTTAGCGGTTGAATGTCTGCCTTTGGTTCAGGGTGTGATCCCAGAGTCCCAGGATCAAGTCCCACATTCAGGTTCCCTGCATGGAGCCCACTTCTCCCTCTGTCTATGTCTCTGCCTCTCTCTGTGTCTCTCATGAATAAATAAATAAAATCTTTTAAAAACCCATGTTCATTCACGCTCCCATAAGAACATGTATTCTCACATACTCACATGTATGTAGAAGCACAGGCACATGCATATATAATTAATGAAAAACTTCTGAAATCTATACACCCACAGAAGGATAAATTAGTTAAGACATATATGAAAGGTCTGTTGTTATAGTAGAATTTAGAACAATTATTTTGTTGTCTGAAAACACATTCTTCACATCAATAGTTGACTTAATGGAAATAGATATATGTACATATATGTACATATATATGTTTGGTTTTTAAAAATTATTTTTATGTATCTTTCTGCATATGAAAAAGCAATATATTTTATATTTTAAAAATTAAACATGAAAACACTTCCAAATTTCCTTTAGTATAGATTTATTATTGTTTTTTTTTTTGTCTGTTCTTGTTTTCAGTAAAAATGCAAGCCATAAGAGACTCTTAACTATAGGGAACAAACAGGGTTCCTGGAGGGGGCAATGAGTAGGGAGGTTGTGGGATGATTGGGTTATGGGCATTAAGGAGGCATTTGCTGTAAGGAGTACTGGATGTTGTATGTAAGTGATGAATCAATAAATTCTACCTCTGGAACTAATAATACATTATATGTTAACTAACTTGAATTTAAATAAAACTTAAAAAAAAAAAAACACGTATGAATGGAGCTTTTCTAGAAAGCTGCCAGAAGGGTGAAGTGAAGTAATGACATTACTTGGGGCTTTGGGATCAGTTAAAGGACTCCAAACACATTCTACTCACTTCAGTGGCTGTCAGGCTGTTTTTCTCAGCTCCTGTGGTTCTGAAACTGCTGGTTTTCAAAGCTACTACAGAATTGGAAAGTAGAGCAGTGAAGATACCAGGAAGCTCATTATTATTACCCAGATTCTGCCATTTTTCTTGAATAAACACTGTTTGGATTGTTGCAAACCTTGTTTAATTTCTAGAGCTTTAAAAGTTTTGGAAAACTTCTTGCTTGTGTTATTTTTGCTTTAATGGAGGGGCATATTTTCAGAGGCCCTTACTCTACCATTCTGGAAGTTTTTGTCCAGCCCTATTTAATATCAGCTTCCTTTCTTATACCCTCTCGGAGTACATTGTTCTATATTTTTAGAATACGTATTAAAATTTGTAATTATATATTTATCTATGAGTTTAATGTCTCTTTCCTCATCAGATCAAAATCTACTCATTCAGGAACCGTATCTCTTCTGTGTACACAGAATCTAACACAGCAGCTGAGTTGTGTCTTACTGAGTTGGGATTCAATAAATAATTTGTTGACTTAATATATTCATTCATAAATGAATGAATATGAATTTTCAATGTCATTATAATTGAGATTAATTGTTGGAAACAATGTTGCTTGGAGCTTCTTTTTTATTTTATTTTTACTTTTTTAAATATTTTTTTATTGGAGTTCGATTTGCCAACATATAGTATAACACCTAGTGCTCATCCTGTCAAGTGCCTGAGGCTTCTTGAAGGATTTATTGTTCTTTCTGTTCTGGAGACCATGTAGAATTCCTAAGGAAGGTAATGCCAAGTTATGATCATTCTTAAAGATGTCCTGCATTATCAAGAAGAAATGCATTGACATAAAATGCATAATCTGGAGTTAGCATACTATCATCCTTACAAAAAAAACCTGCCAGACTTTGTATAATTTTATGACTTTTATTAAATTCATTAGAGACCTGAGGTCACAGGGCAACTAACTCAAAATACAATCAAGGATAGGCATATTCCCAAAGAGATGGGATGAGAACACTAGCCTACCTGCAATAGATGCTTCTAGGTTCTATAATTACTGATATAAGGATTCATCAAAATTTTAAAATTAATCACTAAAGATTTAGTTATTAGTATGAACTAATGTGAGGATATAAATACTTGCAAATGATTTATTTGCACACATTTAATTAGACACAAGGGGAGTTTGTACTCATGTACATGCTCTGTTCTGCAGGCTTGTTTCAATGTTTACAAGAAAGATTGAGGGCAGGGTGAGGTTTCTGAGAATGCTGCTCTCCTGGGGCTGGCCTAGGAGAAAGGACTAGCAACTGTTGCAGAAAAAAACCCTACTCAGATTCCTCTCCCTTACTTTTCTATAGAATAAAAGCTTAAGTCACTGATGCCCTCACGTTCTGATAAAATTTGCTGGAACTGATATAGGAAAAGAGAATAAAGTCCTTTATCCATGGGAGTTGATCAGTACAATGTCCTGGGACAAGACCACAAGAAGTGTACCATATCTAGAATAGGTCAGGATCACTAAAAAGGACACCATCTCTGGAAGCTAGGTGAAGCAAGATAGCGAGGTTCTTGTCTCATGGAGTTGAAGAATGAATCTCGTGGACAAAGGAGAGTGAGTAAAGTGATAGAAGTTTATTAAGCAAGGGTACCGGAAAAGCTCTCAGGAGTAAGAGGGGGTCCTGACGGTGTTTCCAACGTGGGCCTCCCCTGACAGTCTTTTATTTAGAACTTACCAGAGAGCTTGTGGCCTTAACATTATTGTGATGGTTAGTTTGAGTAAGTGCTAATGATAATTTCTTTAATGGCTTACTTCTTTTTAGGGTCTGGTTATTCTTTGTTGGTTACAGGTATCTGTCATAAAAAGACACCCTCCCCACCCACACCTAGGGCAGGGTGGTCTGGTTTGTTCCCTTATCTCTGGTTTCCTTACACTTCAGCATTTTGGAGGTTTCTGTGAGCCTGATCCCATAGCCCCCTACCTGTCTCTCACTACTACCCCACCTGTCCTTACTCATAGGGACAAAGTTTCTGTGTAAAATAAAGGCTGTACAAGCACAGTAAAGAAGGGCCCTACTATCCACAACAATGCTAGCAAACATTAAGTCGAGGTAAGCACAGTCTACTATTAGGAGAGGGCCAAGAACATGGAGATCCCTTTCTTTTTTAAAAAAGATTTATTTATTTATTTATTTGAGAGAGAGAGAGAGAGCAAGCATGAGAGGGAGGGGCAGAAGGAGATGGAGAGAAAATCTCTAGCAGACTCCACATTGAATGCAGAGCCCAATTCAGGGCTCAATCCCATGACCCATGAGATCAAAACCTGGGCCAAAACCAGAAGTCAGATGCTCAACAGACTGAGCCACCCAGGCAGCCTCAAGGGGATCCTTTCTGAGACAGGTGCATGGCAGTGGCGATTGGCCACAGTGGTCTAGGCTGGTGTCTTGCACTCTTGCAGCTACAGAGGCCTGGACTGGCTGTTGATATAGGTTTCAGACTCTGGTGGGGGGTAGGGATGGAGGGAGTAGGGAGGGACTTAGGCACCTGGCATATACGAACATGAATACCTGTATGATAGAACTGGTAAGATCTGTAAAAGGTCCACAGGAGCTATCCTGGCTATTGGTTTCTTCAGTGACAAAAGCTGGTGGGGGCATCTTGTCTTGGAGAAAAGGTTTTTATTTTTCACTGTTGAAGATGATGTTTGTTGTGGGCTTGTCATTTATTATTTTGAGGTACATTCCTTTCATACCTAATTTGTTGAGAGCTTTTGTCATGAAAGAATGCTGAATTTTATCAAATACTTTTTGTACATCTATTGGGATGATCATATAGTTTTTATCCTTCATTCTGTTGCTGTGGTATATCACATTGGTTGATTTGCATATGTAGAACTATCCTTATATCATGGTGTATGATCAAATCCAACAATACATAAAATGTCTAATAATTCATAACTAAGTAGAGATGCAAAGTTAGTTCAACCTCCAAAAACAATGTTATTCACTATATTAATAGACTCAGGAATACAAATCATATAATCATCTCAATAGATGCAAAAAAGCCTTTGACAAAATTCATCATGCATTTATGATAAAAATTCAGCAAACTATTAATGGTGGAGAACTTCCTAAACATAATAAAAGACATCCATGAAAAACCTACAGCCAGTTTCTCACTTTATGGTAGAAGACTGAATGCTTTTCTCCTAAGATTAGAAATAAGGCAACGATGTGCCCTCTTAAAACTTTTATCCAACATCATGATATATATCCTAGTCAATACCCTAAGGCAAGAAAAAGAAATGAAACACATACCAGTTGGAAAGAAATAAATAAAATTCTCTCAATTCAGAGAAAATATGGCTTTCTACTTAGAAAATCGCTTAGAAAAGCTACAGAACTAATACGTTTATCAAGTTCTGAAGAAACAAAGTCACTATGCAAGAATATGTCATAATTTTATACAATTTTAATAAAAACTTAGAAATTGGAATTTAAAAACAGTACCACTTGCAGTAGCAGCAACATGAAGTACTTAGGTATAAATTTTGCAAGATATGTGCAAGACATGCTGAAAAATATAAAGCATGGATTGAATACATCAAAGCAAATCTAGATAAATAGAGAAATTTACTAAGTTCATGGATTGGAGGGCAAGATAATTTAAAGATGTCTGTCTTCCACAAACTAATTAACAAAATTTCAATCAAAGTTCCAGAAAGAATTTTTGTAAAAATTTGCAAACTCATTGTAAAATTTATATGGAAAGTGAAAAAAAAACTAGAATAATTAAAACAATTTCGAAGAACAACAAAGTTGGAGCACTCACCCTACCTCCTTTCCAGATTTTCTATACAGCTACAATAATCAAATACTGTGGTATTGGACAAAGGATAGATATATTACATTAAATATTATTGAAACAAGTATTCACTCAAATTTTTTGTTTCAGAAAAAAAGACGAGTCATAGACTAGGAGAAAGGATTTGCAAATTATATCAGTCCTTATCAATAAAGGGCTTATATTTTGGAAGCATAAGATATTCTCAAATCCCAAATATAAGAAAACAAATACAATGAAATACAATAAAAATGGACAAACGATTTTTTACTTTTTTAAAAGTTTTTATTTAAATTCCAGTTATGAGATACCACCTCACACCAGTGAGAATGGGCAAAATTAACAAGGCAGGAAACCACAAATGTTGGAGAGGATGGGGAGAAAAGGGAACCCTCTTACACTTTTGGTGGGAATGTGAACTGGTGCAGCCACTCTGGAAAACTGTGTGGAGGTTCCTCAAAGAGTTAAAAATAGACCTGCCCTACGACCCAGCAATTGCACTGTTGGGGATTTATCACAAAGATTCAAATGCAATGAAACGCTGGGACACCTGCACCCCGATGTTTCTAGCAGCAATGTCCACAATAGCCAAACTGTGGAAGGAGCCTCGGTGTCCAACGAAAGATGAATGGATAAAGAAGATGTGGTTTATGTATACAATGGAATATTACTCAGCTATTAGAAATGACAAATACCCACCATTTGCTTCAACGTGGATGGAACTGGAGGGTATTATGCTGAGTGAAGTAAGTCAGTCGGAGAAGGACAAACATTATATGTTCTCATTCATTTGGGGAATATAAATAATAGTGAAAGGGAAAATAAGGGAAGGGAGAAGAAATGTGTGGGAAATATCAGAAAGGGAGACAGAACGTAAAGACTGCTAACTCTGGGAAACGAACTAGGGGTGGTAGAAGGGGAGGAGGGCGGGGGGTGGGAGTGAATGGGTGACGGGCACTGGGTGTTATTCTGTATGTTAGTAAATTGAACACCAATAAAAAAAAAAAATAAAAATAAAAAAAAAAAAAGAAGACGTGGTTTATGTATACAATGGAATATTACTCAGCCATTAGAAACGACAAATACCCACCATTTGCTTCAACGTGGATGGAACTGGAGGGTATTATGCTGAGTGAAGTAAGTCAATCGGAGAAGGACAAACATTATATGTTCTCATTCATTTGGGGAATATAAATAATAGTGAAAGGGAATATAAGGGAAGGGAGAAGAAATGTGTGGGAAATATCAGAAAGGGAGACAGAACATAAAGACTCCTAACTCTGGGAAACAAACTAGGGGTGGAGGAAGGGGAGGAGGGCGGGGGGTGGGAGTGAATGGGTGATGGGCACTGGGGGTTATTCTGTATGTTGGTAAATTGAACACCAAGAAAAAATAAATTAAAAAATAAATTCCAGTTAGTTAACATACAGTGTAATATTAGTTTCAGGTGTGTAACAGTTCCATAAATTAATGATGCTCATCGCAACAAGGGAGTGAGTCCCTTAGTCCCTTAGTCCCCATCACCTATTTCACTCATCTCCCACACACCTCCCCTCTGGTAACCATCATTTGTTCTCTATAATCAACAGTCTGTTTCTTGGTTTGCCTCTCTCTCTTTTTTAACCCTTTGCTTGTTTTGTTTCTTAAATTCTATATATGAGTGAAATCATATGGTATTTGCCTTTCTCTTATTTTGCTTAGCATAATACTCTCTAGCTCCATCGACATCATTGCAAACAGTACGATTTCATTTTTTGATGGCTGAGTAATATTTCATTGTATATATTTATTTATGCCACATGTCTTTTATTTCTTCAGTTGATGGACACTTGGGCTCTTTCCACAATTTGGCTGTTGTAGATTATGCTACTATAAACATCCGAGTGCATGTACCAAAAATAGGCAAAAGATTTCAACAGATATTTCACAAAAGAAGATAATTGGGAAAGCAAATAAACATGTAAAAAGATGCTCAAAATCATTAGTCATTAGAGAAATGCAAATTAAAACAACACAGAGATACACTATAAACCTACTAGAATAACTAATAGAAAAAAAGCTCACCTGTAAATATAAACTACCATCAAGAATGTGAAGCAATTGGAACTCTCACACACTGCTGGTAGGAATACAAAATAGGTTCCTATTTTAGAAAATAGGTTGGCAAAATCACATGACCTAGAAATCTCACTCCTAAAAATCTACCCAAGTGAAATAAGAGCACATGTTCACATAAAACCTGCATGTAAATGTTCGTAGGATCTTTATTTGTATTAACTAAAAACTGGAAATATTTCTTTAGCTATTTCTTTAGACTCCAAGAGGATCCCCACTTCCCTCAACTGAAGAATGGATAAATAATCTGAATACATAGACTGCAACTCAGTAATAAAATGGAACCAATTACAGAACAACTATACAACTCCATAAATTTTAAACACATTAGGCTAAGGGAGAGAAGCATGACTCAAGAGATAATCTACTGTATTATTCTTTTTTTATGATATTTTTACAAAGCCAAAACCATAGGGACTGAAAACAAATTAGCAGTTGCTAAGAGGTGGAAGGAGGGGTCAATTACAGAGTTGTAGGAAATTTTGGGAGGTTAATAAACTGTTCTATATCATGATGTGATGGTGGTTATACAGCCAATTACATTTGTACAAATTCTTAGAACAATGCATTGAAAAGTGTGGATATAACTGTATGTAAATTATACTTTAATTAGAAAAAGGGGGGAAAAAGACAGTAATGCAAATGGATCAGTGCTTTTACTCAACAGACACTTCAGTTCCCCACTGACAGTTTAATTGCTTCTTCCCTAAATAAGTGAGACGAGGGGCTGTGGATGTTCTCATAGGAGACCTGTTCCCCTGAGAACTCTGGGTCCCTACACATTTCTTTTCTTTTCTTTTTTTGTCCTTAACTTTCTCCTGGTTCCTATTCATTAGCCTTGGGAATCCCCAAATCACTCCATTTGACATCATTTTAGAGGACCCGTCTATGTGCAGAACCCTTTTGTTCATTTGTTTATTCATCTGAAAGTTACTTGTTCCTGGCATTCATGCTGTCTTCCTCCAAACAGGATTTGCTTCCAGGCTGCAGCCAGAGCCAAGAAAACCCACTCCAAGATAATAATTATACTTATGCAGGTTAAAGTGATAATCCTCTTACCAAGTTGTTTTATAGACCTTCCGTCATTTGCTATTCATAGACAGAATTCTGTAAGGCATGTGGGAGATGCAATTTTATTAGTTCTACCTCACATATCAGGAGACTGAGCTTGACGGGGTAAATGACTCTTCCAGGGGATCATAAAGGATATATGAGGGATGCAGGACTTGGACCATCTTCCTAGCTCCATATCAGTGATTTTTCCTCCATTCCTCTGTGCTTCAGAGACCTTGAAGCCTTTTTCCCAGTACCAGAGAGAGAGAACACAGGATATATACATTCTACCATGGTTGAAGTTCTGATATCAGAGACACAACTCATGGTTGCTTTTCCCTTTTCATCAAGGAACCAGGTAGGATTCTACATATCCTAGGCATTTTTCAGTGAGAAGTGTGAAAACAGTAGGGAAGCTGTGTCTACTGTGAATTATTTTAGCAAAGTAATGGATGTTATGAGTATTTCTTTTTTTTTTTTTCAGTGGAAGAAAAGAACTATTTTTTTTGAAGATTTTTTTTTTATTGGTGTTCAATTTACTAAAATACAGAATAACACCCAGTGCCCGTCACCCATTCACTCCCACCCCCCGCCCTCCTCCCCTTCTACCACCCCTAGTTCGTTTCCCAGAGTTAGCAGTCTTTACGTTCTGTCTCCCTTTCTGATATTTCCCACACATTTCTTCTCCCTTCCCTTATTTTCCCTTTCACTATTATTTATATTCCCCAAATGAATGAGAACATATAATGTTTGTCCTTCTCCGATTGACTTACTTCACTCAGCATAATACCCTCCAGTTCCATCCACGTTGAAGCAAATGGTGGGTATTTGTCATTTCTAATAGCTGAGTAATATTCCATCGTTATACATAAACCACATCTTCTTTATCCATTCATCTTTCGTTGGACACCGAGGCTCCATTTCTCTGAAACGGTGAGGTAGAGCTGGTCTTAAATGCCCAAATGTACATCATTATTGAACAAATAAGGAGTCTAGTGATAAGTTAGGAAACATTTTGCTCTCCTAAAGAGGATGAACAGCAACAATAAGAAACAGAAAATAGATTATGCTCCACTTGAATAGGTAGTAATTTCATTCTATTTACTAATTGTAGATCTGTTATGGAAGGGATGTTAAGTAGAGCAGGGTGAAATGATATTTCTTTAGACTCCAAGAGGATCCTCATGATTACAAAGCTCCATACTCTATTTCAACCTTCTTTTCCTCTCTTACCTTACTCATAATCCTGGCTCACATAAAAAAGCTAAACAAAGGCACAGGCTTATGATCTGTATGATCTGGATATGAATCTTGAGTTTATTTCTTGCTAGGTGTAGAGGGAATTTCTGTGAAGTCACATAACCTCTCAAATCCTCAATTCCTTAACCACAAAATGTGGATATTAATACTCTGTATCTTGTAATACTATAGGATAAAGTTGTAGGATACTGTAACTTTTAAAGTTTTTCTTATCAATTTCTAAGTTATCCTTTTAAAGTTGTGGAATATTCTCACTGGTGTGAGGTGGTATCTCATTGTGGTTTTGATTTGTATTTCCCTGATGGTCAGTGATGTGGAGCATTTTCTCATGTGCTTGTTGGCCATGTCTATGTCTTCCTCTGTGAGATTTCTGTTCATGTCTCTTGCCCATTTCATGATTGGATTGTTTGTTTCTTTGCTGTTGAGTTTAATAAGTTCTTTATAGATCTTGGATACTAGGGCTTTATCTGATAGATCATTTGCAAATATCTTCTCCCATTCTGTAGTTTGTCTTTTAGTTTTGTTGACTGTTTCTTTTTTTTTATTTTTTTTAAAGATTTTATTTATTTATTCATAGAGACACAGCTAGAGAGAGAGAGGCAGAGACACAGGCAGAGGGAGAAGCAGGCACCATGCAGGGAGCCTGATGTGGGACTCGATCCGGGGTCTCCAGGATCACACCCCGGGCGGCAGGCGGCGCCAAACCGCTGCGCCACCGGGGCTGCCCTCGTTGACTGTTTCTTTTGCTGTGCAAAACCTTCTTATATTGATGAAGTCCCAATAATTCATTTTTGCTTTTGTTTCTCTTGCCTTCGTGGATGTATCTTGCAAGAAGTTGCTGTGGCCAAGTTCAAAAAGGGTGTTTCCTGGGTTCTCCTCTAGGATTTTGATGGAATCTTGTCTCACATTTAGCTCTTTCATCCATTTTGAGTTTACCTTTGTGTATGGTGTAAAAGAATGCATAAAATATCTAGAATAAACCTAACCAAAGAGCTAAAGGATCTATACCCTAAAAACTACAGAACACTTCTGAAAGAAATTGAAGAAGACACAAAGAGATGGAAAAATATTCCATGCTCATTGATTGGAAGAATTAATATTGTGAAAATGTCAATGCTACCCAGGGCAATTTACACATTTAATGCAATCCCTATCAAAATACCATGGACTTTCTTCAGAGTGTTGCAACAAATCATCTTAAGATTTGTGTGGAATCAGAAAAGACCCTGAATAGCCAGGGGAAAATCACAATGCCAGATTTCAGGTTGTACTACAAAGCTGTGGTCATCAAGACAGTGTGGTACTGGCACAAAAACAGACACATAGATCAATGGAACAGAATAGAGAATCCAGAAGTGGACCCTCAACTTTATGGTCAACTAATATTCGACAAAGGTGGAAAGACTATCCACTGGAGAAAAGACAGTCTCTTCAATAAATGGTGCTGGGAAAATTGGACATCCACATGCAGAAGAATGAAACTATAGAACACTTCTGATTGTATGTCCTGTATAGAAGGACCAAGTTAAGTTCTTACAAAAGCACCTGGAATATCCCATCTAAAAATTAAGCTTTTTTTCTGCTTAAAAAAATATAAAGTTGTGGCATAAACATTATACTACTTACTGTATAAAGTCATAAGGATAGAGTAAGAACACACACCTGCACACTGAATGCTCTTATCAGAGGTTATAGAACATAGTACATGCTTAAAAAATCTTATGTTTGTCAAAGGGGAGCACACACGAATGTCTTTAGGAGCTGGATATGAACAGGGAAGTTGTGAAGCCCCTTCAGATGGCAGAGAAAAGTGGTTACCAATGAGGTAAAGCTGTGACATAGGCTTGATATAGGCTTCATTCAGTTCAAATGAGAAAAAAATCACAGCATGGATCTCACCTCAAAGGCAGATCTGAAACCTAGAGTCAAACCCAGGGACCTGAGATTTCAACCCTGCATCTTTGTCATCTAGCTTAGAGGGTCAGCGTAATGAGAGTAAGAGTGAGTTCAAAACAGAAGAAAACTGTTTCAACCCAAGATAAAATGTGGATCTCAAGGAAGAAATGGAAAGAATGGCTGGTGTGGTCAATGATCTGGTCAGAGGAAGGACAGAGTGAAACACACAGAGGAATCAGAGGATCAGAGAGTGAGGCTCTGAATCCATAATCTAGAGACTGGGTATGGCTTTCCACCTTTACCCAACCAAGTCAGAGACCATCATTTCATTCCACTAATAACATTAGAGCCAACCCTCATCAGGTTTATAATTATTGATTCTCATGCATTATTTTATAAACTCTCAGAATTGCCCCTTCACGTCATACCTCCACTTTTAGAGATGAAAAAACTGAGGCTCAGAGAACTTAGGTTAGGATAAGATCTCCTAGATAGTAAGTGTTAGGATACAATTTGGACACACATGACCCTCTTCCCAGAGCTTGAGCTCTTGCATCCAGTGCATTACCTTCTCTTTAGAAGTACTGAAGTGTACTTCTGAAGAGTACTTGCTGATTGTCCATGCCTGCTGCTGCGGCTCCCCTACTGCATCCGCCCTACCTCCATGCTTCCATCACCCCATCTCAAGTCCCAAATCCAGGAATAGTATCTTTGTCATTTTGGTACTCCTGACAACTAACATTAAGATGGGTCCAATGGATTCAGTGGCTTCATGTGAATAGAATTAATTCAATTCAATTCAAATTTCAGTTACTGTCATGGGATTCTGGAATTGGTCTGCTTGGGTACACAGCTTGCCTCTTCCAGTCATTATTTGGGTAAACTTGGAGAAAATACACAATCTTTTGGGACTAGGTTCCCTTGCAAAATAAATGAGTGCAATGATTAGTTGTTTTGTCTTGTGTGTGCTTTAGATTTGAAGAAAAAATTATTGCTGTAATTGAAATAATCCACAGAGCATATACACAGCGTAACCTCACTCTATTCTCTTTTCCATTTGACACTCCCTTTCCTTCTCACCACTACAGGGCATCCTGTGATTCCCCACTGACAACCACTGTGAACAGCATGGAAGTGACTGTGTTCATCCTTCTAGGATGTTCAGATGCTCCAGGACTGCAGGCCTCACTCCTTATGACATTCACCTTCTTCTACCTTTTCACTCTAGTTGGAAATCTGGGGGTGATTGTGTTGATTCTGTTGGACTCCAGTCTCTAGATGCCCATGTACTTTTTCTTCAGTAACCTGTCTCTGATGGATTTTTGTTATATACCCAGGGTCATGACAGGACTTCTTAGAGGAGACCAGGTCATCTCCTATAATGCATGTGCTGCTCAGATGTTCTTTTTTGCAGCCTTTGCATCTATGGAAAGTTACCTCTTAGTCTCAGTGGCCTATGACTGCTACTCAGCAGTGCGCAAACCTCTCCATTACACCACCACCATGACAACAGATGTGTGTGCTCATCTGGCCATTGGCTGGATGTCTGTGATGTTCTGAATGCCTCTGTAAGTGTTGAAGATACCTTCAATCTTTCTTCTTGTATGTCAAATGTGGTTCATCACTTTTTCTGTAATATTCCAGCAGTCACAGCTCTGGCTTGCTCTGATCAGTGACTTGGTTATCTATATGACCTGACTTCCTTTTTAAATGTTTTCTCTTGTAGTTATCTTTATTTCTACCTGTTTACATTTATCACCATCTTGAAGATGCACTCAACTCAGAGGAATCAAAAGGTTTTGTCCGCCTGTGCTTGCAATCTCACTGTAGTCTCCATCTTCTACGGGACAGTCATCTTCATGTACTTGTAGCCCAGCTTCAAGAATTCCATGGACACAATCAAAATGGCATTTATTATATTCATCTTCAAGTTAACACACAAACTCCATGTGAGCGGTAGCTTTATCTGCTTTGTTCACTACTCTACTCTCCATAGCTAAATGAATTTCTTGTTCATAGGAGATTTTAATAACTATTTGCTAAATAAATGAATGAATAAATGAAGCTTTTAGTTCAATAATATCAATATATTGGCTTTTTGAATCATGAATATTTATAATTCATCATTCATAAAATAAACTACATAGAATTGTAGAACATTTCAAGATTCATGACCAGTGTTCTTTTTTTGCTGAAATATTTTTATCTACAGTCTCACTCAGTGCTTTTAATCTCCATTTATGGATACAATGATTTTCTGGAAACTACATAATCATTCCTTAGGAATGACATTTCATTGACTGGTAAGTAGCACATCAAATAGATTCTATTTAGTAAATCATAAAAAGATATAAAGTACAAAACTATTTTAAAGTCTAATATCTCATTCAGTTTGGAAAATTACTTTATACACACTAGTTATGCAGTTAATTCCAATGATTCTAAATATCCATACAGAATGGAAACACAATAGTAGTTATCAATAGTAAACACAATCCACATTCAATATCCTTGCATTAACAGTGTTCATGTTTAATTTTGATCCTCAGGAGAGATCAATTTGATAATAAAACTCCCCATAGGAATTTGCATTGTTTCCTTTTCTGACTCTACACAGTTGGAGGTGCTCATACTAACAGTATGTGTAAGACTGCACTTGGGGGGACCTGGATGATTCAGTTGGTTAAGTGGCTAACTCAGGTCATGATCTCAGGGTCATGAAATCGAACCTTGCATCAGTCTGGGCATGGAGCCTACTTGGGATTCTCTCTCTCCCTCGTTCTCTGCCCTTCCTTTCTCCCTCTCTGAAAAACAAGACTGTGTTTGAATGTTCTAGGATGTTCATGCTGACAGTAGCGTGGTGAGAGTATTATAAACATTCTCTTTTGTCTCTAGATCTATGATGATGGTGATGTATCTTCTGCTGGAATCACTTAAGAAATTACATTTCATAAAAATGTTTGGAATATTTTCAGGCTTACAGTAAAGGTGCAAAGACAGTACAAGCGTTCCCATATACCCTTTGCCCAGTTTACCCTGATGTTATCATCTGTATTCTCTTGCACGCATGTCAATACAAACAATCCAACATTCATGTATTGCTATTAACTGTATCCCATACTTTTTGGATTTCACTAGTTTTTCCTCTGAAGTTCTTTTTCTGTTCCAGTATCCTATACATAACATCACATAATTGAATGGTTATTCATAAATAACCATTTAACATAAATAAAATGGTTAAAAACCATAAATACCATAAATAAACATAAATAAACCATAAATAAAAATGGTTATTGTTTTATGTCATTGTTTTGGGTGATGTTCTACAAACAGTGTATAAGTAATACAGCTGCTCTTAAGATGTTGGCTAATCGAATTTAAATTTAAAAAAGAAAGAGAAAGTCATGAGGGTAAGGAGATAAATAAAGAAGGTTAAGTAGTTATGTCTAAGAAAAAAATTTGGGTGGTGCTTGGGTGGTTCAGTTGGTTAAGCATCTGCCTTTGGCTCAGGTCATGATCCCAGGGTCCTGAGACTGAGCTCCACATTGGGCTCCCTGCTCAGTGGGAAATCTGCTTCTCCCTCTCTCTCTGCCCCTGCCCCCCCCCATTCATGAGCTCTCTCTCTCTCTCTCTCTCTCACACACACACACACACACACACACACACACTCAAATAAATATATAAAATCTTTTAAAAAGAAGGAAAGAAAAGAAATTTGGATATGGTGACCAGTATTGGACCTAGTAGTAGAAATTGAAAACACATCTTCAGGTTATTGAAGGAACTCCATTTGCAAGAAAGCCATGAGCCTTGATTTTTAACATTCTTAGTCTGAGCATTAAAACAACTCTAGAAATTTAAAATTGTGTGTGCAGAAGTAAGCTGTAAAAACTGAATGTTCCTCAAAGACCTCATAATCTCCCACATGGTTTAAACTGCCTAACATGGCCATCAACTTCACATAAAAATATATCCTCCACTTGTTCTGGGACATGACCAGACTCTAATACCCCAAGCCCCTAGCATTAGACAACCCCTTCACTTTAGAAATGTTCCAGACCTGTTCACTTGAACCCTGCAACTAACCAAGGCCCATCAAAGATACCTGAAAACCAATTAGAAAGTCTCCTTTTCCAAAAATCTCACCTCAATAGAATCCTTGTCAATTTTACACTATCTCAGTATTTCTTCTTTTTAATCTATAAAACTTAATCTCCTTTCTAACATCTTTGAACCCCTGCTAAAACTCAAGTGATAGCAGATGGCTTCCTTTGCTGACACAAAACAGAGCAAGGCAAAACAAAACAAAATAAAGCCAAACCAGCCTGTTAATTTTATCTCAGATTTCATTTTGTCCTTGATACACTTCAGAAATGATCTCAAAGAATAATGGATAAGGAAAAAAAAAAACATGCAACAGGACTAGGGGCCAGGAAAAACAGTGGAAACTGGAAATCTCCCAGAGAGAAAAACAGGGTCTCCTAAAGAAATATCTCCACTGTCAAGGTTGAGGGACCTTCATAAAGCTAACTCAGCAAGATTTCAAAAGTGACCATTGTATCTCCATTCTTTACTTTCATAAAAGGGAACTTTTTTTTCACTTCTAGTCATCCTGTTTGTATCTCATATACTGAGTATGATGTGAGATAAACTGTTTGGATTTTGTGTGTTTGTTTAGTTCCTGGACCACCAGGAGCCATGTTCGGAGTGAATGGAGAGAACCCCTGAACACCTTAAGGATCCTGGACATTTGAGCATGTATAGTGGTTACTTGGGATTTAGGTTCTCTGTAGTGGAAGCAGATAATATGCTCTGCAGGGGCAGAGGAAGTAAAATGGATATTTGATGAACATAAGTATTATAGTAGAAGATACTTGTTCTTTCTGTGCCAAATTATTTACTTTTTCTCCTAAGGACATATCTACACTAATTTTCTCAGCCTGCTTGGAATTAGTTGAGGTCGTGTCATTGTATTGTCAGTGAAATTTAAGTTACACGTACCACTTCCAAGTCTGACCTGTGAAACCTCCCAAGTGATCCCCTGCTTATTCTCTCTTCCTTTGTCACCTGTTAGATAGAGAATCTAGGTCACAGGATTGGTGGAGCCACTAAATAGAAAAAGCTAGGATTGCTGAATCATGGTCTGAGATCCTGTAGAACATCTAACCGAACAGTATATAAGCAAGAAAAGTCCCTTATGGTTAAGCCACTATGATTTGGGACCTTCCTTGTATAGCAACTAGTATTATTTACACCAACTAATTGATTAGAGATTCCCATAGCACAGTCTGGAGGCTGTTGGTAAGAAGTAGACGGATGTATGATGAGAAATATTGTCAAATGTCTACAACACAATTTAATTCCACAAATATTTAACAGTAATCCCCATCCAACTTCTAAACATAATTGAAATGGCTACAACAATTAACATAGCACAAGTTTTGGAGGAAAAAAAGCCCATCCCAACCAGATTTTCTGATCTAGAGGATTTACAAAAATCCTCTGAGTTTCTACTGAACGTGATAATGCCTATTTTACTGAATGAACAAGAACTTAGCACGGCATCTGACAGAGACTGGCCATTCAATAGATATGTCTTTTCCTTTCTCTTCTTCTTCCTGCTCCTCTTCTTCTTCCTTTTCTATATCGTCACCCTTCTCTATCTACCCACTTATTAAATATATACTTACTATATAAATACATTTATCAACTATACCACTAAATATTAATAAATTAGAGTATCTCCAGTTATATATAAATATTAATACTTATTACATATATTTAATATATTATATATATGTTTGCATTTATAAGTGTAGCTGTACTATTTACTTTGAACTCTTTGAGGGCAAAGGCACTCTCACACTTAGGTCTGTATTCTCAGAATGTAGTCTGATGTGGGCCAAATTAAAGAACCCAATAATCACTGAAAGAAATGGTGGAGAGGAGCTGAGCCATCGATGCCTTGTGACAGCTGCACAGTGGAGTGCAAGCCTCTGCATTGTACCACCACTAAGACATCACCTGTGCTTGATTTTCTGGCCATGGTTTCCTGAGTGCCTGAATTCACCCCAATTCTCTCCATCTGTGTGTCCGATATGGTTCATCACTTTCTGAGAGAGCAAGCAGTCAGTCATGGTTCTCTGTTACTCTCATAAACCGACCAGTGAGCTAGTTCTTGCTTCTGTAGCAGGCAGGGCTTTGACGTCTTTTTTTGTTCTCCTGGTTGCCTTTCTTTCCTACCTGCTCATAATTATCACCATTTTGAGGGTGTGCTCTCCTACAGGGCGCCAGCACACCTTTTCCACCTGTTCTTCCCTCATCTCTTCTACAGGAGAGTCATCTTCATGTGCTTATAGTCAACCTCTAGGAATCCCACAGACATAGGCAAGACAAATTGTCTCTAGTGTTAGTATTTTGATGATGTAGGATCCACAATAGCCCAGTTTAACCCTCTTCCATCCTCCTGGTGCAGTGACTTCCCTGTCATGGGCCAAACTATGCTTTCTTTCCAGGAGTGATATCCTCATCTCTTCGAAAATGTGTTTTTGGTTAAAGAGTAAACATATAAACAGAAATGTAATAGCATAACTGTAAGAGTTCATAGTGAGCTTAGATATTTGGAGGACTGCATTTAAAAATCAGTATTAATCAGATATGTCATTTGCAAATGTCTTCTCCATTCCGTTGGTTGCCTTTTATTTATTTTTTAAAATAAATTTATTTTTTATTGGTGTTCAATTTACCAACGTACAGAATAACACCCAGTGCTCATCCCGTCAAGTGCCCCCCTCAGTGCCCGTCACCCATTCACCCCTACCCCCCGCCCTCCTCCCCTTCTACCACCCCTAGTTCGTTTCCCAGAGTTAGGAGTCTTTATGTTCTGTCTGGTTGGTTGCCTTTTACTTTTGTTGACTGTTTCCTTGGCTGTGCAGAAGCTTCTTATTTAGATGAAGTCCCAATAATTCATTTTTGCTTTTGTTTCATTTGTCTCCGGTGACATATCTAAAAAGAAGTTGCATGGCCAATGTCAAAAAGGTTACTGCCTGTATTCTTCTCTAGGATTTATTTCTTTTTATTAAATTTTAATTCAGTTACCCAACATATAGTACACCATTAGTTGCAGATGTAGAGTTCAGTTATTCATCAGTTGCGTATAACACCCAGTGCCCATCATATCATGTGCCCTCTTTAATGCCTATCACCTAGTTATCCCCAGATCCTCTCCAGCAACACTGTTTCCTATAGTTCATAGACTCTCATGGTTTGTCTCCCCCTCTGATTTCTTCCCTTTGATTTTTCCCTCCCTTCTCCTATGATCCTCTGTGCTGTTTCTTATACTCCACGTATGAATGAAACCATATGATAATTGTCTTTTCCTGATTGACTTATTTCACTTAGCATCATATCCTCCAATTCTATCCACATCAGTGTAAACGGTAAGATTTCATCCTTTCTGATTGCTGAGTAATATTCCATTGTATATATATAGACCACACCTTCTTTATCTATTCATCTATAGATAGACATCTGGGTTCTTTACCACAGTTTGGCTATTTTGGACATTGCTGCTATGAATATTGGGGTGCAGGTGCCCCTTCAGATCAATACATTGTATCTTTAAGGTAAATATCTAGTACTGTAATGGCTGGTTTCAAGTTTCACAGTGAAGTCTTTCATCTATTTTGAATTTACTTTTGTGTATGGTGTAAGAAAGTGGTCCAGTTTCATTCTTCTGCATGTTGCTTTCCAGTTTTCCCAGCATCATTTGTTGAAGAGACTCATCTTTTTGCCATTGGATATTCCTTCTTGCTTTGATGAAGATTGACCATATAGTTGTGGGTTCATTTCTGGGTTCTCTATTCTGTTCTATTGATCTGTGTGCCTATTTTTGTGACAGTACCATACTGTTTTGATCACTACAACTTTGTAATATGACTTGAAGTTGGGAATTGGGATGTCTCCAGCTTTGCTTTTGTTTCTTGAAGTTGCTTTGGCTCTTCGGGGTCTTTGTGGTTCCATACAAATTTTAGGGTTGTTTGTTCTAGCTCTGTGAAAAATGTTGTTGGTATTTTAATAGGAATTGCACTGAATGTGTAGATTACGTTGGATAGTATAAACATTCCAACAATGTTTGTTCTTCTAATCCATGAGGAGGGAATGTTTTGTCATTTCTTGTGTCCTCTTCAATTTCTTTCATTAGTGTTTCATAGCTTTCAGAGTACAGGTCTTGCACCTCTGGTTAGGTTTATTCCTAGGTGTCTTATGGTTAATCACATCTGATTCATTCATCTGTTCTACATCCATTTGCAATATAAACCTACATGAGAGTGGGGGTGCACACAAGCCTATGAATAAAAGTAATGCAGAGTTCCATTTATACATCTACACGTAGGAGTAGAAATTTGTCAAAGAATTATGTAATTATAGCATGGCTATTTTTTTTTAAGATTTTATTTATTTATTCATGAGACACACACACAGAGAGAGAGAGAGAGAGAGGCAGAGACACAGGCAGAGGGAGAAGCAGGCTCCATGCAGGGAGCCCAACATGGAACTCCATTCCAGGTCTCCAGGATCACGCCCTGGGCTGAAGGTGGCGCTAAACCGTTGAGCCATTCGGGCTGCCCCAGTGGTGCCTTTCATCTGCTGTGTTCATACCTCTATTCCCAGTGCATTAGAGAGTGTCTGGCTCAAGATTCTTTTGTGAAATGAATGAACTAGATTTCTTGTGAGCACACTAGGTCAACATGTTGGATCTTTGAGCCACTGATAATCCTATCACACCACTAATAAGTAATCCTTCTAAAGATAATTTAGAACATTTCAAGAATGTTCTTGAATGTTTTACACTTCTACTTTGTGGACTATTTTTATCTACAATCTCACTCAGTCCTTGGACTCTGAATTTTAGATGCAGGGATCTTTTTGGAACCCACACCATCCAGTGGGTCATCTGAAACCATCTCTTATTTTTTCCTTAGGAATCGTCCCATGAAGTGGCTAGTAACACAATCAAATTCTATTTAGTAAATTGTTAAAAGACCTAAAAGAGGAAAGTATTAAAAGTTTAATTCTGATTCGATTTAGAAAATTACTTCACATATGTTGAATGTAGAATTAACTTCAGTGATTCTAAACATCTTTATTGAATGCAATCATAACCTGCATTCAATATCCTGGTGTGAGTTACAATAATTATCATTTAACTTTGGTCCTCCTGTTAGCCATAATAAAGCTACCCAAGGATATCTGCCTCTGTGTCTTCTTCTCTTTCTATCTCTATACAATCAGAAGCATTAGACATCACATCTCAAGATTTATAAACCTGTGCTTTGAATGCTTGAAGGTGGTCATGCAGATACTAGCATAAGTTACCAGTTCATCTCACCAGTATCATGCTAGTGGGATACTAGCATACATTCCCTTCTGGCCCTAAAGTCTATGGAAAAGGTGATGTTTCTCCTGATGGAACCTTTTTATTATCATTTTAAATAATTTTAAAATTCTAGGATGTTCTAAATTTTAAAAAGCTTACAACTGATATTACTGTCAGTTCCCATACACCCCTCCTGCCCTAGTTTCCCCTGTTACTAATATGTTACTTTAACATGGTAGCTTTGTCAAAACTAAGAAGCCAATCTTGGCATTACTAGTCTCTAAACTTTAGATTTTACTTGGATTTTATCTTTTTTTTTTTCCAGGAAAGTCCTTTTCTCTTCTAGATTACATGTCAGGAACAACAGCAAATTGAGTTGTCATGGCTCCTTGGTTTCCTCTGGCCTATGACAGTGTCTAGGACATGACTTAGACAGTTTTGAGGAGTGCTAGTCAAATATTTTGTAGAATGGCTTTCAGTTTGCAGTTGCCTGGGGTTTTTGGGGGGGTCATGGTTAGATAAGGGATATGGGTTTTCTGTCAAGAACAGGAAGTTCCCTTTTCATTATGTTATAGCTGAGATCCACATTCACAACATGACTTGGCACCATGATATTACCTTCGATCATGAAACCAAGATAGCTTTGCCAGGTTGTCCAGTGTGAAGCAATGTCCTCCCTTCTTTATATTCTATCATTTGTAGTAACTTACTAAGGCTGTCTTAGACTCCAGGCAGTGGGGGACTAAGGTCCACCTCTGGGAGGAGAGGGGAATATATAAATAAATGATTTAGAATTCTTGTGAAGAGAGAATCTGTTTCTTTTCACCATTTATTTATTTCTTCAATCATTTGTTTATATCAGTATGGTGAGATCACATAGTTATTGTATACTTTGGGTTATAATCTGATATTATTTATTTACTCAGATGGTTTCATGTTTGGTCATTGGGAGCTCTTTGAGTTTGCCTTATTTCCTTTTGACATGCCCCCATCTTTTTAGTTTTGAACATTTCTGTTGGAGCATGACAAGATGCTCAGACTCATCTTGCGTTGACCCCGCTCCAGCCTTAGAATCAGTTCTTTCTCCAGAGAGCCCTCTTTCCATCTATTAGAGAATACTATTTAGAAAATAAGGTTTAGGAGCTAGGTAGGCTCATTGCTACTTGGATGTCACTTCCAGATGACCTTAGAAGACAAAACTAGGAAATACACACGCACACACAATTACACTTATTTCTATATCTACCCATCTATACCTGTAATAAGATAAAGATAAGGTTCTTTCCAGCCTCCCCCGACTTCCTGTGCATGACTTGTTTTCCTCTGGTGCTAGCTCACTGACAGTTTTTATCATGAATCAATATTGGATTTTGTCAACTGCTTTTTCAGCAGCAAGTGATACAATCATGTTTTCCTTATTAGCATATTGATATGGTCGATTACATCTATTGATTTTCAAATGTTGGCTCAGCCTTGCATACCTGGGATAATACCCACTTAATCACTGTGCTTAATTCTTTTATACACTACTGGATTTGGTTTGGTAATATTTTGCTGAGGATTTTTGTATCTATGTTCATGATAAATGTTTACTTGTAGCTTTCCTTACTGGTAATGCATTTATCTGATGTTAGGATTTGGGTACTTTCTATGCTTTGGCTTATTTTTTTTGTCTTTTGCTTAGTAAAAGAAACTATTATAAATTTTTTATTTACATTTTGCTGGATTTGGAAACCTGAGAAACTGATCCAAATATGCTCCTACTCCGCATCCTCTCCAACATTTGTGGTTTCCTGCCTTGTTAATTTTCCCCATTCTCACTGGTGTGAGATGGTATTTTATTGTGGTTTTGATTTGTATTTCCCTGATGGCAAGTGATGTGGAGGTTCCTCAAAGAGTTAAAAATAGACCTGCCCTACGACCCAGCAATTGCACTGTTGGGATTTACCCCAAAGATGCAGATGCAATGAAATGCCGGGACACCTGCACCCTGATGTTTCTAGCAGCAATGTCCACAATAGCCAAACTGTGGAAGGAGCCTCGGTGTCCATCGAAAGATGAATGGATAAAGAAGATGTGGTCTATGTATACAATGGAATATTCCTCAGCCGTTAGAAACGACAAATACCCACCATTTGCTTCGACGTGGATGGAACTGGAGGGTGTTGTGCTGAGTGAAATAAATCAATCTGAGAAGGACAAACATTATATGGTCTCATTCATTTGGGGAATATAAAAAATAGTGAAAGGGAATAGAAGGGAAGGGAGAAGAAATGGGTAGGAAATATCAGAAAGGGAGACAGAACATGAAGACTCCTAACTCTGAGAAACGAACTAGGGGTGGTGGAAGGGGAGGAGGGCGGGGGGTGGGGGTGACTGGTTGGCGGGCACTGAGGGGGACACTTGACGGGATGAGCACTGGGTGTTATTCTGTATGTTGGCAAATTGAACACCAATAAAAAATAAATTTATTATTAAAAAAAACAAAAAAAACAAATATGCTCCTACTTCATGGCTTTTTAAAAAATTATTTACTTATTTTTACTTTTATTTATTTTTTATTTTTTTAATTTAAATTCAATTTGCCAACATATAGTACATCATTAGTTGCAGGTGTAGTTTTCAATAATTGTTTTCATCAGTTACATATAACACCCAGTGCTCTCACATCACATACCTTTCTTTCTTTCTTTTCTTTCTTTTCTTTCTTTCTTTTCTTTCTTTCTTTCTTTCTTTCTTTCTTTCTTTCTTTCTTTCTTTCTTTCTTTCTTTCTTTCTTTCTTTCTTTCAGTTCAATTTGCCAACATATAGCATAACACCCAGTGCTTATCCCATCAAGTGCCCCCCTCAGTGCCCATCACCCAGTCACCCCCACCCCCTGCCCACCTCCCTTTCCACCACCCCTTGTTCATTTCCCACATACCCTTCTTAATGCCCATAACCCAATTGCTCCATTCCGCCACCCACCTCCCCTTCAGCAATCCTCCGTTTGTTTCCCACAGTTAAGAGTCTCTCAAGGTCTTTGTCTTTGATTTTTCTCCATTCAATTTCCTCTCCTTTCCCTTATAGTCTCTTTCGCTAGTTCTTATATTCTGCATATGAGTGAAACTATATGATAATTGTCTTTCTCTGCCTGACTTATTTCACTCAGCATAATACCCTCCAATTCCATCCACGTTGTCATAAATGATAGGTTTTAAAAAGGCTTTTCTTTCCCAGCCAACTGAGTGGAATATTCCTCCACTAGAACAAAGTTGATACAAAACAGGTGAGTTAAATATGCCAAGATAGGAGTAAGGAGAGACAAAGAAGCATGTCAGCTTTTCCCATATTTATGATATAAATTTATAATTTAAGATTCTTGAAGTTTGGCATGTTGTGTCAAGAAGTCCAGTCATGGGCCATTTGAGAGTTAAAGGTGAGAGACAACAACTCAGGAATTTGAGCAAAAGTAGTAGTGGCAATCTGCTTTTCCTGTTTGGGCTCCCCCCACTGTCACCACCCTTGCTTACCACATGGATGTCTGTGATAATGTGGGGGGGGGGAAGGTGATCTCGGATGTACACAACAGAAATCAACTGTGTCTAACTTAAGCATAAAAGAAATGTATTAGAAGAATAAAAGGGTGCTCACAAACCAAAGGGAACACTGGATAATTTAGGCCAAGAAAATCAACGTTAAACAAAGAAAGCCAAAAGGCAGGAACCACAGGAAAGACAAAACCCCTGGAACAGTTTTGTTAAGACAATTCCTCTGGCACATCCACCATTTCTGCCTTTGACACTACTCTCAATGGCTACCACTACCACAACTGTCGGACTCTTGCTAATGTCATATGCCACAACACTGACTGTCAATAAATTCTAATTATCCTAACTTCTGTACGGTATTCATTGCAACCCTTTGGCTGAGATAAGTTCTTTTGCTGCTAGCTGAGCTGTGAGCATAGTAAGCGTAATAATAATAATAATAATAATAATAATAATAATAACCATTCTCAAATACACCACTTCCTAGTACATTGACCATGTTTGTAGTGTTTTACATGTCTTAATTAATTTAATCCTTACAGCAACTTTACAGATAGGTACTATCGTAAATCCCACTTTACTTATGAGGAAACTGAGGCTTTGGCACATTAACTCCTCCAAGTTCCAGGACAGTTTGGACAGAACCAGGATCTTCATGCATGCCTCACTCTGGAGTCTTCTCTAGAGGGATTGTGAACACAGTGCTGTACAGTTATAGTTTCCTATCACATTTCACATAGTGGGCAATTATCAAAAATAGGAAGTGTTTGGGTAGAGGGCATCCAGGAAAATGTTATATCTCAGCTCCTGGTGGTCAGTTTCTATGTAGAAATATATGGGGGAGGGATGCCTGGGTGGCTTAGTGGTTGAGCGTCTGCCTTTGTCTCAGGTCATGATCCTAGGGTCCCAGGATCGAATTCTGCTGGGAGCCTGCTTCTCCCTCTGCCTGTGTCTCTGCCTCTCTCTGTGTCTCTCATGAATAAATAAATAAAATCTTTTTAAAAAAAGAAATATTTCTGAGATTTTTTTGTTGAGTCCCTGGGTCATTCAGCTTTCTCTGGAAGTCAGTGGGCAAAGCGAATATGCTACAGATGAATTCTTGTTTTCCTGCTTTGTCAGTTTAAGCAGCTCATATTTGAATTCTCCTGTGTCTTACTTCTCAGTTTGTTAATTATTAACACACATGTCAACTCCACCATAATAGGGTCTCTGGAATCAAGACATGGTGACTCCTAAGGCCTCTGAGGGATAAATTATTTCTTTTAGAGACAATGGGCACTTTCAGAAATGAATGGAGTCTCTCTCACAAAAAAAGTAAGGCTTCACAATTATTTTTTACAATGTTGGGTGAGAGTTAATTGTGTACCAGGTTTTGTTTCTCATGACAACTGTATGAAGCAGGCACTATCATTGTCTTCATTTTATAAGTGAGGGAACTGAAGCAGGATTATATAACCTGTAACTTCTTCACATGAATTTTAGGAGGTCGTGTGGCTGTAGGACAACACAACTTCCATAATGCGCTGGCCTGGTTTCCATGACCTCTCTCATGATTCTATCTGATCACCACTGGGAGGGTTAAGGGTGAACTTCTTCTAAAGATGTCTGCATTATCAGAAAGAAATCATCCTAAGTAATGTAAATACATCAATGCTATGCCTTAACAAACTAAACTGGTTCTCTAATTGCTTCTTGTCTACATGAATAGACTCATTGGTTGCTCTCTTGGGTATCTATTCCACTGAGAAGTTCATGTATGTATAAATCCCTCTGGTTCCCTGTCATTAGCTTCTAACATCCCAATATGACTCTATTTGACATCACTTTGGAGGGACCAGTCTGTGCGCCAAAGGCTCTTTGGTGTTCTTTTTGTAAATTTTAATGTAAAAGGCTGTCCATTTTCCTAAGTGGCCTTATCTCATGGACATATTACTCTGAGCCTATGAGATAAGCTGGGATAAAATCCCAACCTAAAATATTGTCCATGGTGGGTATGATGTTTCTTTCCTGGAGTTGCTCAGTACTTTATAGAGTTTATTCAGAGACTTTCTCCTGTTTTTCCTCAAGCACCTCTGTGTGACAGGTTGGAGAATACTTTATAATCCTCAACTGGTAATTACCTTTTCTTTATATCTCCATGCCTCTAGAGAACCTCAATTTTTGTGACCAGACATTAAGCAAAGAGATCAACAGGACACTTTCTTTCTTTTTGAGTGGCACTAGCAATTTGAAGATCACAAGTGAAGTTGTGTCACCTTCCTTGAAGGGCAAGGTAAATTTTTAAGTCAGTTCTATGGTCTGTTTAGATTGTGGTATCAGAAGATGTGATATGTGAAGTTACAAGGGCAACAACTTCACATGGATTTTTCAGACTTTAATATCCAAGGTTTTAATATTCTCGTGCTTCCAGGCTACTCAGCTAGAATCCAGATGTTACAGCAACCTTTATTGATTAGGAAAACAATGATTTTTCTGAAATAATAGAGATGGTATTTTTCTCATCATTTACCATCCCTGTACTTAGGAGAGCACTTAGAAAGTGGTATGCATTCAATATATGTTTGTTGAGGTAATGACTTAAAAGATGAATAAGTGTATACACAAATGAACGAGTGAATCTCTGAATGAGCTTTTAGTGAGCCTGTTAATAAAGCACATTCGAAGTACCTGGTCCTGTGTTAATAAAGCATAGTCTCATGTGCAGCATAGCACAGACTTTGTAGATGCCCTCAATCAAAGGTTTTATTTTTTTAAAGATTTTATTTATTTATTCATGAGAGATACTGAGAGAAAGAGACAGTCAGAGAGACAGGCGGAGGAAGAAGCAGGCTCCATGCAGGTAGCCCAACGTGGGACTTGATCCCAGGTCGCCAGGATCACACCCTGGGCTGAAGGTGGCGCTAAACCTCTGAGCCACCCGAGCTGCCCTCAATCAAAGGTTTTAGACTTCTGTGAACAAGTAGCAGTAGTGCCTTGCTACTCACTACAACTGATATTATTGGAGTTTTTAAAGATCTATTTATTTTGAGAGAGAGAGAGAGAGAAAGAGAGCACTCATGTGAGTGGTGGGGGGAGGGGCAGCGGGAGAGAGAGGATCTCAAGCAGACTCTAGGTTGAGCGCAAAGCCCTGCACAGGGCTTGTTCTCATGACCCTGAGATCATGACCTGAGCTGAAGCCAAGAGTCTTACACTAAACCAACTGAGCCACCCAGGTACTCTGCTGATACTATTTTTGTTAGCATTAAAAAGACATGGCCTACAGAACACATTTACTATCTACTTGAAAAGATGAAACTTTAGCATCTTCAGGTTCTACTCCTTGGCTTCCACTGTCTTTCAGCTCTCATGTCTGCATCTCACCTCAGATTTTCTCTTCTTATCTTTTCCAGCAACCTGCTGTGGACCTCAGTTCTTACCATGCATGGCCTAAGTGATGGCGTAGCCTAGAGCAGGTACACGGGAGGTGGTGACAAGGACAAGAATTCAGGATATATTTTGAAGATACATGTGACAAAATGTGCTCATGGACTACATGTGGAGTGTGAGGGAAAGAGATCCAGGGCTGAATAATTCTGGCATTAAGGGATTCTTTGTGTAAGACTTTATCAGGGTTGACCAGATATGTAGCCTGGATTCTGAGAATTGTGGAGGCTATTTTATGATGAGATTATGAAGTTGGCTGAAAAAATTGGAACAACTTTCAATAGATTCTTTTTGCAGGAATCATGCCATGAAAGATGGCATCCCAACATTTATACTGTTATCATTCCTGATACTTGGCTCCCAATTTTTTGTTGTTAATATTTTTAAAAATAGTATGTTTGTTTAAACGGATTTGAATTTAAGTTGTGAGGTCACTCACCCACATAAATTTCTTTAATAGTGTGGTTCCAATAATTGTGTGGGGTTTCTTTTGTAATTTTTTTAACAACCTTATATACATACTATTGAAAATAATAGTAATATTTATTTAATAATAGTAAAACTTGCCATTTATTGCACACTATCAGACAGTATTTTGGGTGATTCAAACATATCAACTCGTTAAATTCTCCAAACAGCTTTTTTTTAAAAGATTATATTTATTTATTCTTGGGAGATAGAGAGAGAGAGAGGCAGAGACATAGTCAGAGGGAGAAGCAGGCTCCACACAGGGAGCCTGATGTGGGATTCGATACTGGGTCTCCAGGATCATACCCTGGGCTGAAGGCAGGTGCTAAACCACTGAGCCACCTGGGCATCCCTCTGATCAGCTTTGAGAAATAGTATTATTATCATCCCTGTTTTAAACTGACACACAGAAAGGCTGTGACTTGCCCAGGATTACCAGCTAGCAAGTGGAAACACCAGGGTTTGAATGCAGAAACATCACTCTAGAGACCATGTTCTTAGCCATCACAATATACTACCTCTGGAAATACTTGTGTTATTCTCAAAGTGCCTTCTTTTTTTTTTAAATTTATTTTTTATTGGTGTTCAATTTACTAACATACAGAATAACCCCCAGTGCCCGTCACCCATTCACTCCCACCCCCTCCCCTCCTCCCCTTCCACCACCCCTAGTTCGTTTCCCAGAGTTAGCAGTCTTTACGTTCTGTCTCCCTTTCTGATATTTCCCACACATTTCTTCCCCCTTCCCTTATATTCCCTTTCACTATTATTTATATTCCCCAAATGAATGAGAACATATAATGTTTGTCCTTCTCTGACTGGCTTACTTCACTCAGCATAATACCCTCCAGTTCCATCCACGTTGAAGCAAATGGTGGGTATTTGTCATTTCTAATAGCTGAGTAATATTCCATTGTATACATAAACCACATCTTCTTTATCCATTCATCTTTCGTTGGACACCGAGGCTCCTTCCACAGTTTGGCTATCGTGGCCATTGCTGCTATAAACATCGGGGTGCAGGTGTCCCGGCGTTTCATTGCATTTGTATCTTTGGGGTAAATCCCCAACAGTGCAATTGCTGGGTCGTAGGGCAGGTATATTTTTAACTGTTTGAGGAACCTCCACACAGTTTTCCAAAGTGGCTGCACCAGTTCACATTCCCACCAACAGTGTATGAGGGTTCCCTTTTCTCCACATCCTCTCCAACATTTGTTGTTTCCTGCCTTGTTAATTTTCCCCATTCTCACTGGTGTGAGGTAGTATCTCATTGTGGTTTTGATTTGTATTTCCCTGATGGCCAGTGATGCAGAGCATTTTCTCATGTGCATGTTGGCCATGTCTATGTCTTCCTCTGTGAGATTTCTGTTCATGTCTTTTGCCCATTTCATGATTGGATTGTTTGTTTCTTTGGTGTTGAGTTTAATAAGCTCTTTATAGATCTTGGAAACTAGCCCTTTATCTGATATGTCATTTGCAAATATCTTCTCCCATTCTGTAGGTTGTCTTTGAGTTTTGTTGACTGTATCCTTTGCTGTGCAAAAGCTTCTTATCTTGATGAAGTCCCAATAGTTCATTTTTGCTTTTGTTTCTTTTGCCTTCGTGGATGTATCTGGCAAGAAGTTACTATGGCCGAGTTCAAAAAGGGTGTTGCCTGTGTTCTTCTCTAGGATTTTGATGGAATCTTGTCTCACATTTAGATCTTTCATCCATTTTGAGTTTATCTTTGTGTATGGTGAAAGAGAGTGGTCTAGTTTCATTCTTCTGCATGTGGATGTCCAATTTTCCCAGCACCATTTATTGAAGAGACTGTCTTTCTTCCAATGGATAGTCTTTCCTCCTTTATCGAATATTAGTTGACCATAAAGTTCAGGGTCCACTTCTGGGTTCTCTATTCTGTTCCACTGATCTATGTGTCTGTTTTTGTGCCAGTACCACACTGTCTTGATGACCACAGCTTTGTAGTACAACCTGAAATCTGGCATTGTGATGCCCCCAGATATGGTTTTCTTTTTTAAAATTCCCCTGGCTATTCGGGGTCTTTTCTGATTCCACACAAATCTTAAAATAATCTGTTCTAACTCTCTGAAGAAAGTCCATGGTATTTTGATAGGGATTGCATTAAACGTGTATATTGCCCTGGGTAACATTGACATTTTCACAATATTAATTCTGCCAATCCATGAGCATGGAATATTTTTCCATCTCTTTGTGTCTTCCTCAATTTCTTTCAGAAGTGTTCTATAGTTTTGAGGGTATAGATCCTTTACATCTTTGGTTAGGTTTATTCCTAGGTATCTTATGCTTTTGGGTGCAATTGTAAATGGGATTGACCCCAGCAAATAGATCCTACACCCAAGAGAAGAAGGGAGTTAATAAAGATTCAAGCAGAACTCAACGAAATCGAGACCAGAAGAACTGTGGAACAGATCAACAAAACCAGGAGTTGGTTCTTTGAAAGAATTAACAAGATAGATAAACCATTAGCCAGCCTTATTAAAAAGAAGAGAGAGAAGACTCAAATTAATAAAATCATGAATGAGAAAGGAGAGATCACTACCAACACCAAGGAAATACAAACGATTTTAAAAACATATTATGAACAGCTATACGCCAATAAATTAGGCAATCTAGAAGAAATGGACGCATTCCTGGAAAGCCACAAACTACCAAAACTGGAACAGGAAGAAATAGAAAACCTGAACAGGCCAATAATCAGGGAGGAAATTGAAGCAGTCATCAAAAACCTCCCAAGACACAAGAGTCCAGGGCCAGATGGCTTCCCAGGGGAATTTTATCAAACGTTTAAAGAAGAAACCATACCTATTCTCCTAAAGCTGTTTGGAAAGATAGAAAGAGATGGAGTACTTCCAAATTCGTTCTATGAGGCCAGCATCACCTTAATTCCAAAACCAGACAAAGACCCCACCAAAAAGGAGAATTATAGACCAATATCCCTGATGAACATGGATGCAAAAATTCTCAACAAGATACTGGCCAATAGGATCCAACAGTACATTAAAAAAATTATTCACCATGACCAAGTAGGATTTATCCCTGGGACACAAGGCTGGTTCAACACCCGTAAAACAATCAATGTGATTCATCATATCAGCAAGAGAAAAACCAAGAACCATATGATCCTCTCATTGGATGCAGAGAAAGCATTTGACAAAATACAGCATCCATTCCTGATCAAAACTCTTCAGAGTGTAGGGATAGAGGGAACATTCCTCGACATCTTAAAAGCCATCTATGAAAAGCCCACAGCAAATATCATTCTCAATGGGGAAGCACTGGGAGCCTTTCCCCTAAGATCAGGAATAAGACAGGGATGTCCACTCTCACCACTGCTGTTCAACATAGTACTGGAAGTCCTAGCCTCAGCAATCAGACAACAAAAAGACATTAAAGGCATTCAAATTGGCAAAGAAGAAGTCAAACTCTCCCTCTTCGCCGATGACATGATACTCTACATAGAAAACCCAAAAGTCTCCACCCCAAGATTGCTAGAACTCATACAGCAATTCGGTAGCGTGGCAGGATACAAAATCAATGCCCAGAAGTCAGTGGCATTTCTATACACTAACAATGAGACTGAAGAAAGAGAAATTAAGGAGTCAAAGTGCCTTCTTAAATTGCTGTAAGAATCTTGTAATATAGTAAAAGTAGGAAACACCATATCCACTTAGTTTTTTTCAGACAAAGAAATTAAAGCGCAGGAATATTTATACTTCTTTTCTAAGGGGATAAAATAAGAATCACAGAAACCTTCAACCCACATAAAAATAGGCAATAGCCATTTTGAAGATAACTGAGGAGTCATTTGGAATATCTCAGTGAGGTCAGGAACTGACAAGCTTACCCTTACACACTGAAAGATGGAGGTCAGAAGATGCCAGTCTTGGGGTTACTGGGAACCCTGCAGTGGTAATGGTGTCATGGTGCACTCATGTATTTGGGTGACATGGGTGAGCTCTGGGTCCTTTTCCATGCATAACTAACTTATCCATTTTGCCTTCTGGTTTTTACAGGTGAACCACAATTTCAAAATATTATCCATGGAGAACAGCACTGAGGTGAATGAGTTTATGCTCTTGGGGCTAACTGACAACCCAGAACTGCAAGTCCCTCTCTTTATAACATTCACTCTCATTTATTTCACTACTCTCATTGGAAATCTCGGAATTATCATGTTGATTCTGTTGGACTCTCGTCTCCATACTCCCATGTATATCTTCCTCAGTAACCTGTCTCTGGTGGACTGTGTTTACTCCTCGGCTGTTACTCCCAAGGTGATGGCTGGGCTTCTCACAGGGGATAAAGTCATCTCCTATGGTGGATGTGTTGCTCAGATGTTTTTCTTTGTGGCTTTTGCCAGTGTAGACTGTTTCCTGCTCGCTGTCATGGCTTATGATCGGCATGCAGCAGTATGTAAGCCCTTACATTATGCCACCACTATGACCACCAGCTTGTGTGCTCAGATGGCAGTAGGCTGCTATGTCTGGGGCTTTATTGAATCTTCCATCCACACTGGATTCACCTTTTGCCTCTCCTTCTGTCATTCCAATGTGGTCCATCACTTTTTCTGTGATATTCCCCCAATTATAGCTCTTTCCTGCTCTGATATCTACCTAAATGAGATTGTGCTCTTTATCTTAGCAGCTTTCAATGTCTGTTTTGCTCTTATAGTTATCTTGACCTCCTATCTGTTCATCTTCATTGCCATCCTGAGGATGCGCTCAGCTGAGGGAAGGAAGAAAGCCTTCTCCACCTGTGCCTCACACCTCACTGCTGTAACCATCTTCTATGGAACTGTCATGTTCATGTACTTACAACCTAGTTCTAGTCATTCTATGGACAATGACCAAATGGCATCTGTGTTCTATACCATAATAGTCCCCATGTTGAACCCTATTGTCTACAGTCTAAGGAATAAAGAGGTGAATAATGCTTTTAGGAAAGTCACCAAGAAGCTAAAGATTCTGTTTGGCCCATAGATCAATTAGAGAGATTATAAAAGCTGCATAGTTAACCAGCTATCTATTGTTGTGTAGCAAAATATCACAATGCCTAATGCAACAGTTCTCACAGTTCTGTGGTTGATGGGGTAGTTCCTTTGCTGCTTTCACACGGGCTCATTCATGAGGTTGTATATTTTCCGCACAGTCAGCTGGGCTGAAAGGTTCAAGATGGCCTTATTCACGTTTCTAACTGTTGATTCTGGTTAGTCTCTACATCTTTTTCACATGGTCTTCCATCCTCCAGAGGATGGACCAGATTTCTCACTTAGCATTTTCAATGTGAAAGTAAAACTGAAGGATTTCTTGAAGTCTAGACTCCTAAGTCACACAACATTTTTTCTATCACAAATACTAGCCAATGGAGTCAAAGGGCTGGCCCCAATGCAAGCATGAAGAAGGACCACATCTCTTGAGGAAAACAGCTGCAAAGAATTTGTGCCCATAGTTAATCTACCACAATTAGAAATGAGGTTAAACTGCTCATTTTATAAAGAAAGAAAGCCAAAGTATGGTGGGTTAAGTACAACAGCAATTTATTCTCAAACAGTGGAAGATAATGTAGCAAGGTGAAAATGAACTATCTGGACATGGTGTGTCTTGGTCATTCAGGGCCAGGTCCCCCTCATCTCTCTCTACCATCTCCTAGGGTGTTGAAAGTCTGTCCTCATCAAAACTATTCTCTCCGCAGGAAAGGAGGAAGAGATGAGTTGAAGGAAAGATAATTTCTTTACAAGAAAGTTATATAGTCATTGTCCACATGACTTCTGAGTACACTCCATTAACAAGGATTCAGTCATAAGCCCAAAAAAGACCTACAAAATCAATTTAAAGATTTAAACCCTATTTAAAAGGCAGTGTACTTAGTTGAAATCTCAATACCTGGAAGAAAAAAAGAATGTTCTTTGATGAAAACTTATATTCCACCACGCAACTTGTACCTGAAGCTGAAAGGCTACTTTAATCTCCAAAACTGGGTCTCCAGCTTGTTTATGTCCTAGTGGATCCTCTTTTCCTAGACCTTAGATTGCCTCTTTAAAAGCCCCTTTCTCAAACACACCATCTCAAATAGCTTATCCCTTATCTATTCTTTTCTTCATAGATTTAAATAAATCTCTGAAATTATATTTTATTTGTTTAATTGTCTGTTTTTTGTTTCTTCCAGATCATATGTGGTATTATATTCTTCCAAGTTGGCCAGATTGTTTTTAATGTATTTGAAATAATGAGATGATGTGATTTGCTGATACAGTGGATGTGGAGGGTAGGAAAAATGGTAGCCTTGCTGCCTAAGAAACTAGAAGGATAAGATGACTACTGCGTGAGATGTGGAAGGCATGGTAGTAGGAGGTATGGGTGAGGAGAAGCCATGAATTTCACCTGGAGCATAAGAAGCTTGAGATGCCTCTCCAACACCACCAGGAAAGGCTTAGCATTAAAATGGAGGTATAAATTTGGAGTTTACAGCAGGTAGATGATACTTGGCTATGGGAATGAGAACACAGGTAAGAGAATGTAGGCAGAGAGGAGTGAAGTATTTCAAGGACCAAGAGTTGGATTTTTCTCAATGAAAGATCAGACAGATGCATAGCCAGAGAAGGGGAGTGGTGTCCTGGAAACCAGTTGATGAGAAATTCATCAAGAGGGAATGCAAGTGCCAGAGCTGCTGGTAAGTTAAGCAATATCAAGACTAAGTACTGACAATAGGCCATAGTGATAGGAAGTTGGTAGATGACTTTGAGTGGTTTGGTTGGATGGTGGGGATACAAATCTCATTAAATGTATACTCTACAATCTAGTCCACGATTATTCTTTGCTTTACACAGTTTCTAAGATTTTCCCAATATGCATGATGGAGTAAATGTATGAGCAGCTAATGAGATAGGGCTTTGAGACTCTCACTTTGTGTACCTTCATAATAAAATTGAACTCATCTGAAAATCAAATAAAATACATAGTTATTGGGCAGCCCTGGTGCCTCAGCAGTTCAGTGCCACCTTCAGCCCAGGGCCTGATCCTGGAGACCCAGGATCGAGTCCCACGTCAGGCTTCCTGCATGGAGCCTGCTTCTCCTTCTGCCTGTATGTCTGCCTGCCTCTCTCTCTCTCTCTTTCTCTCTGTGTGTGTGTGTCTCATGAATAAATAAATAATAAAATCTTAAAAAGACACATAGTTATTAGCACACTGAAATAGTTTACATTTAATGTTATAAATCTTGCTTACATTTTCAGTGGATATTTAGAATCATTGGAGTTAGATGAGTAATCATTATTTATTAAAGAATTTTGCAAATTGAATCAAGAAACTTCTTATAGTCCCATATTTTGTCTTTTGATGATGTACTAAATAGAATTTATTTCATGTATTATTTTCCATTTAATGAGAAATTCCTAATAGAAAAGAGTTAAGATGGTTTGATGTAATCCACTTTATAGTGTAATTTCCAAAAATTTATTTGTCCAAAAGTGGGAAATTCAGATACTGAGTGAAAGAATATAGAAAAAACCAACCACATCGCATGAAATGCTCTAGAGTTCTTTTCTAAAGAATTATATAAGTGGAAAGGAGGTGGGCGGGGGGGGGGGTGTTGGGGTGACTGGGTGATGGGCACTGAGGGAGGCAGTTGGTGGGATGAGCACTGGGTGTTATACTAAATGTTGGCAAATTTAACTCCAATTAAAAAAAAAGACATGATATTGGAAAAACAAAACAAGGACGGATGCTCTTCTTCAGATAGCAATTAAATGGCTCATTGATTGAAAAAAAAAGAAATATATAATGGGCAATCTCTATAGTTATCAGTGATTTAAATATATTTATTGTTGGACTCAAACAATTAGTTTTTTTTCAAACAATTAATTTATTCATTAATTAACAAATGTTTTTTGAGGAATTAGTATGAAACAGGCCATAATTTAATTATTGGGAATGAAGTTGTTAGAAAAGAAGACAAAGCCACTCTTTGTGCAATGCAATGTGCATTCTAAGTAGATGGATAAATGAACAAACAAGCTAACAAGCAAGTAAACAGAAATAGTTGAGGAGTGATCAGGACTATGAAGAGTAAAGCAAGTTGGAAACTTGGGGGGTGATGTGACTATGATACAATAACATTTAAGTAAAGATCTGAGGGAAGTGAGGGAGCTTTCTGTGCACTGGCAGCAGCAAGTACAAAGATCCTGAGGCAGGGAGATGAGATTGTCTAGGAACAGCAGGGGACTCAGTGTGAGCGACATGGAGGGAGGGAGTAGGAGAGTGGGAAGGACATGTTGTAGCTCATCTGAAACTAAAGAGTCCCTAAGGAGCACTAGAGCACTAGCCATCTTATAGTATTTATAGGGAGAAAAAATAAATAATATGATCATTACTTAGTGCATTTATCTTACACAGCTGAAGAGTTGGTAGTCTTTCTGTTTTATTATCAATCAATACCCTTTCTTCTCACTTTAAAAAATTATTACATGATTGTACTTTTGTACCAAATGACTCACTGAAGACATCGATATTAACTCCTTTAAGATGTTATATAGCTCGGAGAAAATATGCCAAGAAAAAATATATATCTTGATTTAAAAGTTTTTCTTTCATGTTTATCTTCATTTTTGGACACTTAGAATTTTTTTTGCTAGATAAATAAAAAATGTTAGACATTAATTTATATTCTGATCCACCATTATTTTAACTTTTTAAATTAAAACTAGCCATACTCCACCTACTTCCTTTAGTAGATTTCCCACTTTTGTGTGTATGTGCACATATGGAGTCCTTGCATGTACTCGTCTTTATGAGTTTGAGCCCTGTTTTACAAATATACTTGCATTGGCACACAGTAGAGAAAATGTGATCATGTGAATAAGTCACACATAATTAATAAGGTTCATGATAAACATGATTAATAAATATTTAAGGTTCTCATGGCTATTCTCATCCAAATGTTACACAATTGGACATGCTAGCTTCTTTTTTAATGACAGTTTTGAAGAAGGAAGTATCATATCAGTAATTTATTTTTTAAAAATTTTATTTATTTATTTGATAGAGAGAAATAGAACATAAGCAGAGGGAGTGGCAGACAGAGGGGGAGAGAGAAGCAGACTCCTGCTGAATGAGAAGCCCAATGCAGGGCTCCATGCCAGGACCCTGGGATCATCACCTGAGCTGAAGGCAGATGTTTAACTAACTAAGCCACCCAAGTACCCCCTCATGTCAGTAATTTAAATGCACTGTGAGCTGTAAACTGTGAGTTAGTGCATAGAGAAGATCTGACAGAGATGAAACTAGGTCACTGAGAATCCTACAATCCTGAGAGGTGAAGTTTAGAGATGATTTTTACCTCCTCAACAACTTTCTTGAAAGCATTCTTGACCTCTTTGTTCCTCAGGCTATAGACCAGCGGGTTCAGCATGAGGATGATCATAGGATAGAACACAGATGCGATTTTGTCTGTGTCCATAGAGTGGCTGGAGGTGGGCTGTATGTACATGAAGATGACTGCCCTATAGAAGATGGACACTGAAGTGAGGTGAGAGGCACAGGTGGATACAGTCCTCAACTGAGAGCATCTCCAGGATGGTGATAAATATGAGCAAGTAGGAAATCAAGATAACTAGGAGAGCAAGAAAGATGTTAAAGATTGCTACAAAGACAAGAACCAGCTCACTGACATGTCTATCAGAATGAGAGAGAGAGCCATACTGCAGGAATAGCTCAGAAAGTGATGGATAGGAGAGAGGACTTACAGAAGGGAAATGGAATGTGTCTCCTACATCAAAAGAATCAATCAGAAAACTACAGACATAGCAACCTATTGATCAGACAAGCACACACACCTGTTTCCATGGCGGTGGTGCAATGGTGTTTACACACTGCTGTGTAGCAGTCATAGACCATTGAGGCTAAAAGGTAACTTTCCACAGTGGCAAAGATTCCAAAAAGGAACATCTGACAACACATGCATTGTAGAGATGACCTTATCTCCCATAAGGAGCTGAGCTATGACCTTAGGAGTGACTGTTGAGGAGTAACAGAAGATACCCACCATTTGCTTCAACGTGGATGGAACTGGAGGGTATTATGCTGAGTGAAGTAAGTCAGTCGGAGAAGGACAAACATTATATGTTCTCATTCATTTGGGGAATATAAATAATAGTGAAAGGGAATATAAGGGAAGGGAGAAGAAATGTGTGGGAAATATCAGAAAGGGAGACAGAATGTAAAGACTGCTAACTCTGGGAAACGAACTAGGGGTGGTAGAAGGGGAGGAGGGCGGGGGGTGGGAGTGAATGGGTGACGGGCACTGGGGGTTATTCTGTATGTTAGTAAATTGAACACCAATAAAAAATTAAAAAAAAAAAAAAGATCACCAGAGACCGATTATTGAGGAAAAGACATGGGAGTGTGGAAATGAGATTCCAGCAAGATCTATATGATAATTCCCAGTTCCCAATAAGAGTGACAAAGTAAATGAAGATGAACATTATAAAGAGAGGAATTTGCAGCTCTGGGGCATTGGTTAGTCCCAGCAGGATGAAATCAGTCACCTTTGTATTTATTCTTCATGCATGTGAATTTGAGAATCATGAGATTCTCGGTGGCGACAAGAAGGAGGAGAACAAAATGATCAATAAAGGAAAGTTCCATAAGCATTATTTTATTATTGCCATAATTTATTTTTGAATATTCTCCATGTCTAAGCATGGGAATGACAATGCAATTTAGCGATAACCTGTCTATACCTTTTGTAGAGGAAGGTCCATCACAGATCATCTTCCCAGCTTCTACTTTTTGTATATGAGTAAACCGAGTCACAGGAAGGGATAATGAACTGTCCAAGATTGGATTGAATGCCTAGAATGGGTTGACTCCTAAATCAGGTCTTTTGAGTCCACTACTAACTTTCACTTCGATATGTTCATGTGTATTTATTCAACCCTTTCATTATCCCTATTAGATTGATTAATTATTATACCCATATATATAATAGGTAACTTGGAAACAAATAAACTGAGTATTCAAGTTCACATGGTTATTGACAGAGCCAGGCTTTAGACACATTCAGAATGGTTCCCAAACTTAATGTAATCAATGATTTTTTTTAAAAAAAATTTTTATTGGAGTTCAATATTCCAACATATAGCATAACACCCGGTGCTCATCCCATTAAGTGTCCCCCTCAGTGCCCGTCACCCAGTCACCCCCACCCCTGCCCACCTCCCTTTCCACCATCCCTTGCTTGTCTCCCAGAGTCAGGAGTCTCTCATGTTCTGTCTCCCTTTCTGATATTTCCCCCTCATTTTTTCTCCTTTCCCCTTTATTCCCTTTCACTATTTTTTATATTCCCCAAATGAATGAGACCATATAATGTTTGTCCTTCTCCGATTGACTTATTTCACTCAGCATAATACCCTCTAGTTCCATCCACATTGAAGCAAATGATGGGCATTTGTCGTTTCTAATGGCTGAGTAATATTCCATTGTATGCATATACCACATCTTCTTTATCCATTCATGTTTTGATGGACACCGAGGCTCCTTCCACAGTTTGGCTATTGTGGCCATTGCTGCTATAAACATCGGGGTGCAGGTGTCCCGGCGTTTCATTGCATCTGTATCTTTGGGGTAAATCCCCAACAGTGCAATTGCTGGGTCATAGGGCAGGTCTATTTTTAACTCTTTGAGGAACCTCCACACAGTTTTCCAGAGTGGCGGTACCAGTGCACATTCCCACCAACAGCACAAGAGAGTTCCCCTTTCTCCACATCCTCTCCAACATTTGTGGTTTCCCGCCTTGTTAATTTTCCCCATTCTCACTGGTGTAAGGTGGTATCTCATTGTGGTTTTGATTTGTATTTCCCTGATGGCAAGTGATGCAGAGCATTTTCTCATGTGTTTGTTCGCCATGTCTATGTCTTCGTCTGTGAGATTTCTGTTCATGTCTTTTGCCCATTTCATGATTGGATTGTTTGTTTCTTTGGTGTTGAGTTTAATAAGTTCTTTATAGATCTTGGATATTAGCCCTTTATCTGATACGTCATTTGCAAGTATCTTCTCCCCCCATTCTGTAGGTTGTCTTTTAGTTTTGTTGACTGTTTCTTTTGCTGTGTAGAAGATTCTTATCTTGATGAAGTCCCAATAGTTCATTTTTGCTTTTGTTTCTCTTGCCTTCATGGATGTATCTTGCAAGGAGTTACTGTGGCCAAGTTCAAAAAGGATGTTGCCTGTGTTCTTCTCTAGGATTTTGATGGAATCTTGTCTCACATTTAGATCTTTCATCCATTTTGAGTTTATCTTTGTGTATGGTGTAAGAGAATGGTCCAGTTTCATTCTTCTGCATGTGGATGTCCAATTTTCCCAGCACTATTTATTGAAAAGACTTTTTTTCCAGTAGATAGTCTTTCCTCCTTTGTTGAATATTAGTTGACCATAAAGTTGAGGGTCCACTTCTGGATTCTCTATTCAGTTCCATTGATCTATGTGTCTGCTTTTCATCAATGATTTTGAATTGATTTTAATCCTATTTGATTTACAGTTAATCATGTATCCATTCTTCCAAGTTCAATGCTTGGGGTAGCACAGTACAGCAATCCACAAGTATATGTGTATGTGCACAGTGAGATAAATGAAACATTAGAGATAGAAACAGTCAACAAAAGCTGAAGAATACAGAATTGGGTGCAAAAATATTGGGGTCTAGGCTAATGTGAATGTGCATTCACACAGAACTCCTATTTATCACCCAGGAGATATTGTCTTAAACTAAGTTTCTTGAGCTTCACTTTATCCATCAGTAAAATGAAGGTGATATTGGAACATACCTCCATGTTCCTGTAGCGTTAAGTGAAGTAATCATGACAAACAGTTCACACAATGTGGGTGTTCAGCATTATTCTGACGAGTTCTATGTGTAATATTATAATTAGGATGGAGCAATCATGTCTGTTGGTATAGGAAGGTTGGTGGCAACATGCAGAGCTTCGAGGTGTGAATGAGTTTTGATGTCTGGTAGCTTTGCTCTGTGATTTGCATTTTATCACCTCACTAAGTCCATCCGGATCTTTTGTTTTTTTCCAGTATGTCTTACTCTGTCTTACATCTCTTGTGTTGGTGGCTTTGTTATCCATTCTGTGTGAGAACTCTCACTAGACCTCTTTTGCTTAATTTCTTCCATTTGACTCACATTTTAGCTTGGGTTGAAAGACTCATACTTACTCTTAGACACATTCTTACTGTCATTACTATCAATTAGCTGGATCATAAATATGGAAGGTCTGTGGGATTGACTCTAGTCTGTAGATTGTTTTTGAGCAAGCACAATGCTTTAAATCTTTTTATTTTTATTTACAGTCTTCAGAGGGATATCTATTTTCTAGTAAGTACTATTGCTACCACCTTCCTTCTGGCTCCCCAATACATCACATGTCTGGAATTTACAGTATTTGCATTTGTGAACTCATCATTCAATAATAGCATAAGCTATAATTTCTTGGTTAGCATTTGCTATGTTTTATAATAACTGGAATGTTCTTATTGGGCTCACATGGATAATCTGGTATAATATTGCCATCTCAAAATCCTTAACTTAATAATACACACAATATCTTCTACCATATAAAAGAATATAATCACAAATTCCAATACTGAGAAGCATTGTTCTAACTGCCACAATAGGGATGTAAAGAATGTATAATAGGTAAGTTATCTAAAGAGTTAGAGATTGTTGAAGCTAAGATACCTTCACAAATATCATGACCAGCTTTCTGGTTCTGTGTAATAATCAATGGAAGAACAGAAAGAAGTATTAACTTCCCCAAGGTCACACATCTGGAATAAATCCATTCCCAAATCAGATTCCCAGAGGATAGAACCATAATATGGTGTTTATGTTATCATTTATCTCATATATAGATAGAAACCAGAAAAGACAGATGACAAATAAGAAGGCAGATAGACATCACAGACAGAAAGACAGAAGATGGATAGATAATAAATGGAAGGAGAGATGAAAAGATGGATGGATGATAGATATCAGATAAAGGAAGAGAGAGTATGTACACACACATGCACACATATACACACATACACACACAAATCCCATTCAAAGGTTAAGGAAATTGAGAATTCATCAAGTTGTATGCTTTCCTCATATAGCACATCCAGCATGAGATTCAGATTCAGACCCATGTCTAACTTATTTCAATGCCTGTGGCTTCAATCATTGCCCTTGTAAGATTTTCCAGATGAGCAAGTAATGAAAGAGTAGGCTGTGGGAGAATGATAGTGAAAATGGAGTAAAGATATTGGTGGTTTCATGAAGATCCTTCTGGAGTCTAAAGAAATATCACTTCACCCTGTTTGGCTAGGTGTGCCTTCAAGAGCAAGTCAACACATAGTAAACAGGATGAATTTACCACCTGCTCAATAAGAGTATCATCTATCATAGGCAGTGTAAACCCTGACAGTTGGTTTTTCTTTCTTTGTAATGCAAGTGCCTGAATTAGGCTTTGGCTATTGAGGCATCTGCTTCAAAGACAACAATATCAATAAGCACTTTGACAGCCACTGGATAAAGAGCCAGGCTTCATGCCTTTCCTGGCTCCTTGTTTCAGAGCTCATGATTGATTTAGATAATCTGCCATTTGAAATTGGAAAAATAATTGTATGTTTCTCTTCCCATGCTTTAAATTTACTCTTTTATATTTTAAATTCACCACTGAAGAGAGATCCCAAGTCCCTATGCTTGACCTCAATAAAAGCAGAACCCAGACCAGCTTTCTTGCTGCATGGCCCTAGGTGTGCCATATGATTTCCAGGACCTCTGAGTACTAACCTTGTCTCTTTCAAAGTTTCCTGATGTTTATTGCTGAGGATCTCTTGCAAAAAATATAAGAACCACAAGGGTCCATCCAGCCACAACATTGGTTGTCAATAGACTCAGACCAGCACAAAACAATAGGTTTTTGCTATCCTCCAAAGGAAAGCAGCATAAAAGGTCATAAAAACCATACTATTCTCTGCTGATTAAAATATTTTGCACTTGAATCCTATACTTAAGCCAGTGTTTTGGGAAAAGTGTCCAACTAGATATGAGCTCAAAAACTCATGTAGAAGAGGTAGCTGCCTTGCCGCTTCTGCATCAATTACATTTTTCACTAAAAGTGTTTATTGAGTCCAGAAGCTTATCATTTTCTTGAAAGGAAAGAAAATAAAATACTGAGCTGTAAGTATGAAATCAGAAATTCAGACCTACAAGATATATAAATAATTTTGGAACATATCTCAGGTATTGGTCAAAATATTCCAAGGTACTGAGACGTGGAGAGATGAAGGATTATGAACATGGAGCTAGGAAGCCTAGGTTCAAGTCTTGCATCTACCATGGATTTGTGTGTGTGTGTGTATTTAGAAGAGTCATTTACCTTACACTGAGCTCAGTTTCCTTATTTGTGGTATAGAAATAATAAATTACTTCTCCCATGATTTCACAGAATTTTTGTCTGTGAAAATGTGAAATGGGGATGGGTCCATAAAAATCGTAGTAAGGGTTATTCTTTCAACAGAATTCAATATATTATTATCTTAGGGTGTTTCCCCTGGCTGAGGTTTCATAGTCACTGCCATCATTCAGTCTGGGAAAAGACTGGTGTGTGTACTAGAAAGAATTAGCATTCATTTAGATAAATGGTGACCGAAGGGATATACTCAGAGTCTGGTCCTTTAAAATATTGTCAGGTAGAGTCATGATATGATTTCAGATCCTAATGAATGGGAACCAGGAGGAAATTTATAGGCATGAAATACCTAGGGGACAGCCCCTATGAGGGCAATCACTTCTATCTAGGGAAGAAGCAATTAAACTGGATACAGGGATATATTTTCTTCCTTTGACTAGCACACAGATGCATTTGTAGTTATTTTTTTCTTCTCTCAGTTTTATTGATATTTAGTACATGACCAATGGGTTTATTACATTTACATTTTTGTATTATTTATACTTATAATCTAAACACTTATTTTGTATTCTGACTGCTGTGATTTTATTCATTTCCTTTTTCTCCTTTCCATTATTTTACTTGTTAAAGTTAAATTTTAGGCTACTGGATTTTTAGAGATCGATAAATAAAATTCTTGTTTTTCCCTTTTGTGCTTACAACAAACAGACAATATGACACATAGGACAGAAATATGGAGAATAAAAATACTTATTACTAATAACTTAATTTAAAAATTTGATTCTGATCTGTTGGCAGATAGACTTCTTTTCTGTCCTAAATGCTCTTTTGTAGCAGATGTTATTGGTGCTCTATCCATATCCCTTTGGCACTCTTTGTCTATGTTCAGTCCAATGCTTTTTATGAAAAAAGTCTGTATCTGTTAGACTAAAGGCTTATTTTACTGTAAGGGCATGCTCAGCTCATTGTGGAACACTTAATTTTTCTGGTGTCAATGATCAATAAGTGACAAATAGAAACAGAGTGATAAATACTTGATTCATTATCTTTCAGATGATATAGGTCTGAGGCATGTTGTTTACAGTCTTCCAGTGGTTTCTAGTAGATCAAGTCCCTTCCACAGGTATCACCTATTGACTAATATAACTCTGTATTGGCATCCTTCCCTGACTCACTTTCCCACTACTTTATCAGTGCTTTCTGTCCATTAAGTCCCAAATAAGCTACTTGAACTCAAATCACTGACTGTGGATCTGCTTCTGGGGAACCTAACTTCATATGCAGCCCAACATTATAGGTAGTTCCTTAGCAATGCTATCTCATTGTCTTTATCATACAAATAGAGCATGACAGAAAGAAGTATCTTCCTGAAGTTAAACTAGTCCAAAAGAGAAAGATAAAGGAACAAAACATGCTCTATTCCACGTTACAAATTTCTTTTTTTTTGTTCCAAATTTCTTAAGACAAATTTCATCTCTTCCTTCTCCTGAAACATTTTCAGTATACTGATTTCCGATTTTTGTATATATGCTAATGTCTGATTTTGCCATTAAACTCAAATGGTAAAAAAAAAAAAAAAAAAAAAAAAAAAAAAAAACTCAAATGGTAGTTCATCTAGGTATAAAAACCTAGACTGATATTTTTTCCCTCAGCTTTTTGCTTTTTGTTTTGTTTTGTTTTTTTCCCTCAGCCTTTTGAAGTTATCAGTCCACTGTCTACTAACTTCTTTTTCTTTCCTTTTTTAACCTCTTTTTCTTTAATCTCTTTTTGTCTGCTAACTTCTAATTCTTCCTGATGAGAAGATTGATATCAAGATTATTACTACTTTTTACATTTCTCTCTCCATCATCTGAAATGTTTGTCCTTGTCCACATTTTTCTGCAGAATAAAAGAATCAACAAAATGAAAAGGGAACCTACAGAATGGGACAAAATATTTGCAAACCACATATCTGATTATTTCATATGTCGATATATGAAGAACTCACACAACATGGTAGGAAGAAAACCAATTATCAATAAAAATGGGTAAAGGACCTAAGTGATATTTTCCCAGAGATATTAGAAAAATGGGTTACATGAAAATGTGGTCAACACAACTAATCATCAGGAACCAGAAATCTAAGAATACAAGTGTCTCTCTCAAACTTATAAAGAGCACTAATGAAAACCCCACAGATAATATCATACTTGAATGTGAAAGAGTGAAATCCTTCCCTGTAAGACCACATACTAGACAAGTGTGCCTGCTTTCACCACTTTTATTCAAAGAAAGTTCTATTTAGAGTAATTACACAAGCAAGTGAGAATTACAAGGCATATAAATGGAAAGAAAGAAGAAAAATCATATGATTTTCAGATGATATCATCTTATATAGAGAAGATCCTAAAGAATGTACAAGAACCTGTTAGCTAATAAACTTATTCACCAATCAAAAATAAGTTGTGCTTGCATAAACTAGCAATAAACAATTCTAGAGAAAATTAAGGAAAAAATTCCACTTATAACAGTATCCTATGTTAAATACAGAATAAATTTAACCAAGGGGTGAAAGGGCTGTACACTGAAACTACAAAATAAATTGCTGAAATTCAAGGTGGCCTAAATAAATGGAAAGACATTCTGTGTTCATGGATTGGGAGTTATGCTATTGTTTACTGGCAGTATTTTGCAAAATGATATACAAGATTAATACAATTCCTATCATATTTCTATTATAGAAATAGAAAACCTACTACTAAAATTCAAATAGAATTCAAGGGACCATCAATAGCCAAACAATATTGAGAAGGAAAAACAAAGTAGGAGGACTCACATTTCTTGATTTCAAAATGTAATACAAACCTGAAATAATCAAAGCAATTTGATATTGCCTTAAGGATAGAGACATAAATCAATTGAATTCAATTGAGAGGAGACATAAACCCATATATCTATTGCTAATTGATTTTTGACAAAAGGTGCCAAGTCCACATAATGGGAAAAGAAGTAATCAACAAATGGTGTTGGGATAACTAGATACCCAAATGCAAAAGAATGAAGTTAGACTCCTTCCTCACATCACATATAAAAACGAACTCAAAATGGCTGATGACTGAAATATGAGAGCTAAAAACATAAAACCATCATAAAACGTGGGGAAAAGTCCAGACCTGGGATCTGACAATGGTCTGTCATGGATTACACCAAACACAACCAACAAATGAAAAAAAAGAGATAAATTGCACTTCAAACCTTTGTATATCAGAGTACATCTTCAAGAAAGTGAAAAGGAAACCTACAAAATGGGAGAAAATATTAGCAAATCACATTTATGATAAGGGCATAATAGGGAGAATATATAAAGAACACAAAACAAAAAACTCCCAACAGCTCAGTTGAAAAATGGGCAAAGTTCTTGAACAGATGTTTTTCTGAAGATTTACTAAAAACCAGTAAGCACATGGAAGTATGGTCAAAATCATTAGGCATTTGGGAAAAATAAATCAAAACCATGGATACCATTTCACATATATTAGGATGGCTATTATAAAAGAAAATGGAACTAACAAGTTGTAGCAAGAATGTGGAAAAATTGGAACCCTTGTACATTACTGGTGGCAATGTAAAATTGAACAGGTGCTATTGAAAACAGTTTGATGGTCTTCAAAAGTTAAACATGTAATTACCATTAGAACCAGCCATTCTGTTCCTAGTAATATCACCAAAGAATGAAAACAGGTCCTCAAACAATACTTGCATGAATACAAATAGATATACTGCATTATTAACAATTGCCAATAGGTGAAAAATATCCAAATGCCAATAAATTGAGAATGAATGAAAATATGTAGTACATATATACAATGGAATATAGGAAGAGAAACGTGGATGGAACTGGAAGGTATTATGCTGAGTGAAATAAATCAATCGGAGAAGGACAAACATTATATGGTCTCATTCATTTGGGGAATATAAATAATAGTGAAAGGGAATAGAAGGGAAGGGAGAAGAAATGGATAGGAAATATCAGAAAGGGAGACAGAACATGAAGACTCCTAACTCTGGGAAATGAACTAGGGGTGATGGAAGGGGAGGAGGGCGGGGGGTGGGGATGAATGGGTGATGGGCACTGAGGGGGGCACTTGACGGGATGAGCATTGGGTGTTATTCTGTATGTTGGCAAATTGAACACCAATAAAAAATATTATTTAAATAAAGGAAGAGAAACTAATGTGACCACAAAGGCAGAGATTGACTGATGGGAATAAAACCAGGAATGCTGGAAGCCACCTGAGATGAGATCTACATGGGACAGAGTACCCCCTGGACATGTTGAAGATTGATACTTTTGTTCCTTCCCAGTGAAACTGGCTTCCAACAACTGGCCTCCAGAACTGTGAGAAAATAAACATGTGTTGTTTGAAGGCCCTGGAGTGTGCTGTTATAGCAGCCATAGGAAACTGCTATAAAATCTTTATGATCTTGTGTTCAACTGTGAGTTCTCAATTTAATGTGTTACTGCAGCATAACCTAGTGTTTTTTTTTTTTTTTTTACAAACAGACGAGTTTTTCTCGTGGGTTCCTCATATCATGCAGCTATTCATCACTTAAAATCTTTTACTGAGCTTCAGCTCTGCTCTAGGCCTGAGTCTTTGTTAGTCATCAGCCTAGAAATTGTGCCAGGATGCTTAGCCCTTTCATTTTAATGGGGAAAATCAAACAAAAGGAGTAAACATACAAAATGAATATATGATATTTTGATCAGTATTATGAAGGAAAAGATGTTACAGATCAATATTTGTGGGATTTTTTCTGTTTAAGTTTGTTCCTACACAGGATTACATTTCATTAGATACTCTTGAGTTCTGTGGAATAGACATTAGTCTAGATTCTGAGAATACATACCTAAATAAGATAACATCTTTGGTCTCAACAGCTTGTAATTCAGTACTACAGTTAAACTTATAAAAACAAACCAATATAACTCATAGCTGTTGACTGTAACTCCCAAATGGCAGAAGTACAGCCATAAATATTTTTCTTGCTTGCATATTGTTTCATTAGTTGTTCTGTGGGAGCTTCTTCAGAGATTCAGCTGACCCTCAGGTTCTTTCCATTTAGTAGTTTTGTCATTTCCTATGGTCTGTATCCTCTCTACCCAGCTGGTGACAAAAAAAAAGAATGAATGGCACATCACACAAGGAATTTCATGGTGCAGACGTGGAAGTGGCATGTATGACCTGTACTCACAACTATGGACAAGAACACAGCATATGGTCACAGTTAACTACATGATAGGCAGACAAATAGAGTCTATGGATTTTTCCAGGAGTAAACATAGTCTGGAAAATAACTAATCAGTCTTTTCCATTGTAATGCTTATGATCATCAAATATCCATCTTAATCTTCCTCCCATAAAGAATTTTATTATCTACCTCCACCAAAGAGACAATCCAAATCTGAACTAATCATTTTAGAAGTACAATGTCCAGGCTACTGTACAGGTTAAATGGATTTCTTCACCCAGTCCATGTGTGGCTCCTTGTTGCCTAGCAATTTATGCACTAAAAATAAAACATCATTTGTTTCACATTCATAACCAATAAATAATGTTGGGCCTTAGTAAAGATAATTGGGGTAAAAGAGCCACCATTCAGAACAGACAACTATGGAAGACATAAGATTTCAGGTTAGAAATCTTATGGAATCAACATTACCAAGGCCCCTCAATCCTGGTGATGGGAATTATTTCTTTATGAGACCCTGATTTTTCTTTTTGAGGAAAGCTTCATCATCCACTGTTTTCTTTAATAGCTTGTCCAATCTCTTAAATGTTTTTTTTTCCTTACCATTACTGAAGTAAATCATGGGGAAAAAAAACTATGTCTAACACAATAGTAACAAAGCTTTATTCATAAAATGCTTTGATTAAAAATTATCAAATTTTTTTGCATTTTGGATACTTGGATCTGCTACAAAATTAAATACATAAATGACATTTGATTGAGTTTTATGTTTTAATAACCTATTTGGCCATGAACATTGAGTTATCGCATGGAGTAAATATAAGTGGGATGAAATAACTTTTGGTGGTTCTAGATCACTAAACAACTATACCTAGAGAATATTTTACCTTTTCAACCACCTTCTTGAAAGCATTCTTGATCTCTTTGTTCCTCAAGCTGTACACCACTTGGTTCAGCATGGGGGTGACCATAGTATAGAACACAGATGCGATTTTGTCTGTGTCCATGGAATGATGAGAACTTGGCTGTAAGTACATGACGATGACTGTCCCATAAAATAAGGAAACTGTGACAAGGTGAGAAGCACAGGTAGATAAAGACTTCTGGTATCCCTCACCTGATTGTATCTTCAAAACAGTGATAAATATGAACACGTAGGAAATCAAGATAAAAAGTGCAGAAAAGATATTAAAGCTTGAAATAACAAGAATCAGCTTGTTAATATCTCTATCTGAGCAAGTTAGAGTCATAGCTGCTGGGATATCACAGAAAAAGTGATGGACTACCTTGAACATACAGAAAGAGAAATAGAACGTGTCTCCAATGTCAATAACAGGAGTTAGAAAGGCAAAGGCATAAGAGTCTATGGCCAGATGAGCACACACACTGTCGCCATGGTGGTGGTGTAATGCAAGGCCATTACAGCTGCATAGAGGTCATAGGCCATTGAAGCTAAGAGGTAACTTTCCACTGCCACAAAGAGTACAAAAAAGAACATCTGGGCAGCACATGCACTGCAGGAGATGACCTGGTCTCCTATAAGTAATCCAGCCATTACCTTGGGAGTGATTGTGGAGGAGTAACGAAAGTCCACTGGAGACAGGTTACTGAGGAAGAGGTACATGGGAATATACAGAAGGGAGTCCAGCAGGATCAGCATGGTCATCCCCAGGTTCCCAACCACAATGATGAGGTACATGAGGGTAAACATTAGAAAGAGAGGACCCGAGGATCCCTGGGTGGCGCAGTGGTTTAGCGCCTGCCTTTGGCCCAGGGCACGATCCTGGAGACCCGGGATCGAATCCCATGTCAGGCTCCCGGTGCATGGAGCCTGCTACTCCCTCTGCCTATGTCTCTGCCTCTCTCTCTCTCTCTCTCTCTCTGTATGACTATCATAAAAAAAAAGAGAGAGAGAGAGGACCCTGCAGTTCTTGGGCATTGGTTAGTCCCAGCAGGTGAATTCTTTCACCTCTGTGTTATTTTTCATGAATGTGATTTGCACATCACAAGATGCTCTGTGGCAAAGAAAAGGAACAACACTGATGAACAGAAACCAATGGCACAGAAATTGAAATGTACAAGCATTATTTTATTAGAGTAATAACTTGTTCTTCAAAATTCTCCATTTCTAAAGCATATCATGGCAACACAATTTAGTGACAACTTATCTCTAGAGTAATAAGCTTTTGGGTAGGAAGTGTCCTTATAGATAATCTTCCCAACTTCTAGATTTTATATATGAGTAAACCGAGTTGCAGGAAAGGCTAACAAGTTCTGCAAGTTCACATGCCTAGAATGAATCCATATCCTATATCATATATTTTAAGTCTTATACTTCTATAGCACTCATATGCCAGGTACTCTATATGTATATATTCATTTAGTCCTCTCGTCAATCCTGTTAGATTGATTAGTTGTTCCTCTCATACATGTATATCTAGCACTTTGGCAACTGAGAGATCAAGTAATTTATTTAAGGTTAGTTAGATATTAATGGACAAAGCCAAGCTTTAGACCCAATCAGAATGGTTCCCAATCTAAGTGTTGTTAATTAATTTGATTGATTCTAATTTCATTCAATTTACACTTACTTGTCTCTATTGTACTGAACTTAATGCATGGAGTAGCATAGTTACATAATTTACAAATAAACACATAGTAGATGCAGTGGACTAACAGTGGACTAAGTGCAGCATTAGAGGCATATGCAATCAAACAAATCCAATTCTGAACAGAAGGTATAGCATTGGGTATAAAGGCTTGGACTCTGAGAAGCATGTGTATGCAATCACATATCACCCCTACCACTTACAACTGGGAGATGTTGGTCCTAACTTCTCTAAGTCTCTATCCACCAGCATGCAAAATGTAAGTGTTGTTGTAACCTACCTCAAGGCATTATTGTAAGAATTTAAAAAAATAATTTATAAAAAGAGCACAATGAGGATGCCAAGCACAATCTTGAAGAGTACTAGCTGTAATATTATTAGCATAGAACAATGGTCTCTCTGTCGGTTTAGGAAAGTCAGGTGGCAGTAAGGGGATGGGTTTTAAGTCTCATGTCCTTAACCTTTGATTCACCTCTTTGTACATGCTATCTATGCAGATATTTTGTTTCCCTCCTATTTCTCACTCTGTGCTCATGGCTGTGTCAATCACTTTGTGTGAGAATTCAGGGATCTTCAAGTTTTCTTTTTCTTAATTTCTCTCTTGAGATCCACGTTTTACCCCTCTGTCCTGGACTCATTCTTACTATCATTCCAATCAACACTGAGCTGGATCACAGATATTGAGGGGTGAAAATTCATGGCATGGGGGTTGACACTAATATATTAATGAAAAGGCACAAATCCTTGCACTTTTAGTTGAGGCTTTGTGAAAGATATGCATTCTTTGGTAACCACTATTATCTATCATCTTCCTCCTGGCTCCTAAACACACTTTTTTACACATCTTCATCTCAAAGTACTTGTATTTTTCAACACCTCATCCACGTAATATAGTGTTATGATATCACACCTATATCAATTGTTATGTTCTATGATGACTAAGAGCTCTCTTGAGGTTAGTAACATTAAAATTCCTGCTTACATGTAGCTGGTCTCATAGATCAAGAGACAAATGCATGGATAATATATGATACTAATGATGATGATAATGATCCTGGTCATGATCATAGATTAATAGAGCAGAAGAGGAAGGGAAATAAATTGGGTATGTACACACGCATATACATATAACTAATTTACTGCTAAGAAAATGAGGATTTGAGAAGTTATGTGCCTTCTTAAAATTCTATACCTACTAGGAGATATTTAAGATACAGACCCATGTCTAACTGATCTTAATGCCTATATCTTTAATCATTGCATTGTCAAGTTTTCTAGTTGAACAGGTAATAACAGGGTAGGTTGTAGGGAATCTAAAGAAGTATCATCTCACCCTGTTTGGTTAGGGTAGGTTGTAGGGAATCTAAAGAAGTATCATCTCACCCTGTTTTGTTAGCTATCTCTTCAGTGACAAGTCAATACAAGTAAACAGTAGGAATTCACCACCTACTCTGAGTACCATCTATCACAGGTTTGTCCTATCCTCTTAAGAAAAGCAGCATGGAATTTCAAAAATATTCCTCTGCACTTCGCTGATTACCAATGTTTTGCCCTGACTCCTGTACTTATGCCAATGTGCAGAAATAGTATTCAAACAACCAGATACCAGCCCCCAAACTCACAGAAGATGGAGCCACCCCACTGCTTCTGCATCAATTACATTTTTCACTGCAAGGGAAGATTAAATCTAGAAGCTTACCCTGCTCTTGAAAAGAAGGCAAAGAGTGCTGAATTGTGAGCCTGCAGTCAGAAATTCAGCCCTAAAAGAATGTTATAAATAATGTAGGAGAAATTCTGTCTCATGTCCTGGTCAAGATGTTCCGAGTTCCCTGAAGCATGAAGACATGGAGAAAGGATCATTAACATGGGGCTTCCTAGGAAGCCTGCATCTAAGTAGTGCATCTACCATGGATTTTTTGAAGTATTCAGAAAATGATTTACCTTTCTTCTGATCTCAATTTCTTATTTTTAATAAAGAGATATAAAATTATCTGTCCCACAGACTTTCCAGAATAGTATCTGAAACTAGCAAATGAGGGTGGATGCACAAAAGACCTTAGTGAGGGCTTAACTTTTCAATGTGAATCAATTTTTTGTTTCAGGTTGTCTTCCCTGCTTGTCATTGCAGACTCACTGCAAATACCCAGTTTGGGCAGAAGCTGGTGTCTCCAACAAGGTTGGAGTTAGCTTTCAGTTCAATACATGATAACCAGATGGGCTCTGGTCAATATCTGGTCAGCATCGAGTCCTTTTAATTAACATCATGCAGAATCATGATGAGATTTCAGTGCCTAATGTACAAGCACAAGGAGAAAATTATACAGGCATGAACTGTCTGGGGACAGAACCTCTAATGAGGGCACTTTTTTTCATTGTACTTACATAAGGAAGAAACAATTAAACTGTGTGTAGAAACATATTTTTTTATGCTGCATAGCACATACATATATTTGCAATCTTGCTGTCTTTTCTCTCCTATCCATCACCTTAAAAATTAAGGTGACTTTTACATACATCAAGAGTACTTTTGTTTAATTCATTTGCAATTATTTTGATTTTTGATATTTGAAATGTATTTCTTTTTCTTGAAGTATAATTGACACACAATGTCAATTAGTGTCAGGTGTACAACATAGTGATTTGACAACTGTCTACATTATACTATGCTCACCACAAGTGAAGCTACCGTGTATCACCATTGTAATACAGTCGACTATTTTCTTTCTGATGTATCTTTTATCCCCATTTCTGAAAATTAGTTTTTTAAAAGATTTTATCTATTTATTCATGAGAGATACAGAGAGAGAGACAGGCAGACAGAGACATACGTAGCAGGAGAACCAGGCTCCCTGTGGGGATCATGATGTAGAACTCCATCCCAGGAACACACCTGGAGCCAAAGGCAAATGCTCAACCACTGAACCACCCAGGTGCCCCCCTGGTTTTTATCTACCATATTTTTATTGTGGTTTTCTCCTTTACATTTCCATTCAGTATAATAATAGTTTCAGGTGTACAATTTAGTGATTCAACATTCCCATACATTAGCCAGTGCTCATCACAATGAGTATCCTCTTTAATCCTCATCATCTATTTCACCCTCCCCCCACCTTCCTCCCCTCTGGTAACCATCAGCCTGTTCTCTCTCTCTCTCTCTCTCTCTCTCTGTATCGCTCTCTCTCTCTCCTCCCTCACTTCTCTTTATTGCTTTGCTCATTTATTTTGTTTCTTAAATTCCACATGAGTGAAATCAGATGGTATTTGTCTTTCTCTGACTTATTTCACTTAACATAATACTCTCTCACTGACTGATGAATGGATAAAAAAGTGGTATAGATAGATGGATAGATATAGATAGAGGTAGAGAGTATTATATTTTGAATATTTTTAAGTTCTAACTTTGATATGCTAAATTTGAATTCAATTTTGTCTCATCTAATATTTCTCCAATACATTAACTGATAAGATTTCTTGTATCATATATATGACTTTTGTTGTATTTTATTCTTTTTTTTACATCTTTTTTATTTAAATTCAATTTGCCAACATATAGTTTAACACCCAGTGCTCATCCCATCAAGTGCCCTCCTCATTGCCTATCACCCATTTACTTCATCCCCGCACCCACCTCCCCTTCGGCAACCCTTTGTTTCCAAGAGTTAGGAGTCTCTTATGGTTTGTCTCCTTCTCTAATTTTTCCCACTCAATTCCTCTCCTTTCCCTTATAATCCCTTTCACTATTTCTTATATTCCCCACCTGAGTGAAACCATACGATGATTGTCCTTCTCCAATTGACTTATTTCACTCAGTGTAATACCCTCCAGTTCCATCATGTCAAAGGAAGTGGTGGGTATTTGTCTCTTCTGATGGCTGAGTAATATTCCATCATATTTTATTCTAAAGAATATTTATTTTTTTTATTTTTTATTTTTTTGTTTGTTTGTTTTTTTTTTTTAATTTTTTTTTATTGGTGTTCAATTTTCTAACATACAGAATAACACCCAGTGCCCGTCACCCGTTCACTCCCACCCCCCGCCCTCCTCCCCTTCTACCACCCCTAGTTCGTTTCCCAGAGTTAGCCAACTCCTGGTTCTGTTGATCTGTTCCACAGTTCTTCTGGTCTCGATTTCGTTGAGTTCTGCTCGAATCTTTATTAGCTCCCTTCTTCTCTTGGGTGTAGGATCTATTTGCTGTTTTTTCTCTAGCTCCTTTATGTGTAAGGTTAGCTTTTGTATTTGAGTTCTTTCCAGTTTTTGAATGGATGCTTGTATTGCGATGTATTTCCCCCTTAGGACTGCTTTTGCTGCATCCCAAAGATTTTGAACGGTTGTATCTTCATTCTCATTAGTTTCCATGAAACTTTTTAATTCTTCCTTAATTTCCTGGTTGACCCTTTTATCTTTTAGCAGGATGGTCCTTAACCTCCATGTGTTTGAGGTCCTTCCAAACTTCTTGTTGTGATTTAGTTCTAATTTCAAGGCATTATGGTCCGAGAATATGCAGGGGACAATCCCAATCTTTTGGTATCGGTTCAGACCCGATTTGTGACCCAATATGTGGTCTATTCTGGAGAAAGTTCCATGTGCGCTTGAGAAGAATGTGTATTCAGTTGAGTTTGGATGTAAAGTTCTGTAGATATCTGTGAAATCCATCTGGTCCAGTGTATCATTTAAAGCTCTCGTTTCTTTGGAGATGTTTTGCTTAGAAGACCTATCGAGTATAGAAAGAGCTAGATTGAAGTCACCAAGTATAAGTGTATTATTATCTAAGTATTTCTTCACTTTGGTTAATAATTGATTTATATATTTGGCAGCTCCCACATTCGGAGCATATATATTGAGGATTGTTAAGTCCTCTTGTTGAATAGATCCTTTAAGTATGATATAGTGTCCCTCTTCATCTCTCACTACAGTCTTTGGGGTAAATTTTAGTTTATCTGATATAAGGATGGCTACCCCTGCTTTCTTTTGAGGACCATTCGAATGGTAAATGGTTCTCCAACCTTTTATTTTCAGGCTGTAGGTGTCCTTCTGTCTAAAATGAGTCTCTTGTAGACAGCAAATAGATGGGTCCTGCTTTTTTATCCAGTCTGAAACCCTGCGCCTTTTGATGGGGTCATTAAGCCCGTTCACATTCAGAGTTACTATTGAGAGATATGAGTTTAGTGTCATCATGATATCTATTCAGTCTTTGTTTTTGTGGACTGTTCCACTGAACTTCTTCTTAAAGGGGAATTTTAAGAGGTCCCCTTAAAATTTCTTGCAGAGCTGGTTTGGAGGTCACATATTCTTTCAGTTGCTGCCTGTCTTGGAAGCTCTTTATCTCTCCTTCCATTTTGAATGAGAGCCTTGCTGGATAAAGTATTCTTGGTTGCATGTTCTTCTCATTTAGGACCCTGAATATATCCTGCCAGCCCTTTCTGGCCTGCCAGGTCTCTGTGGAGAGGTCTGCTGTTACCCTAATACTCCTCCCCATAAAAGTCAGGGATTTCTTGTCTCTTGCTGCTTTAAGGATCTTCTCCTTATCTTTGGAATTTGCAAGCTTCACAATTAAATGTCGAGGTGTTGAACGGTTTTTATTGATTTTAGGGGGGGATCTCTCTATTTCCTGGATCTGAATGCCTGTTTCCCTTCCCAGATTAGGAAAGTTTTCAGCTAGAATTTGTTCAAATACATATTCTGGCCCTCTGTCCCTTTCGGCGCCCTCGGGAACCCCAATTAAACGTAGGTTTTTCTTCCTCAGGCTGTCGTTTATTTCCCTTAATCTATCTTCATGGTCTTTTAATTGTTTGTCTCTTTTTTCCTCAGTTTCCCTCTTTGCTATCAACTTGTCTTCTAGGTCACTCACTCGTTCTTCCACCTCGTTAACTCTCGTCGTTAGGACTTCTAGTTTGGATTGCATCTCATTCAATTGATTTTTAATTTCTGCCTGATTAGCTCTAAATTCTGCAGTCATGAAGTCTCTTGAGTCCTTTATACTTTTTTCTAGAGCCACCAGTAGCTGTATAATAGTGCTTCTGAATTGGCTTTCTGACATTGAATTGTAATCCAGATTTTGTAACTCTGTGGGAGAGAGGACTGTTTCTGATTCTTTCTTTTGAGGTGAGGTTTTCCTTCTAGTCATTTTGCTCAGTGCAGAGTGGCCAAAAGCAAGTTGTATTGGGAAAAAGAGAAAAAGAGAGGAGAGAAAGAAGGAAAGAAAAGAGAAAGAGAAAAAAAAGGGAAGAAAAAAAACGAAAAAAGAAAAAAAAAGAAGAAAAAGAGAAAGAAATAGAAAGGAGAAAAAAGAGGGGGTGGGGGAAGGAAACAAATCAAAAAGCAAAAGAAAAAAAAAAAAAAAAAAAAAAGAACCACGGGGGAGTATCTTCTGATTCTGTGTACTTTAAGTCCCTTGGCTTCTCCTGGAAGTTGTCCGTCTAGCTGGTGTTCTGGGGGAGGGGCCTGTTGTGCTGATTTTCAGGTGTTAGCAGTTGGGGGAGCTGCTGTGCCCCTGCCTGGTGCAGGGCTCAGTGGGGGTTGTTTACCCCGTGAGGCCGCAGGAGGAACAGCCCCAGTGGCGGGGCAGCTCTGGAAACCTGGATTCAGCTCCGGCAGGAACTCCGTCTGCAGGGCCTGGAGGCTCCGGGGCGGGGCCGCTGATGTGCTCAGCTGGGGCAGGAGCGTCCTCGCTGTCCTGGGCCCTCCCGGCCTCTGCCTGTCCCGGGGGAGGCGGGATCCTGGGCTGTGTCCCGGCGCCCTGTGCTCCGGAGCCTGCGCTGTTGGATTCGCGCTCCCGCCCCGCAGCCCCCTCCGCGGAGCCGCCGCCCGAGCCCCTCCGAGCTGCTCCTGGAACCGCGCAGCCCCCTCCGCACGGAGCCTCTTCCTCCGCCCGAGCCCCTCCGAGCTGCTCCCGGGGCCGCGCAGCCCCCTCCGCGGAGCCGCCGCCCGAGCCCCTTCAGCTGCTCCGGGTCCCGCCGGGTCCCGCCGTGCGCGCTGCAGCCCTTAGGGAGCTCGGCGCACTCTCCTGGGCGCGCAGTTGCTGTTACTGTCCCGGGGAGCCCCAGGGCATCCCCTCCCTTCTGGGTCCTGCTCCAGCTCCCCGCGAGCCCCTTTCCGCCCGGGAAGGTCGGTGCAGCTCCTGCTCCTCCGGGACGGGGCTCTCCTGTCCTGGGGACACTCGCCCCGGCCTCAGCCCGGCTCCTCGCGGGGCCCCTCCCCCTTGGAGGCCTTTGTTTCTTTACTTCTTTTTCCCCGTCTTCCTACCTTGAGAGAAGCGCGAACTCTTCTCACTGTAGCATTCCAGCTGGTCTCTCTTTAAATCTCAGGCCGAATTCATAGATTTTCAGGATAATTTGAAGGTTTTCTAGGTAGTTTGGTGGAGACAGGTGATTTGGAGACCCTACTCTTCCGCCATCTTGCTCCTCCCCCTGATACTCATTTTTGATTGATCAAACTATCTTGAGTCTGTTTCCCTGCTGTGTGCATCCAGTAAAGTTGCAACTCTTTTTTTAAAAAAAACCTTGCTTTTATTTATAAGCCTGGGATGTTAAGGGTAGCCACTGTATCAGTGGTCAGCCAATGGTGTGTCGGAAGTCTCTCTTAGACCCATTTTGATGGAAGGTCCTGTATCTGGTTTGGGGAATATAGTCAAAGTTTGGGCAAGTTGAGAAATCTTCCGTGGCTTTTGCTTTCTTCTTGGGTGGGATCATAAGATCAGTTGGGGATGAGTAATTGACATCTGCTCTGTTTTACCTCCATGCTTACAGTGTTGATCATGCGCATAGTCAGGAATATGGCAGAGCTTTTCAAAGCCCACATGGCTGTTTAATTTCCTAAATATCCCTTTTAAATGTTTGACTTGTCCCTTATTTTCCCCAAACAGTATTACAGCTCTTGGCAGCTGGGATTTATCCTTCTGCAGTAGTCCTGCCAAATGCTGTTGTGGGGCTAATGGACTTCTCTTAGCTCCATAAGCAATCTAATTTCTCATGGCCATAGAACTCTCACTCGCTCTTCATTGTCAGGAATAATCTACCCTGGCACAGACTGTACTAAGGGTTGACAATGATGTGAAGAAATGGAGATTATTTTTTTAATTTTTTAAATTTATTTATGATAGTCACAGAGAGAGAGAGAGGGCGCAGAGACACAGGCAGAGGGAGAAGCAGGCTCCATGCACCGGGAGCCCGATGTGGGATTCGATCCCGGGTCTCCAGGATCGCGCCCTGGGCCAAAGGCAGGCGCCAAACCGCTGCGCCACCCAGGGATCCCAGAAATGGAGATTATTGTGCACTACCAATGGAAATGCAAAATGGTTCATTACTCAAAAAAAAAAAAAAAAAGAAAAACCTTTGGCCATATCTTACGAGGTTAAACATGAACTTGCCATATCAGTTTACAATCTAACTTCAAGGTATTTATTCAAGCCCATGTTCATACATAGTTCTGTATGCAAATGTTTATGGCAGATTTAACTGCAATCAACACAAACTAGAAATAAATAATGTGCTTCGATCCATGTAATGGAATGCTACATGAAAATGAAATTACTGACACATGCAACAAATGGATGGATCTCACATATGCATTATGCTGAATGAAACCAGCCAGACTCAAAAAAATTAGATAGTTTGACCTCATTTAGATGATATTTCTTCCATAGGAATAGTCATAAGGACAAAATCAGTTCCAGGATCAAGGGTGGCAGGGGAACTGCAAAGGAACACAGGGTATTTTAGGGGGCAAATGGGACTACTATTCTTTGTTTTGATTGTGTTGGTGGTTTTACCATCATACATATTTGTCCAAACTCTTAGGGATATGCACTAAAATGCATGAAATTTTCTGTAAATAAATTTTATACCTAAACTGAAAAAAAGGAAGAAATGGCAACAAATAATGTGAATACATCTGTGTGTTTGCGCAACAAAGCTAGATATTTGCAGGCAATTTAATTGCTTCTTCATTAAGTAGTAGGAGAAGGACCCATAGCTGTCTTCACAGGGGCCCATTCCCCTGAGGTATCCAGGCCGCTAAAACTCCTTTCTGGTTTTCATCATTATCTTTTAAAATCCCAACGTAGTTTTTCTGTTTGCCATCATTTTGAAAAGAACAGACTATATACTAAGCTGTGTTAGTAATTTATTTACCCATGTGAATGTGAATAGTTGTTACTACATGTGCTGGCCGTCCCTCAAATTGTGGATTTTCTGTAAGTCTGCAATCATGGACAGAAAACCCCCAGGATGAAAATTATATTGAATGCAGTTAGAATGGTAACCCTTTTCTGAGGTTTTTAAATAGCATTTTTATTCACTATTCACAGCCACAGTTCTGTGAATTATGCCCATGTGTTAATAATTCTCTATTTCACAAAGAAACTACATTTGGTATGAGGTAAGTGACAATTCTAAGAGCACTTTTTGATTATTGCCCAAGAGGGAACTTCTCCAACTGTACTGATATATTCTTCCCTGGCAGAGTTTCAGATTAATGACTAAAAATTCAGGTTATCCAGCACATGTCTTCAAGGGGCAGGTAAGTAAGCTTTTGTCTTCCATAGACAGTTTTAGTGAGAAGTGTAATACATGTAAAAGAGCAGTGAAGCTGATGCTATGAGTTATTTGTGCTCAAAATACGATGTCATGAACATTTTTCTGAATCAGTTGGGACTTTATGTCCAATTATAAAATCCTTCCCTTAGAAGGAAGTTCAATGGCACTCATGAAACACTATGTTATGTTCCTAAAGAGGATGGGCAAAGGCATAGCATGGGTGACACTCTGGTTGAACAGGTGGTAATTTCCTACCATTTAGTATCTTACCCTGTCATTATAGGGGATCCTCATGAGCAAAGTTTGAATTGGCAGTTCTTTAGAGTCCAGAAGGATCTTCATAATATTATTTAAATCTGCACTCCCCTTTAATATTCTTTTTTAAACTTTTTACCTTATTTTATTTTTGGTTTCAGGGGTAGAATTTAGTGATTTTTCAATTGCATATAACACCCAGTGTTCATTACATCAAGTGCCCTGCTTAATGCTCATCATTCACTTACCCCAACCCCTCATCCCCACCCCTTCAAGCAATCTTCTGTTCATTTCCTAGAGTTCAGTGTCTTTTATGATTTGCCTCCCTCTCAATTTTCATCTTGTTCTATTTTTCCTTCCTTTCCCCTATGTTCTTCTGTTTTGTTTCTTAAATTCCACATATGGGTGAAATGATATGGTATATATCTTCCTCTGACTATTTCGCTTAGCATAATACTCCTTTAATATTTTTTTACCCCCATATCTCACCCTTTTCATATCTGGAAAAGTTGGCAGAACAGTCATTAAGAGGATAGGTTGTAAAATTAATCATAGATACATTTGAATCTTGAATCTGCTTCATATTAGACATGTAATTTTAGGAAGTAAATTTTGTCTTTCTTATCTGTAAAATAGTGACAACAGTGCCAAATTTTAATGTTGTTATGAAGATTAAGTGAAACATATCAATATCTGAATATATAATTCCCTTATCAGTGATCATAGAACACAGCATATTCTATTTGTTCTAAAAGTTATAGGTTATATTATCAAGCATGTCAAAAATTTATAAACATAAATGCCTTTAGAGATAGGAATGGAAAGTGAAGTTGCAAAATGGCCAGAAGGAAAAACAGGTAGACAGGAGGCAGAGAAAAGTAGTTACCAGAGAATGGGTATACTACCAAAAGCTCTGAATTCAAATTAAAAATTTAAAAATCTGTTCTTACCACAAAAGATATGTAGGCTTGAATCAAACCCTTGGTCCATGACTTTTCAACCCTCAGTTGAATCTCTGTGATGGCACTAGAGAATGAGAGTAAAGTGAGGAAGAGTGATTTTAGAGAAGGAAATGCCTTCAAATATGGGCCAGCAGGAAAATTAAACAAGATAGACTGAATTACCCTGGATTCTCATGAAATGGCTAGCATAAAGTGAGGAATACAGGAGGGATCAGAGTGGACTACATGAACACAATGCATGAGGAAAGGCCAGTAAACGATGGAGTTGCCAGATTTCAGACTCACTACACACCTTGAAGCCCTGTATCTCACCCTCACCTTTCCTGAGCCAGGATAGAGACCATTATTCAATGTTACCCAGGGCAATTTACACGTTTAATGCCATCCCTATCAAAATACCATGGACTTTCTTCAGAGAGTTAGAACAAATTATTTTAAGATTTGTGTGGAATCAGAAAAGACCCCGAATAGCCAGGGGAATTTTAAAAAAGAAAACCATAGCTGGGGGCATCACAATGTCACATTTCTGGTTGTACTACAAAGCTGTGGTCATCAAGACAGTGTGGTACTGGCACAAAAACAGACACATAGATCAATGGAACAGAATAGAGAACCCAGAAGTGGACCCTGAACTTTATGGGCAACTAATATTCGATAAAGGAGGAAAGACTATCCACTGGAAGACAGTCTCTTCAATAAATGGTGCTGGGAAAATTGGACATCCACATGCAGAAGAATGAAACTAGACCACTCTCTTTCACCATACACAAAGATAAACTCAAAATGGATGAAAGATCTAAATGTGAGACAAGATTCCATCAAAATCCTAGAGGAGAACACAGGCAACACCCTTTCTGAACTCGGCCACAGTAACTTCTTGCAAGATACATCCATAAAGGCAAAAGAAACAAAAGCAAAAATGAACTATTGGGACCTCATTAAGAGAAGAAGCTTTTGCACAGCAAAGGATACAGTCAACAAAATTAAAAGACAACCTACAGAATGGGAGAAGATATTTGCAAATGACGTATCAGATAAAGGGCTAGTTTCCAAGATCTATAAAGAACTTATTAAACTCAACACCAAAGAAACAAACAATCCATCCTAATAACATACTAATTCATCAGGATTGTGCTGAACACCCAGTTTGTGCTTTTATTTATTTTTTTAAGGGAAGGAGAGGGAGAGGGTAGGAATAGAAAGGAAGAGAGACAGTCTTAAGCAGACTCCATACCCAGGGCAGATCCCTTCAAAGGGCTCTATTTCAGAACCCTGAGATCATGACCAGAGCTGAAATCAAGAATCTAATACTTAACTGACTGAGCCATTCAGGCACCCCCCGCTCATACTGTACTTTTAAAAAATGCATTATCTTTTTTTTTAATTGGAGTTCAATTTGCCAACAAATAGCATATCACCCAGTACTCATCCCGCCAAGTGCCCCCCTCAGTGCCCATCACCCAGTCATCCCAACCCCTGCCCACCTCCCTTTCCACTACCCCTTGTTCATTTCCCAGAGTTAGGTGTCTCTCATGTTCTGTCATCCTCACTGATCTTTTCAGTCATTTTTCTCTTTTCCCCTTTATTCCCTTTCACTATTTTTTATATTCCCCAAATGAATGAGACCATATAACGTTTGTCCTTCTCTGATGGACTTATTTCACTCAGCATAATACACTCCAGTTCCATCCACATTGAAGAAAATGCTGGGTATTTGTCATTTCTAATGGATGAGTAATATTCCACTCTATACATAGACCACATTTTCTTTTTTGTTTTATTTTTTAATTACTTTTTTTATTGGTGTACAATTTACTAACATACAGAATAACCCCCAGTGTCTGTCACCCATTCACTCCCACCCCCCGCCCTCCTCCCCTTCTACCACCCCTAGTTCGTTTCCCAGAGTTAGCAGTCTTTACGTTATGTCTCCCTTTCTGATATTTCCCACACATTTCTTCTCCCTTCCCTTATATTCCCTTTCACTATTATAAATAATTATTTTTTAATAATGAATTTGTTATTGGTGTTCAATTTGCCAACATACAGAATAACACCCAGTGCTCATCCCATAATGGTTAGAAATAAATTTTATTTTTTTAATTTAGTAAGAGTTTTAAAATATAATAAGTCAATAGAAAGCAAACAATTATGACTAGAACGCATAAAAGCAAAATAGTTGATCAGATTATTCACTTGGAAATGTATATAATTGAACTTTATGTAGTTTTTAAATATGCATGTATCATTTTATTTTTATTTATTTTTAATTTTTTTATTGGAGTTCAATTTGCCAAGATTTAGTATAACACCCAGTGCTCATCCCGCCAAGTGCCCCCCTCAGTGCCCATCACCCAGTCACCCCAACTCTCCACCCACCTCTCTTTCCACTACCCCTTGTTCGTTTCCCAGACTTAGGGGTCTCTCATGTTTTGTCACCCTCACTGATATTTTTGCTCATTTTCTCTCCTTTCCCCTTTATTCCCTTTCACTATTTTTTATATTCCCCAAATGAATGAGACCATATAATGTTTGTCTTTCTCCGATTGACTTATTTCACTCAGCATAATACCCTCTAGTTCCACCCACATGGAAGCAAATGGTGGGTATTTGTCGTTTCTAATGGCTGAGTAATATTCCATTGTATACATAAACCACATCTTCTTTATCCATTCATCTTTTGATGGACACTGAGGCTCCTTCTACAGTTTTGCTATTGTGTACATTGCTGCTATAAACATTGGGGTTCAGGTGTCCCAGCATTTCACTGCATCTGTATCTTTGGGGTTAATCTCTAGCAGTGCAACTACTGGGTCCTAGGGCAGATCTATTTTTAACTCTTTGAGGAACCTTCACACAGTTTTCCAGAGTGGCTGCACCAGTGCACATTCTCACCAACAGTGCAAGAGGGTTCATCTTTCTCCACATCCTCTCCAACATTTGTGGTTTCCTGTCTTGCTAATTTTCCCCATTCTCACTGGTGTGAGGTAGTATCTCATTGTTGTTTTGATTTGTATTTCCCTGATGGCCAGTGATGCAGAGCATTTTCTCATGTGCTTGTTGGCCATGTCTATGTCTTCTTTTGTGAGATTTCTGTTCATGTCTTTTGCCCATTTCATGATTGGATTGTTTGTTTCTTTGCTGTTGAGTTTAAGAAGTTCTTTATAGATATTGGATACTAGCCCTTTATCTGATATGTCATTTGCAAATATCTTCTCCCATTCTGTAGGTTTTCTTTTAGTTTTGTTGTCTGTTTCTTTTGCTATGCAGAAGCTTTTTATCTTGATGAAGCCCCAATAATTCATTTTTGCTTTTGTTTCTCTTGCCTTCATGGATGTATCTTGTAAGAAGTGGCTGTGGCCAAGTTCCATAAGGGTGTTGCCTGTGTTCTCCTCTAGGATTTTGATGGATGGATTCTTGTCTCACACTTAAATCTTTCATCAATTTTGAGTTTACCTTTGTGTATGGTGTAAGAGAATGCATAGACCACATCTTCTTTATCTATTCATCTTTCAATGGACACCGAGGCTCCTTCCATAGTTTGGCTATTGTGGACATTGCTGCTATAAACACCGGGGACAGGTGTTCTGGCGTTTCACTGTATCAGTATCTTTGGGGTAAATCCCCAGCAGTGCAATTGTTGGGTGGTAGGGCACTTCTATTTTTAACTCTTTGAGGAACTTCCACAAAAAAATGCATTATCTCATTTAACTTTTATAATAATCCCTTTTGGGTGCCTGCATGGCTAAGTAGGTTAAGTGTCTGCTTCTGCTCAGGTCATGATCTCAGGGTCCTGGAATTGAGCCCCACATTGGGGTCCCTGCTCCATGGGGAGCCTACTTCTTCCTCTCCCTCTGCCTACCATTCTTTCTGCTTGTGCTCTCCCTCTCTCTTTGTCCAATAAATAAACATTTTTTTAAAATCATATATATATATAAATCATATATATGTAAGATATACATATACATAATCTTAGCTAGTCTACTATGGACCTACATGCATTGACTTTGGTCTAATGGAACAATGAATACATGTTGAACTCAGTTAAAATAAGCCCAATAATTTCAGTTAAGAACATAGGTCTAGGAAATCATATTATCTGGGCCCAGAGCTTGACTCTGTCTGTTAATACTTGTGTAAACTTGCACAAACTCTCATTTGTGGGTTTGATGAGAGGATTAATCATATCAAAACATAAGTGAATACTTGAAAAGAGCACTGTATAAATGTAAACTGTCAATAGACTCAGATGATCTGATTTGGGAAATGCATGTGACCTTGGATAAACCATCACCTCTTTCTGCAAATGTTTTCTTTTGCACAAGTAAGAAGTTGGCTGTGTGACTTGTAAGGATATTTTAGTTTCAACAGTGTGTAACCTGTAGATCATTTATCTATTAAATATTTTGTTCAAATCTATTCTGTATGTCAGAGAATCATGAAGAATAAATTATTGCCATAACGAAAAGGTGAAGTAAACAGGTTATATATATATTTAAATTTCATGGCAATCTATTTTTTGTTTACCAAATGTTCCTTACTTTCTCGTTACAACAGAGAATTTAGCAATTCCCATGGAGAATAATACAGAAGTGATGGATTTCATCCTGGTGGGTCTGACTGGTACCCCAGAACTTCAGATTTCAATTTTTATTGTGTTCACCCTTGTTTACCTCATCAGTGTTTTAGGAACCTGGAGATGACCATCCTGATCCTTCTGGACTCCCGTCTCCACACTCCCATGTACTTTTTCCTCAGTAACCTGTCTCTGGTGGACTTTGGTTACTTTACAGCTGTCACTCCCAAGGTCATGGCTGGGTTACTTAGAGGAGACCAGGTCATCTCCTGCAGTGCATGTGCTGCTCAAATGTTCTCTTTTGCAGCCTTTGCAACAGTGGAAAGTTACCTCTTATCTTCAATGGCTTATGACCGCTACATAGCAGTGTGCAAACCCCTCCATTACACCACCACCATGACGACAGGTGTGTGTGCTCGTTTGGCCATAGGCTGCTACACCTGTGGTTTTCTGAATGCTTCCATTCATGTTGGAAACACATTCAGTCTTTCTTTCTGTAATTCCAACCTGGTCCATCACTTTTTCTGTGATATTCCAGCAGTCATGGCTCTCTCTTGCTCTGATAAATGCATTAGTGAGGTGGCTCTTGTGTATGTGTCAAGTTTTAATGTCTTTTTTGCTCTTCTGGTTATAATCATATCTTACCTATTCATATTTATAACCATATTAAGGATGCAATCACCTCAAGAGCTCCAAAAGGCTTTGTCCACCTGTGCTTCTCACCTCACTGCAGTCTCCATATTCTATGGGACAATTATCTTCATGTACTTACAGCCCAGCTCCAGCCATTCCATGGACACAGACAAAATAGCATCCGTGTTCTACACCATGGTCATCTCCATGCTGAACCCTGTGGTCTACGGCCTGAGAAATAAAGAGGTCAAGAGTGCTTTCAAGAAATTTTCAGAGAAGGCAAAATCATCTCTAGTATTGGGATTTTAATATTATATTATGCCTAATAATCTAGTTTCATTTCTCTCATGTCATCCCATTCACATTTTAAGCCTTACACTACATTTCATTCCTGAAGTTATATACTCAACACTTGAAAAATCTGCTGTCTTATAAAAACAAAATATGTTCAAAAATATAATACTTGAACTAATGTGGCTCAAGGCAAGCCATAAAAAGCATGGGTCTTGCTTCTCAAAAAACTTATGAATGGTATTTGATTTATTCACTTGTTCTACATGCTTTTCCTCTATCACTTGCCTATGCAAACATACATGTAGATTAGTGGGACAAACAGGTCCATGAACAGAGACACATACAAGTGTTCTCTGTGGATAGGAGGGCACAGGCACATGGCAGTGGTAAATTTGTTAGAGGTAAGAAAATTTTAGGCAATTTTTAATGAAATGATTTAAAATAATTTTGAGGTTAGAATATAAATTTATGTCCAATATTATTTGTTTCTTCAGCTGAATATCTGTAGTTTTTCTTTTAAGAAAAAGGTAATTCTAAATAAAAGTGTATGCTTTACTGCCTTATTTATTTATTTATTTATTTTTAAAGATTTTGTTTATTTCAGAAAGAGAGAGAGCACAGGCAGGGGAAGGGACAGAGGGAGAGGGAGAAACAGACTCCACACTGAGCAGGGATCCCGACTTGGGGCTGGATCCCATGACCCAGGATCATGACCTGAGTCGAAACCATGAGTCAGACACTTAACTGAGTGAGCCACCCAGGCACCCCTAAACAGAGTTATAGTTTTGTCTCAACTGAGTCATTTTGTAGAAGCATGTTCACAGTACAATTTTCAAAAGGACAAAGGGTCTAGAATACAAAAAAGAAGGAGGAAAACAAAAGCATTTTCTATTATTATGTAACCTCAAACTTTCGTAATGTTTTAAAAATGCACAGAGAATATCAATAATGCACATTTTTCCATTTGAAAATGCTTTGAAGGCATCCCAGGTGGCTCAGCGGTTTAGTGCTGCCTTTGGCTCAGGGCATTGTGATCCTGGAGTCCTGGGATTGAGTCCCTTGTCAGGCTCCCTGCAGGGAGCCTGCTTCTCCCTCTGCCTGTGTCTCTGCCTCTCTCTCTTTCTTTTTAAAATTTAAAAAAAGAAAACCCCTCAGATAATGTTAGAACTTAAAAAAAAAAAGAAAAAGAAAATGCTTTGAAATGGTTAATGCTTCCCCCCCCCTTTTTTTTTTTTTTGTACTTTAGCGGTATTAGGTCATCTCTTATCTTTCCCTCAGGTTTCTCCCCTGCTTCATTCACATTGATTTCCTTGCTATGTCTCGACAACTCAAGTATGCTTCCCTCTCAGGGTCTTTGTATTTGCTGTTCCCTCTAAATGGAGTCTTCCCTTACTCCCTTCATGGTCTCCTTAAATGTTACCCTATAACAGAGGCCTTCTCTGACCACTTTTTTAAAATAGTCAATTTAAGAAACAAAACAGGTGAACATAGGGGAAGGGAAAGAAAAAATATGATAAAAACAGAGAGGGAGGCAATCCATAAGAGACTCTTAATCATAGAAAACAAACTAAGGGTTGCTGGAGGGTGGTGGAGGAATGGGGTAACTGGGGGAAGGCCATTAAGGAGAGCACATGATGTGATAGCACTGGGTATTATATGTAACTGATGAATTACTAAATCCTACCCCTGAAATTAGTAACACACTACATGTTAATTAAATTTAAATTAAAAATTTAACAAATAGTCCCTTTCTCTTTCCCACATCCACCAACTTCTCACCCTGTATTTTTCTTTGTAGTCCTTATAACACTCACCAATTGTATATTTATTTGCCTATTGCCTTGATATCTAACTATCTCTTCCTAACTAGAATGTAACACCGTAAGAACAGTAACCTTAACTGTGTGTTAAGTATGTGATCACACAGTTAAGTAAACTTAACTGTGTGATCACATGTTTTATTCACCACGTGATCACCAATACCTAAATGAGTATGTGATTCATTGTAGATTCTCAATAAATAATAATCAAATGAATGAAGAAAGTTGAGTCCAGTTGTGCCATATGTGAAATCTTTGAGTCTTTGATGATTATAGTTTATTCCTTGAAGTAACAGTCTAGACATACTTCTAGAGCATTTCCAGAGTTATAGCTTGTTTTCTGCTTTGCTGAAATACCGTGATCTATGTTCTCACTCAGTGCCTTCACTCTTCACTTTTGGCTTGATTTCCTGGAAATCTCAACAGCTGGGTATCCTCAAATCCTTTAATATCACTCAGGAGTAATAGCTTGTAAACTGCCAAGTAAACATCAGATAAGTGCTAGTTAGTAAATTGTAGAAATACATTAATATGAAATTATATTAATGTTTGCTGTCTGATTTAATTATATTAAATCAGTTTGCTGTCTGATTTAATTTGGAAAATTACTTCATACACACTGATTATATGCCCAACTGAAATGATTCAAAATGTCCATATAGAATATAAACCAGAAAATATCTGTCAGTAATAAACACAACATGCTTTCAAAATCCCAAAGCAATGCACAATCTTTATGCATTTAATTTACTCCTCAGGGATCCCAATTCTATCCTAAAGCTACCTCTGGGAATGTGCACTCATGGCCCAACTTTTTTTGTCTTTCTCTAATTATAGACTTTGACATCTTATTATTTGTAAGATTTTGCTTGAATGTACTAAGATGGTCGTCATGCTACTATTTGTGGAACACTGTGATGTATCAAAAGACTCCCTCTGTCTTTATAGTGATGCTTCTCTTCTTGAAATTTAATTATTTAATTTTATCCTTTTAAATATTTTATTTATTTACTTGAGAATGAGAGAGAAAGCGTGAATGGGAGAGGCATAAGGAGAAGGATTCTCAAGCAGACTCACACTGAGCACAGAGCCTGAAGCAGGACTCAAACCTATGACCCTGAGGTCACAACCTGAGCCAAAATCAAGTCAGTCGCTCAACCAACTGTGCCACCCAGGTGCCCCTAATTATTTAATTTTATTATTTTAGAATTACAGAAATTTCAAAGACAGTGCAGAATGCTCCCATATGATCCTGTGTAGGCTGAATAGTAGCTAAGTCACACATTTAGGAGAAAAAAGAAACACCAACAAGTGATCATGTCCACTCAATACATGTAGCTAGGTTCCCATAGGTACTTTAATTGCTTCTTCTGTAGAAAGGTGGGTTGAGGAGCTGTAGATGCTCTTGAGGGAGCATCCCCTGAGCCCCATATCTCTGTAACTCACTGTGGGTGCCCTTATATTAGCCTCTGAAATAGTGAAAACTGTCCTCATCACATCATGTTAGAGAGACTATATTGCACACTGGGCTCCATGATCATCATACATCCATCTGGTTGTTAGTAGTTGTCATTGCACTTGGGCCTTCTCTGTACCTGAAGAATTGCTGTGAGCCTGCAACCATGGCCAAGGAACTCACTTCAAGATAAAGGTGTTAAGTGGCTTCAAAAATGGTATCCCTTAACTGAGTTATTTTGTAGACTTCCTTATTTGCTATGTACAGACATGATTCTGTAAAATACGCGGAAGAAGTATTTTTACTATGTTTATCTTACAAATAAGGAGAAAGTCAGTGACTTCTCCAAGGGCACAGTAGGAATTAATGGTAGATTTGGAGCTTGGGCCCAAGTTCCTGGGTCCTTGCTAGTGTGTTTTCATCCATCTTCTCCTGCCTTAGAGAACTTGGATCCTTTTGACCACTACCTAAGATATAGCTTCTTTATGTTATTTATGGGTTATTTCATGGAAATTTCTCATTTCACACTCACTATTCAGGACTGACTGACCCTTCTTAAGGAGCAAGGTAAGCCACTATGTTCCATAGACACTGTTAGTGAAAAATGTAATTCATGCAAAAGGAGTGGGAGAGCCATACATACAATGAGCGGTTTGAGAAGAGAAATAGCTGTTTTGAGCATTTTTTTCTAAAATAGTAAGGTGAGGATGGAGAATAAGTGTCAAAACTTCCATTAATAGGTGTTTTAATGATACTTGTGAAATATCCTGCTGATTCCCCATAAAAAATAAGGTAGATGACACTCTACTTGAGTACATAATAATTTCGTTTTATTCTCTATCCATTGATCTCTCATTGGAGGTAAAAGAAAGAAAGGGGAAGTAAGTGTGAAGTGGTTCTTCTTTAAACTACAAAGGGAATAAAATGAATTATCAAGATTTAACTGCAGTCTAACCTTTGCCCTATAATCATACCCATTTTATCTCTGGCATCTTTATTTATTTTTAAAAGGATTTTATTTATTTATTTATTCATGAGATACAGAGAGAGGCAGAGAAAGAAGCAGGCTCAACCACTGAGTCACCCAGGCATCCCTCTCTGACACCTTTAAATATGCTGTCTGCCAGGGGGCTTAAACCACACAGATTCTGAATAAGTCAAAACTGAGTTTCAAACTTGAATCTTCTCCAAACTAGCAATATATATTGTAAAATATCAGAACTTCCCAAAACCTTAATTCCTTTAATGGTAAAATAAAAATAACACTATCCATTGTATACAAACACACACATGTTTACATGTAAAGCCATTAACATTAGACAGGGATCATTTTGAAGTACAGATTATTAATGAAATAATGTACATGGTATTTATACATTTCAATTTCACTAGAATTTCTTTTTTGATTGTTACTTTTCTCCTTTATTTATCATTGCTCCAGGACATCTCATAATTCTCAAATAACACTGATGGATAATAGGACAGAAGGGACACAGTTCATCCTGCTGGGACTAACCAATGCCCCAGAGCTCCAGATCCCCCTCTTTATCATGTTCACTCTCATTTACCTCATCACTCTGGCTGGGAACCTGGGCATGATGATGCTGATTCTCTTGGACTCCCGTCTCCACACTCCCATGTACTTTTTTCTCAGTAACCTGTCTCTGGTGGACTTTGGTTACTCTACAGCTGTCACTCCCAAGGTCATGGCTGGGTTACTTAGGGGAGACCAGGTCATCTCCTACAATGCATGTGCTGCTCAGATGTTCTTTTTTGTAGCCTTTGCCACTGTGGAAAATTATCTCTTGGCCTCAATGGCCTATGACCGCTACGCGGCCGTGTGCAAACCCCTCCATTACACCACCACCATGACGACAGGGGTGTGTGCTCGTCTGGCCATAGGCTCCTACATCTGTGGTTTCCTGAATGCTTCCTTCCATGTTGGGGACATATTTAGTCTGTCTTTATGTAATTCCAATCCAGTCCATCACTTTTTCTGTGATGTTCCAGCGGTCATGGCTCTCTCTTGTTCTGATAAACACATTAGTGAGGTGTTTCTTGTTTTTATGTCAAGTTTTAATGCCCTTTTTGCTCTTCTGGTTATATTGATTTCCTACCTTTTCATATTTATAACCATCTTGAAGGTGCAGTCAGCTCAAGGGCATCAAAAAGCTTTATCCACCTGTGCTTCCCACCTCACTACAGTGTCCATCTTCTATGGGACAGTCATCTTCATGTACTTACAGCCCAGCTCCAGCCATTCCATGGACACAGACAAAATCGCATCTGTGTTCTATTCTATGGTCATCCCCATGCTGAATCCCCTGGTCTATAGCCTGAGGAACAAAGAGGTCAAGTGTGCATTCAAGAAGGTGGTGGAAAAGGCAATTTTTTCAATAGGATTGGCAATCTAACATTACTGTATGCATAATAACCTTGTTTAATTCACTCAGACTTTCCCCATGCAATGAGTTACTTTTTAAGTCCCATATTGCATTTAAATTTCTGAAGACAGTTATGCTACTATTTGTGGCAAAAATCTCTTAAAAAATCTATTGTCTGGTTAAAAGAAAACTTATTCAGAAATATAATACCTGAATGAGGGTGGCTAGTAGGAAGCATTAGAAATCTGGGGACCCACTTGTCAAACTTGACTAATGATATTTGATTTATTCACTTGTTTCACTTACTTTTTCTGTGCTACATACTAATGCAAAAACATACATGTTAAACAGGTGCTGAAACAAGCCCATGAACAAAACACATGCATGTACCCCATGTAGGCACATACACACTGGAGTGGGAAATTTGTCAGAGGCAAACGTTGTGTGGCTAGTTTTTAATAAAAATAATTTAAATAGTTAATTGAGATATTAAATACAAAGTTATGCCTAATTATAATTATTTCTCTTATTGAATAATTGTTTTAAGATTCTAAATAGTAGAGTCATGTACTTTTAAATGAGAGTTTATACTTTTGGGGCACATTTTATTGTGAGATACATAGAGATAAGATCTAAATGAATTAATATTCTGTCTTGACTGACTCATCTTGCAGAATCAACATATATAATGTTCACATTATAGTTTTCAAAAAGATAAAAGAATCACCTAAATCCCATAGCTTACCTTAGGGTTCTCTCTTGGTGTTGTACATGTTAGATCTACTGAGTTATTATCCTCATGCCCAGGGTCATTCAAACTATTTTTCCTATGTTATCTTCTAGAAATTTTATAGTTTTGCATTTTACATTTTGGTCTATGACTTATTTTGACTTGATTTTTGTGAAGAGCATAAGAGGGTCTGTTTCTAGATTCAGTTTTGTATGTGGATATCCAGTTGTTCCAGCACCATTTGTTGAAAAGAATATCTTTGTTCCATTGGATTGCCTTTTGTTCCTTTGTCAAAGGTCAATTGACCTTATTAGTAGAGGTCTATTTCTGGGCTCTCTAGTCCATTACATTGACTATTTGTCTTTTTCTCCCCCAATACCAACTGTCTTGATCACTGTAGCTTTACAGAAAATCTTGAAGTAAGATGGGATCAATTTTCCAATGTTGTTCTTCTTCTATATTGCGATAGCTATATTGTGTCTCTTGCATCTCTGTATAAACTTCAGAATTAGTGTGCTGAGATTTTGATTTTGATTACATTAGAGCTATATGTCAGGTTGCAAGAACTGATATTTTTACAATATTGAGTATCCCTATTCCTGAATATGGAATATCTCTTCATTTATGAGATTTTTTTAAATTTTATTCATCAGAATTTAGTAGTTTTATTATATACACATTGTATATATTTTGTTGCATATATATATTTCACTTATTGGGTGTTAGTAATCTATTTATTACCACAATTAAAATTTTTTAAAATATCTGTTACTTTATAGATAAATTATACCTTAAATTGCAATGTCATGCCCATGATTTAGATCTGGAGAGTTTTGGAGAACAAATTATTGCTATACTAAAAATTATGATTCTATGTTTTCATTTCTGCAAACTTTTTTTTTTACTAACTATTCTGTTCCTTTACTTTCCTTCACTACAGAAAATCTCATAATTCTCAAATCGTATCTATGAAAAAATAGTGCAGAGGCAAATCAATTCATCCTGCTAGGACTAACCAATGGCACAAAACTTTTAAAAAAATTTTTTTATTGGAGTTCAATTGGCCAACATATAGCATAACACCCAGTGCTCATCCCGCTAAGTGTCCCCCTAAGTGCCCATCACCCAGTCACCCCAAACCCCCACCCACCTCCCTTTCCACTACCCCTTGTTCATTTCCCAGAGTGAGGTGTCTCTCATGTTTTGTCACCCTCACTGATATTTTCACTCATTTTCTCTCCTTTCAATGGCACAGAACTTCAGGTTTTACTCTTTATTATATTCCCCCTCATCTATCTCATTGCTCTGATTGGGAACCAGAGATAATCATGCTGAGCCTGTTGGGCTCTTATCTCTATACTCCCACATACATTTTCCTCAATAACCTGTCCATTATAGACCTTTGTGACTTCTCAATAATTATCCCAAAAATGACAGATGGGTTCCTAATAGGGCACAAGGTCATCTATACAATGTGTATGCTTCTCAGATGTTCTTTTGTAGCCTTGACTCATTAGAAAATTTCCTCTTGGCATCAATGGCTTATGACTACTACACAACAGTGTGTGGCTTCCTATATTATACAACTACCTGTGTCCACTTGTGCTTCCCACTTCACTGCAGTCTCCACAATCATTTTCATGAACTTACAGCCCAGGTCCATCATTCCATGGACTGAAACAAAATCCCATTCATGTTCTACACTAAATTTATTCCCATGCTGAACTCTATTTTCAAAAGTCTGAGGAACAAAAAAAGTCAAGAGTGCATTCAAGAAGGGTAAGAGTTAAAGTTGTCTCTAGAATTGGGATTTTAATGTTGGAGATTGTGCAATAATCTAATTTCAGTTCTCTCAGAACTTACCCATACTGTGAGTCATATTTTAAGTCCCACTCTACACTTAATTCCTGAAATTATATCCTTATCCCTTTAAATATCTATTATCTAGTAAAAAGTAAATGTCCACAAATACAATACCTGGACAATGAAGGCACAGGGAACTCATAAGAAGTTTTGGATTCTGTTCTTATAAATACTTACTAATGGCTTTTGATTTATTCATTTGTTCCACATGCATGTCCTCTACTACATATCAATGCAAATATATATGTTAAACAGGAACACAAAGAATTCCATGGACAGAAACACATGCACATGCTCCAAATGGACATGTGGGCACATACTCATGATGGTGAGAAATTTGTCAGAGGTAAATGGAATCTATGAAGTGTCTAATAAAATAATTTAGAATAATTAGTTGAATTATAGTCTAGTCCCATTGATTTCTTTAGTTGAATAACTTTTCTAAGAGTCCTAATTAAAAAAATGAGTCATGCTTGCCACTTGTATTCAACATAGTTCTGGAAGTTCTAGCCACAGTAATCAGACAAGAAAAAGAAATAAAGGGCATCCAAATTGGTAAAGAAGAAGTTAAACTGTCACTATTTGTAGATGACATGATACTATACATAGAAAACCCTTAAGACACCACTAAAAATATTAGAAGTAATAAATGAATTCAATAAAGTTGCAGAATACAAAATTAATACACAGAAATTTATTGCATTTCTGTACACTAATAATGAAGTAGCAGAAAGAGAAATTAAGAAATTAATTCTATTTATAATTACACCAAAAAAAATATTTAGGGGGACACCTGGCTAGGGCAGTCAGCTAAGCATCTGATTCTTGGTTTCAGGTCAGGTCATGATCTCAGGGTTGTGAGACTGAGCCCTGTGTTGGGCCCTGTGCTCAGTGCAGAGTCTACTTAGACTTTTTCTCCCTCTTGCTCTGCCCCCCAATGCACACACTCTTTCTCTAAAATAAATAAATAAAATCATTTTAAAACTACCTAGGAATAAACTTAACCAAGAAAGTAAAACACCTGTACTATGAAAACTGCAAAACATTGATAAAAGAAATTGAAGATGACAATAACAAGTGAAAAGATATTCCATGCTCATAGATTGAAAAAACTATTGTTAAAATATCCATACTACCCAAAATAATCTACAGATTCAATGCAATTCCTATCAATATACCAAAAGCATTTTTCACAGAACAAATAATAGTAAATATAGAACAAAATAGTAAACTTTGTATGGAACAACAAAAGACCCCAAATGGTCAAAGAATTTTGGAAAAGAAAAACAAAGCTGAAAGTATCACAATCCCAAATTTCAAAATTTACTACAAAATTCTAGTAATCAAAACAGTATGATACTGGCATAAAAAAACTTCAAATAATTTGATTTGAAAATGGGCAGAAGACTTGAATAGACATTTTCCCAAAGAAGACATACAGATAGCCAACAGACACATGAAAATATTTTCAATATCACTCATCATTGGGAAAAAGAAAACCAAAATCACACTGAAATATAACCTGACACGTGTCATAATGACTAAAATAAAAAAGACATGAAATAACAAGAATTGGCAAGAATATGGAGAAAAAGGACCACTCATACATTGTTAGTGGGAAGGTAAGTTGGTGCAGCCACTGTGTAAAATAATATGGAACTTCATATAAAAAAAAAAGTTTGTATGGTCTCATTCATTTGGGGAATATAAAAAATAGTGAAAGGGGATAATGGGGAAAGGAGTAAAAATGAGTGGGAAATATCAGAAAGGGAGACAAAACATGAAAGACTCCTAACTCTGGGAAATGAACTAGGGGTGGTGGAAGGGGAGGAGGGGGGGGTGGGGGTGAATGGGTGACGGGCACTGAGGGGGGCACTTGACAGGATGAGCACTGGGTGTTTTCTATATGTTGGCAAATTGAACACCAATAAAAAATAAATTTATAAAAATAATAAATAAATAAATTTTTAAAAGTTTGTTGCAGCATTATTTAACAGCCAAGATATGAAAGCAAACCAGGTATCCACTGATAGAGAAATGAATAAAGAAATGATTAAATAAGAAGTAGTGTGTGTGTGTGTGTGTATATATATATATATATATATATATATATATATATATATATATATTTCTCATCCATAAAAGAGGTTGGGATCTTGCATTTGACATAGATGGACCTAGAGGATATCATGCAAAGTGAACTAAATCAATCAGAGAAAGATAAGTACCATATAATTTCACTTACATGTTTAATCTAAAAAACAAATGAACAAGCAAACAAATAAAAAGAAGAAACAGACACACAAATACAAAGAACAAACTGATACTTTCCAAGAGAAGGGGTGTGCAGAAATAGGCAAAAGAGGTGAGAGAGTAGGAGATAAGGCTTCTATTTAGGGAATGAAAAAGTCACAGGAATAAAATGCACAGCATAAGGAATACAGTCAAGGATATTGTAATAGTGTTGTATGGGGTCAGAAGGTAGCTACAATTGTGGTGAGCACAACATAACATATAGACTTGTCTAATGACTATGTCATACGTGTGAAATTAATGTAACATTGTGTGTCAGCTATACTTAAGTTTTAAAAACTATACTACTTATAAACAAAATAAACAAATAAATGATCCCAAGTGAGATTAGCAAGATTGAGAAAGTCCAAACCAAGCTCCCCAATAGAAACACAGATTTAACACTGTAAGTAACAAAACCCTTTTATGAAAAGTCCAAAGTCCAGTTCACCGTCTCATTTGTTGAAGTTCTAACCTCAGTACTTCAGAATGTGATCTTATTTGGAAACAGGATTGTTGCAGGTTTAACTCCTTACAATGAGGTCATATAGGGGTAGGATCGGCCCCAAATCTAATAGGACTCACGTCCCTTTAAAAAGGGAAATTTAGACAGACACAGGCATGAGGGGGGAACACCATGTGAAAATGAAGATAAAGGTCAGGGTGGTGTAGCAGAACCTGAATGCCAAAGAATGCCAGCACATCACCCAGATGCTCAGAGACAGATGTGAAACAAAGTCTCCCTTACAGAATTCACAAGCCACCAGCAGAACCAACCAATCAACACATTGACCGCAGACTCCTAGGACCAGAAATGTGAAACAATAAATTTCTGCCATTGAAGCCACCCATTTTGTGTTACTTTTTGTGCAGTCCTGGGAAATTAATAGAGGTAACAATATGGATGAATCTTAGACACGCCATGCTAAGGGAAGGAATCTAGACACAAATCTACACACACTGGGATTCAATTTATAGGACATTCTTGCAAAGACAAAATTACATGGACAAAAGCAGTGTAGTGGTTGCCAGGGGTGGCAGGTGGGAGAAGGGGTTGACCACAAAGAAGCTTGAGGGTTTGGTTTAGATGATAGAACTCTTCTATATCACGATCATGCTAGTGGTTACATGACCTTGTAAATGTAACCAAACTCTTAGATTGATACAATAGAAACTAAGGATGTGATTGTTTGTAAATTTCACTTTAATTAGAAAGTGGGGAAAATTAAAAATTAAAAAAAAATTTAGAAATTAAAATGAAAAATTAAGAAGTAACTAGTAATATGTGTACCCAGATCACATCCTGTTATATCCCTGCAGGCTGTTTAATTGCTTCTCCCTGAGAAGATGGATGAGAGCTACAGGTGCCCTCGTGGGAGACATGTGCAGAGAACTCCTGTCTAGATAACTTCCTCCTGACTCCATGAATTAGCCCTTGAAATCCCAACATGACTCAGCATGACAACATTTTAAGAGGGATCAGACCATGTGCTGAGCCCCTTTGGCCATCATTTATTCCTCTGACTGTTAATGGTTGTTAGTACATGCAGACCTTCCTTCTTGACCCTGGACTTGAGAATTTGCTTCAAGCCTGTGATCATGGGCAGGGAAAACATCTCAACATGAAAAATTCTATTGATGGAGTTTCAAGTGATAACTCCTCAGCAAGGTGTTTTATAGAGCTTCCCTCCTTTGCTTCTCACAGACACAATTCTGTGAATGATGGGGGAGAGGTCATTTTATTCTTTATTTTACAAGTAAAGAGAAGACAAGTGACTCCTCCAAAAGCATAGTAACAATTAATGGAGGATTAATGATTACCTGCTTTAGATGTCTTGAAATATTTGACTGATACCTAATAGAGAGCATGTCTACCAGTATATATGCATTATTTTATGGAGAAAGTCTGATTTCAGACTCACTGTTCAAGATTACCAGTCCCTTCTTTTCCAGCAGCAGGGTAAGCTTCTATGATCCATATAGACTTTTAGTGAGAAGTATAATTCATGCAAAAACTGTGGGGCAGCTCTACCTACTATATATTTGAGTATAGAAATAGATGAGTTAAACATTATTTCTAAAGCAGTGAGCTGAGGCTGGGTTTTAAATATCAAAACTTCCATCAGTGGGGAGTGATACTTATGAAATATCATCATGCTTCTGTCTTTAAAAAGATCAGCCAAACAAAAAAGATGGGTGATGCTCTTATTCAGTAAATTTTAAATTCATCTTATTTGCTATCTCTGTCCTCTTACTGGAGGTTGAGATAAATCGAAGACAGTGAAATGACCTTTCTATAAACTACAAAAGCATTATGATTAAATTAACCAGATCAATACTCCATTGTAATCTTTCCCATAATGTAATATCATCTTTATTATCATTGCTAGCTCATCTACAAATGCTGATTATGAGGCTTATTTGGTCAGCATTGGATTTGAATCTCTAATCTTCTTTATCTGAGCCCTATGGTTGTAGGGCTTTACATAACTCCTTAAATCCTCAGTTCTCTTAATGGAATAACAGGGGAGTAATAATTCTTCCGTCACAATATTACCATGAATTGAAATGAAATAATGTTTTTAGGCATGCATAAATATATATGTACAGATTCGCATAAAGAGAAATATATATTCACATAGCTCTACTGTTTGTAGAACATGCCACATTCTAAATGTGGTCACAATTCTCAGAGGTTGACAAACCTAATGACTTTAGGGGCTGGGCTTATAGAGGGAAGATGTGAAGAAGTGGGAGGACAGTGGTAGAGAATGATTAGCAGAAGATAGATGTCCTTCTAAAGGCTTCAAATTAAAACTAAAAAGATTTAAGACACTCTTCCTCCTTTTTAAAAATTTAATTGTTCAAATTGCCAACATATAGTGTAACACCCAGTGTTCATCCTGCCAAATGCCCCCCTCAATGCCCATCACCCAGTCACCCCGACCCCCCATCCACCTCCCTTTCCACTACCCCTTGTTCATTTCCCAGAGTTAGGAGTCTCTCATGTATTGTCACCCTCACTGATATTTTCACTCATTTTTCTCCTTTCCCCTTTATTCTCTTTCACTACTTTTTATATTCCCCAAATGAATGAGACCATATAATGTTTGTCCTTCTCCGATTGACTTATTTCACTCAGCATAATACCCTCCAGTTCCACTCACGTGGAAGCAAATGGTGGGTATTTGTCGTTTCTAATAGCTGAGGAATATTCCATTATATACATAGACCACATCTTCTTTATCCATTCATCTTTCGATGGACACCGAGGCTCCTTCCACAGTTTTGCTATTGTGTACATTGCTGCTATAAACATTGGGGTGCAGGTATCCTGTCATTTCACTGCATCTGTATCTTTGGGGTAAATCCCCAGCAATGCAGTTGCTGGGTTGTAGGGCAGGTCTATTTTTAACTCTTTGGGGGAACCTCCACACAGTGTTCCAGGTTTTTTTTTAAACTCTTTGGGGAACCTCCACACAGTTTTCCAGTTTTCTAGTACCAGTGCACATTCTCACCAATGGTGCAAGAGGGTTTCCCTTTCTCCACATCCTCTCCAACATTTGTTGTTTCCTATCTTGTTAATTTTCCCCATTCTCACTGGTGTGAGGTGGTATCTCATTGTGGTTTTGATTTGTATTTCCCTGATGACCAGTGATGCGGAGCATTTTCTCATGTGCTTGTTGGCCATGTCTATGTCTTCCTCTGTGAGATTTCTGTTCATGTCTTTTGCCCATTTCATGATTGGATTGTTTGTTTCTTTGCTGTTGAGTTTAATAAGTTCTTTATAGATCTTGGAAACTAGCCCTTTATCTGATACGTCATTTGCAAATATCTTGTCCCATTCTGTAGATTGTCTTTTAGTTTTGTTGACTGTTTCTTTTGATGTGCAGAAGCTTTTTATCTTGATGAAGTCTAAATAATTCATTTTTGCTTTGTTTCCCTTGTCTTCATAGATGTATCTTGCAAGAAGTTGTTGTTGCCAAGTTCAAAAAGGGTGTTGCTTGTGTTCTCCTCTAGGATTTTGATGGATTCTTCTCTCACATTTAGATCTTTCATCCATTTTGAGTTTCTTTGTGTATGGTGTAAGAGAATGGTCTAGTTTCATTATTATGCATGTGGATGTCCAATTTTCCCAGCACCATTTATTGAAGAGACTGTTTTTTTTCCAGTGTAAAGTGTTTATTGCTTTGTCTAATATTAGTTGACCATAAAGATGATGGTGCACTTCTGGATTCTCTATTCTGTTCCATTGATCTATGTGTCTGTTTTTGTGCCAGTACCACACTGTCTTGATGACCACAGATTTGTAGTACAACCTCAAATCCAGCATAGTAATGCCCCCAGCTCTGGTTTTCTTTTTCAATATTCCCCTGGCTCTTTCTTATTCAATATTCCCCTGTCTTTTCTGATTCCACACAAATCTTAAGATGATTTGTTCCAACTCTCTCTGAAGAAAGTCCATGGTATTTTGATAGGGATTGCATTAAATGTGTAAATTGCCCTGGGTAACATTGACATTTTCACAATATTAATTCTGCCAATCCATGAGCATGGAATATTTTTCCATCTCTTTGTGTCTTCCTCAATTTCTTTCAGAAGTGTTCTATAGTTTTGAGGGTATAGATCCTTTACCTCTTTGGTTAGGTTTATTCCTAGGTATCTTATGCTTTTGGGTGCAATTGTAAATAAGATGGACTCCTTAATTTCTCTTTCTTCAGTCTCATTGTTAGTGTAGAGAAATGCCACTGATTTCTGGGCATTGATTTTGTATCCTACCACACTGCCAAATTGTTGTATGAGTTCTAGCAATCGTGGGGTGAATCTTTTGGGTTTTCTAGGTACAGTATCATGTCATCTGCAAAAAGGGAGAGTTTGACTTCTTCTTTGCCAATTTGAATGCCTTTTATTTCTTTTTGTTGCCTGATGGCTGAGGCTAGGACTTCTAGTACTATGTCGAATAGTAGTGGTGAGAGTGGACATCCCTGTCATGTTCCTGATCTTAGGGAAAAGGCTCCAAGTGTTTCCCCATTGAGAATGATATTTGCTGTGGGCTTTTCGTAGATGGCTTTTAAGATGCTGAGGAATGTTCCGTCTATCCCTACACTCTGAAGAGTTTTGATCAGGAATGGATGCTGTATTTTGTCAAATGCTTTCTCTGCATCTATTGAGAGGATCATATGGTTCTTGTTTTTTCGATTGTTGATATGGTCTATCACATTGATTGCTTTGAGTGTTGAACCTGCCTTGCATCCCAGGGATAAATCCCACTTGGTCATAGTGAATAATCTTGTTAATGTACTGTTGGATCCTATTAGCTAGTACCTTGTTGAGAATGTTTGCATCTGTGTTCATCAGGGATATTGGTCTATAATTCTCCTTTTTGGTGGGTCTTTGTCTGGTTTTGGAATTAAGGTGATGCTGGCCTCATAGAACAAGTTTGTAAGTATTCCTCCCCTTTCTATCTTTCCAAACAGCTTTAGTAGAATAGCTATTGTTTCTTCTTTAAATGTTTGATAGAATTCTCCTAGGAAGCCATCTGGTCCTGGACTTTTGTGTCTTGGGAGGTTTTTGATGACTGCTTCAATTTCTTCCCTGGTTATCAGCCTGTTCAGGTTTTCTATTTCTTCCAGTTCCAGTTTTTGTTGTTTGTGGTTTTTTCCAGAAATGTGTCCATTTCTTCTAGATTGCCTAATTTATCAGCATATACCTGCTCATAATAAGTTTTTAAAATCGTTTTTATTTCCTTGGTATTGGTGATGATCTCTCCTCTTTCATTCATGATTTTATTAATTAGAGTATTTTCTTTTTTCTTTTTAGTATGGCCAGCGAATGGTTCATCTATCTTATTAATTCTTTCAAAGAACCAACTCCTGGTTTTGTTGATCAGTTCCACAGTTCTTCGGTCTCTATTTCATTGAGTTCTGCTCGAATCTTTATTAACTCTCTTCTTCTGCTGGGTGAAGGTTTTATTTGCTATTCCTTCTCCAGTTCCTTTAGGTACAAGGTTAGCTTTTGTATTTGAGTTCTTTCCAGCTTTTGGGCATATGCTTGTATTGCGATGTATTTCCCCCTCAGGACTGATTTTGTTATATCCCAAAGATTTTGAGTGGTTGTATCTTCATTCTCATTAGTTTCTTTTTTTATAATAAATTTATTTTTTATTGGTGTTCAATTTTCCAACATACAGAATAACACCCAGTGCTCATCCTGTCAAGTGCCCCCCTCAGTGCCCGTCACCCATTCATCCCACCTCCCACCCTCCTCCCCTTCCACCACCCGTAGTTCGTTTCCCAGAGTTAGGAGTCTTTATGTTCTGTCTCCCTTTCTGGTATTTCCTCAGCCATTAGAAATGACAAATACCCACCATTTGCTTCCACGTGGATGGAACTGGAGAGTATTATGCTGAGTGAAATGAGTCAATCGGAGAAGGACAAACATTATATGTTCTCATTAGTTTCCTTGAATCTTTTTAATTCTTTAATTTCCTGGTCGACCCTTTCATCTTTTAGCAGGATGGTCTTTAACCTCCATGTGTTTGAAATCCTTCCAAATTTCTTCTTGTGATTTAGTTCTAGTTTCAAAGCATTATGGTCTGAAAATATGCAGGGGACAATCCCAATCTTTTGGTATCAGTTAAGACCTGTTTTGTGACCCAGTATGTGATCTATTCTGGAGAAAGTTCCATGTGCGCTTGAGAAGAATGTGTATTCGGTTGTGTTTGGATATTAAGTTCTGTAAATATCCTGGAGGGTATTATGCTGAGTGAAGTAAGTCAATCGGAGAAGGACAAACATTATATGTTCTCATTCATTTGGGGAATATAAATAATAGTGAAAGGGAATATAAGGGAAGGGAGAAGAAATGTGTGGGAAATATCAGAAAGGGAGACAGAACGTAAAGACTGCTAACTCTGGGAAACGAACTAGGGGTGGTAGAAGGGGAGGAGGGCGGGGGGTGGGAGTGAATGGGAGACGGGCACTGGGGGTTATTCTGTATGTTAGTAAATTGAACACCAATAAAAAATAAATAAAAAAATAGTTCTGTAAATATCTGTGAAATCCATCTAGTCCAGTGTATCATTTAAAGCTCTTGTTTCTTTACAGATGTTGTGCTTAGAAGATCTGCCTATTGCAGTAAGTGCCATGTTCAAGTCTCCCAGTATAACTGTATTATTATCTAAGTATGTCTTTACTTTAGTTATTAATTGATTGATATACTTGGCAGCTCCCACATTAGGGGCATAAATATTCATGATTGTTAGATCCTTTAAGTATGGTATAGTGTCCCTCTTCATCTCTTACTACATACAGTCTTTGCAATAAACTCTAATTTATCTGATATAAGGATGGCTACCTCTGCTTTCTTTTGGGTATCATTTGAATGGTAAATGGTTCTCCAACCTTTTATTTTCCATCTGTAGCTGTCCTTAGGTCTAAAAGGAGTCTCAAAAAAAAAATAAATAAAAGGAGTCTCTTGTAGACAGCAAATAGATGGGTCTTGCTTTTTTATCCAGTCTGAAACCCTGCACCTTTTGATGGGATCATTAAGCCCATTCACGTTCAGAGTTACTATTGAAAGATAAGAATTTAGTGTAAGACACTCTTCCTACACAAGAACATATCACATAAAAAAATTTTAAACATGAAACTCACCACCAAAACAGACCTACAGGTGAAAGGCAGCCAACAAACCAGGACCTTTCAGCCCTTGATCCTGGTGATTCAACTGTTAGATGATAGTAATGAGAAGAAGAATGAGTTGCAGATGGACATTCTTTGTATCATACTAAAATATGGATTTTAAGAAAGAAATTAAGTAAAAGAATGGCTCCTTTGCAGTGGCTAGAACAGCCACTCAGGCTGGCAGAGGACAGATAGACTGAGGACCAGTGGAAGGGACCAAATAATCAGTGGACCAAGTGTGTGAGAACAAGGAAATCAAAGAGAGGCTACAAGACTTCAGACCTCAACCCCCCCTGAATCCCTGCATGTCACCACCCACTCTTCTCAACAAACATAAAGACTATCATTCCATCCTAAAAATAATGCTACAGCTAACCTGTATCATGCCATGCTAAGCACCCAGAATTTTGCTCACTGTTTACTATGCATTATCTTTTTATTTCCCCCCAACAATACTTGAGGTAGATCTCATGACAATCTTCATTCTGCATATGGAAAAAATCAGGTCCAGGTACTGAGGTTGGAACAATGATCCTTGGGTAGTCAACGATAAAGCTGATGTACACCTCTTGCTAGAGCCCAAGCTCTACACCAGACACTGTGCCTTGCTCTCTGAATTGCCTCTGCTGGTTGTATATGCCCCTACTGCTCCAGTTACCCCCCTACATCCACTCTGCTTATATGCCTCAGTTACTTAAGTATAAAGCCCCAAACACTGAGTTTAGGATAAGGGAGACAATGAGTAATTGCAAAATGAGTCAATTTCAATGTTTTAAAAATTAAAACCAGTGGACTAAAGAACCAATCTTTGGGTATAAAACTTAGCCTTGGCAGTAATCATTCTTATAAATTAGATATATTTTTCAGCTTCTGTGCTTCATAACTTAAATGAAGGTAATTACTAGTCAGTATTGTGAGGTCATTGAGAAAAATAAATGAATACACACTTAGTGTCTAGAGCAATTCTTGGCACATGAGCAACACAGAAGTGTCAATATTTACAAGCTCATGTTACTGAAATGACTGATATATTTGATTCCAGACCTGCCATCTTGATCAAGACATTCCTTTTTCCACATCTCAGTTTACAAATTTACAAAATTTAGAAGATGGGAGGTAATCCACAAAGATCCTTTAGTTTCAGCAATGTGTAACTATATAGATAATTCTTGCGTTAAATTTTGTTGTCTAGCTCATATTAGACACTTAAGTAATTTTGAAGAATCACTGCTATAATGACAAAATGCACATCTATCCTCTTTCTTCTTCTCTTCCTCCTCCTCCTCCTTCTTCTTCCTCCTTCTTCTTCCTCCTACATCTTCCTCCTTCTTCTTCCTCTTTCTTCTTCTTCTTCTTCTTCTTCTTCTTCTTCTTCTTCTTCTTCTATCTTCCTCTTCCTCTTTCTCTCTCTCTCCAGGTATCTATTTCAATTGGGCTTAAATTGCCTTTTTGTTTTTGACTCTGTTCCTTTATTTCTCATTGCTACAGGGCTTTCTGTGTGATTCCCAACAACACTTATGGAAAACAACACAGAAGTGACACAGTTAATCCTGCTGGGACTAACCAATGTCTCAGAGTTGCATATTCCCCTCTCTGTCATGTTCACCCTTGTTTACCTCATCAATGTGGTTGGGAATGATGGTGCTGATTCTCTTAGACTCCCGTCTCCATGCTGTCATGTACTTTTTCCTCAGTAACCTGTCTCTGGTGGACTTTGGTTACTCTACAGCTGTCACTCCCAAGGTCATGGCTGGATTACTTAAAGGAGACAAGGTCATCTCCTACAATTCATGTCCTGCTCAGATGTTCTTTTTTGTAGCCCTTGTCACTGTGGAAAAATCTACTTTTGGTCTATGACTGCCACACAGCTGTGTGTAAACTCCTACATTACACCACCATAATGACTGCCAGTGTGTGTGCACATGTTGCCATTCATTCCTACTTTTTTGGTTTCCTAAGTGCCCCCATTCACATTCAGGACATGGTCAGTCTCCTTTTCTGCATGTCCAATCTAGTCCACCACTTTTTCTGTGATGTTCCAGCAGTCACAGCTCTCCCTTATTCTGATAGACATGTCAGTGAGCTGGTTTTTGTTGTTGTCACTAGTTTCAATATTATTTTTGCTCTCCTCATTATGGAGTTTCCTATCTGTTCATATTTACCACTATCCTGAAGATGCCTTCAGCTGAAAGATATCGGAAGACATTGTCTACCTGCACTTCCCACATCACTGTAGTGTCCATCTTCTATGGGACAGTCATTTTCATGTACTTATAGCCCAGCTCCAGCATTCCATAGACTCATAGAAAATGGCATCAATGTTCTACACCATGCTCATCCTGATGCTGAACACCCTGGTACATAGCCTAAGGAACAAGGAGGTGAAAATGCACTCAAGAAGGGAATTGAGAAGGCAAAGTTGTCTCTAGGTTTTACCTCTTAAAGTTGTAGGATCCACAGTGACCTAGTTACATTCCTCTCAGATCTTCTGCAGGCAATGACTCGCATTTTTCTTAATGAAAGTATAATTAACATATAATGTTATATTAGTTCAGGTGTACAACATAATGATCCAACAATTCTATACACTACTCGGTGCTCACCACAATAATTATAGCCACCATATGTCACCAAACACCATTATTACCATCTTATTGACTATACTCCCTATGCTATACTTTTCATCTCCATGACTTATTTATTTTGTAACTGGAAGTTTGACCTCCTAATACTCTTTATCCCTTTCACCCATCCCACCTCACCAGTGGCAACCACCAGTTCTCTGTATTTAAAAGTCTGTTTTCTGTTTGTCACTTGTTTTCTTTGATCATTTGACTTTTTTCTTAAATTCCACAAATGACTGAAGCATGTGACATTTTAATGCACACACTGTACTTAAATTGCTGAGGTGATACCATTAATTATTCCAAAGTCTATCATCTAAAAAAGAAAATAGTATCACACATATGTGACATTTGAAAAAGGACGGCCAAGGGGGACCTTAAGAATTTTGGGGCACTGCTTCCAATAACCTTATTAATTATATATATTATATGTACTCTACTATATGACAATGGAAGCTTTCATGTAAACCATGGCATACACAAACTCATGAATAGCGGCATATGCAAGAATCCCATATGTGCACATACACACAGCAGTGGGGAGTTGGATGCAGTCTGCCTAGCTTCTAAAAAAAAGTTTAAATAATCAATTGAGGTATCAGAATATAAATTTATATCTGACATTATTTTTTTCTCTAGCTGAAGAACTATTTCAAGAGACCAAAATGAAGAAAAAAATACATAATTTTTTAAATAAAGATATATGCTTTGGGGGGCACATTTATTGAAAGTTACAAAAGTATAATATTTCAAAGGAATTAATTTTTCTATCTTCAGTACTGCCTGCTACAAAAAGCATTATCTCAGAAGATTTGCAAAAACAAGAAGGCTAGAGTACCAAAAAACAAGATCAATTGATAACAATGACATTTTTCAATTATTCTGTATAAGACTACCAACTCTAACTTTGTAAGCTAAATGCAGTAGGTATGATAATATTACCTGTTTTTGTCTCTGGAAGTAGCTACTGCCCCTCATGCAGGGACAGTTTGGTTTCAGATGAGCTACGTCACCTCCTGTTGCTTTCCTGCTTGCTCCCTCCATGTCACTCATATTGAGTTCCCTGCTGTTCCTGGACAATCCAAGATCACTCCTGCAGGGTCTTTGTACTTGCTGCTGCCAATGCTCAGAAAGCTCCCCCATTTCCCTCAGGTCTTTGCTTAAATGCTAAAATATCAGAGTCACCCCAGCCCCCATGGACACTGTTCCCAACCTGCTTTACTCTTCATAGTCCTGATCATTCCTCAACTATTTCTATTTACCTGTTTATTAGTTGTTTGTCCATTAAATGAAAAATAACACAGGAAATACATTTTATTTAGTAAATTGCAATAATACAAAATATGAGCCTGCAAAAGTTTCCTTCTTCAATTTGCAAAATTCCTTCATAAATTATGATTATTCAATCAACTCCAATGACTCTAAACATTCATAGAAAATGTAAGCATGACAGGGTCACCTGGATGTCTCAGGTTAAGTGTCCTAGACACTCAGTTAAATTTCCATTTCATGAATTTGGCTCAGCTCATGATATCAGGGTTGTGAGATTGAACCCTGCTTTGGGCTCTAGGCTGGGCATGGAGCCTGTTTGAGATTCTCTCTCTCCTTCTGCCTTTCCCCCACTACGCCCTCACTCTCTCTCTGTCTCTTCCTCTCTACAAAACAAAACAAAACTAAACTAAAACTAATCACGACAAAACAATAATAAACATAACCTACCTCAATGTACTAATAATATATAATCATTGTGTATTTTATTGGACTTTTAGGTGAGCTCAATTTCATAATAAAGCTACCCAAAGGAGTTTGCATCCATGTTCCTTTTCAATCTCTATAATTCTAGAAACATTCAACTTCTCAAGACTTGCAAACATGTGCTTGAATGTCCTAAGAGGGTCATACTGACATTGGTGGGGTCTGTGTGATGCAACACAAATATCTGCTCTGAGGTCTGTGAAAATGGTTTCTCTCCTAGAACTGTTTTTTTAAATAATTGCTTTAAATATATCTTTAAATTTGAAAACAATTTTAGATAATCAAAATATTTGCTGATATATTATAGACAAGTCTACATACCTTTCACCCAGCTTCCCCTAGTGTTAGCACCTTACTTTAGTCGAAACTAAGAAACCAGCGTTGGTATATTACTATTATCTAAACTTCAATAATTCATTTGTTATTTATCAACTAATGTCATTTTACTCTTACAGGATCCCATCCAGGATCCAACCCTGCATATATTGTCCTGTTCCCTTAGTCTCCTTGTATCTGTGACAGTGTCTCAGTTGTTCCTGGGTTTTCACCACCTTAATAGGTTTGAGGAGTACTGCTCAGGTGCTTTATAGAAGGTCTTTCCATTTAGGTTTGTCTGATTTTTTTGGTGATGGTTACACAGAGGTTTAGATATTGAGAGAGAGAAATGCTGTCCTTATCATGTCCCATCAGGGAACACGTATTACCAACCTGACCTGTCACTGGAGATCTTAACCTTAATCACCTAAACCAGATATGTTTGCCAGGTGCTTCAGTATAATGCTGCTTTCTCCCCCCTGAAAGCTGTATACACTCTAGAAACAAGTCACTAAGTTCAGGCCACACTCATGGTGGAAGGCACTATACTCCACCTCCTAAGGAAAGGCTAAACATATTATTTAGGATTTTTCTACAAGAAGGACCCATTTATTTACTGACTTCGTTTCTTACTTATATCAGCATAGACTCACATACATCTGTTTTGTACCTTGGGGTACAATGCAGTCCTACAATATTTCCTTTGTTGTTCAAATTCTTCCATCTTGGGCCACTGGGAGCACTTTCCATTCTGCTCGTTTCCTTTTGATACACCCAACCCTCTTGTTTTCTGAGCTCCTCCTTCCTTCCTGGAACCACAAGACACTCTGGGCTCCTCTTGTACTATTCCTGTCCCAACCCAGTAATCAACTCTTTCTCCAAAGAGCCCATCTCACTCTCACTTGGAACTCACATGAACCCAAATCCTCCAGCCTTCTTTCCTTTAACTGGTAAATTCAATAACAGCTAGCTACAGGAGACTGAGTACTTTCCTAAATAGTTCTGTGGTATCTTTGAGCAGGGATTGTGTGTGTTCACAATTGCTTTTGTCTCAGTTCCTGTTCCAAATCCCTGCCTTTGTCACACTTGTCTATCACTTCAAGCACCACACTTCCTCCTATGCTTCTTTTTTTCCTGTTTCTACACTGCTTTTCCGCAAGGTGACATACACGACTCCTTTTCCTTCATTATTCCAAAGAATCAGTTACACAATAATCTTGTACTCAGACAAAATGGAGGGGAAGTGAAGCCCAGATGACGAATTCCTGCAAAGTGGGTATTTGATATAACGATGCTCAGGTTCATGAAAAATTATCTCCTGCCAAAACATCTCTTGTCGGTCATCTCCTAAAACCTTGGCTTCCAATCAGGTAGTTAGTCTCTGTCCATCTCCCTTCTCAAAGTTGAAAGTGTCAAAGTCCTATCTATCTAGATGCTTTGGGAAAAGACAACATACATTTACTCAATCATGCAGGTTGGGAAAATCTTAGAAATTGTGTAAAGTAAAGCATAATCATGGACTAGATTGTAGGGTATAATTTTGCTTTGTTTTGTTTGTTTTAATTTTATTTAAATTCAATTTATTAACATATAGTGTATTATTAATTTCAGAGGTAGAGTTCAGTTACTCATCTGTTACATATAACATTGAGTACTCATTGCACACATGCCCTCCTTAATGCCCATCATTCAGTTATCCCATTCCCCCACCCACCTCCTCTCCAGCAGTGCTCAGTTTGTTTCCTATAGTTAAGAATCTCTTATGGTTTGTCTCCCTCTCTGATTTCATCTTATTTTATTTTTCCCTCCCTTCCCCTATAATCCCCTATTTTGTTTCTTAAATCCCACATATGGATCTTGGAAACTAGCCCTTTATCTGATACGTCATTTGCAAATATCTTCTCCCATTCTGTAGGTTGTCTTTGAGTTTTGTTGACTGTATCCTTTGCTGTGCAAAAGCTTCTTATCTTGATGAAGTCCCAATAGTTCATTTTTGCTTTTGTTTCTTTTGCCTTCGTGGATGTATCTTGCAAGAAGTTACTGTGGCCGAGTTCAAAAAGGGTGTTGCCTGTGTTCTTCTCTAGGATTTTGATGGAATCTTGTCTCACATTTAGATCTTTCATCCATTTTGAGTTTATCTTTGTGTATGGTGAAAGAGAGTGGTCTAGTTTCATTCTTCTGCATGTGGATGTCCAATTTTCCCAGCACCATTTATTGAAGAGACTGTCTTTCTTCCAATGGATAGTCTTTCCTCCTTTATCGAATATTAGTTGCCCATAAAGTTCAGGGTCCACTTCTGGATTCTCTATTCTGTTCCACTGATCTATGTGTCTGTTTTTGTGCCAGTACCACACTGTCTTGATGACCACAGCTTTGTAGTACAACCTGAAATCTGGCATTGTGATGCCTCCAGATATGGTTTTCTTTTTTAAAATTCCCCTGGCTATTCGGGGTCTTTTCTGATTCCACACAAATCTTAAAATAATTTGTTCTAACTCTCTGAAGAAAGTCCATGGTATTTTGATAGGGATTGCATTAAACGTGTATATTGCCCTGGGTAACATTGACATTTTCACAATATTAATTCTGCCAATCCATGAGCATGGAATATTTTTCCATCTCTTTGTGTCTTCCTCAATTTCTTTCAGAAGTGTTCTATAGTTTTGAGGGTATAGATCCTTTACATCTTTGGTTAGGTTTATTCCTAGGTATCTTATGCTTTTGGGTGCAATTGTAAATGGGATTGACTCTTTAATTTCTCTTTCTTCAGTCTCATTGTTAGTGTATAGAAATGCCACTGACTTCTGGGCATTGATTTTGTATCCTGCCACGCTACCGAAAATTAACAAGGCAGGAAACAACAAATGTTGGAGAGGATGCGGAGAAAAGGGAACCCTCATACACTGTTGGTGAGAATGTGAACTGGTGCAGCCACTCTGGAAAACTGTGTGGAGGTTCCTCAAACAGTTAAAAATATACCTGCCCTACGACCCAGCAATTGCACTGTTGGGGATTTACCCCAAAGATACAAATGCAATGAAACGCCGGGACACCTGCACCCCGATGTTTCTAGCAGCAATGGCCACGATAGCCAAACTGTGGAAGGAGCCTCGGTGTCCAACGAAAGATGAATGGATAAAGAAGATGTGGTTTATGTATACAATGGAATATTACTCAGCTATTTGAAATGACAAATACCCACCATGTGCTTCAACGTGGATGGAACTGGAGGGTATTATGCTGAGTGAAGTAAGCCAGTCGGAGAAGGACAAACATTATATGTTCTCATTCATTTGGAGAATATAAATAATAGTGAAAGGGAATATAAGGGAAGGGGGAAGAAATGTGTGGGAAATATCGGAAAGGGAGACAGAACGTAAAGACTGCTAACTCTGGGAAACAAACTAGGGGTGGTAGAAGGGGAGGAGGGAGTGAATGGGTGACGGGCACTGGGGGTTATTCTGTATGTTAGTAAATTGAACACCAATAAAAAATAATTAAAATAAATTAAAAAAAAATAATAAATAAATAAAAAAATAAATCCCACATATGAGTGAAATCATGTAATTGTGTTTCTCTGACTGACATTTCTCTTAGCATAATACATTCTATTCCATCAAATTTGTTGCAAATGGTAATATTTAATTTTTGATGCTGAGTAATATTTCATTACATATAGTTAATAGACATTTAATGAGATTTGTATCCCCACCATTGAACCAAAACCACTCAAAGTCATTCACCAATTCCCTATCGCTATGGCCTATTGTCAGTTTTTATGATATTGCTTAGCTTACCAGCAGTTCTGATACATATATTCCCCCTTTTAAAAAAAAAACAGGTTTTTAAAATTTTATTTGAGAGAGTGAGCAAGAGAGAGAAAACATGAATGGAGGGAATAGCCAAGGGAAAGTGAGAAGCAGACTCCCCTGCTACACTGGGCGCCTGATGTGAGACTCAATCCTGGGACTCTGGGATCACAACTTGAGCCAGAGGCAGATGCTTAACTGACTGAGCCACCCATGGTCCCATATCCATTCCCTCTTGATGCATTTCTTATCACTTGGTTTAGGATAGCACTCACCTTCGTTGGCTACTCATCTCTCTGACCTTTTATTGAGAACATTCCAAGTCTTGGAAATTAAGATTCAGTACTGTGTGGCAGTATCCTGGCTTTCCTTAGAAAACAAAAAGTATTGAGATTTCAGCTAAGCACATTGCCTTTCAGCTAAAGATAAAATTTTGATGTTGGTTTACCAAATTGCTTTTTGTGGTCTTATGACTGAATTCTTGCCAATGGAATGTACTCAGAAGTAATGCACACAGCTACTATATTGCTTTATTGAAAAGAAATTCTTTTCCTTCACTCATCTCTTTCTCTTCTTCTCCAGATAGAAGAGTTATGATGAGGACAAACTTCCAGCACTCAAAGAGGTGATAGAGAGAGGCTATGTGTACTGAACCTAGCCCCAGAATGACCAAGGCACAGCAGCTGTACAGATAGTTCATATTTACCCTGCTACATTAACCTCCACAATTTGAGAATAAATTGCTGCCTTATTGAAACCACTGTATTTTGGCTTTTGTTACAGTAGCTTAACTTGATTTCTAAATTGTGATTTCTAAATTTCTAATTTGTGCCAAATTAACTTTGGGCACAAAATCTTTGCAGCTGTTTTCCTCAAGAGGAGGAGTCTTTCTTCATGCTTGATTCATGCTTGAATCTGGGCCAGCCCTTTGATATCATTGATTAGTATAACATAATAGAAAAATGCGAGAGTTAAGAGTCTATACTTTAAGAAACCATTCCGTTGTACTTTCACACTGAAAATATGTAAGATAGCTGGTCCATCCTCTGGAGGATCAAAGATCATGTGAAGAGGTACAGAATAACCAGAAATCAAAAGTTAGAAACATAAGGCCTTCTTGAACCTTTTAGCCCACTGACCATGCATAAGATATGAAACCTCACAATGAGCCATGTGAAAGCCAAGTAACTGTCCCTATAATGAGCACATGTTTGGATGTAATGAAGATGAACAGATAGGAAGTCAAGCTAATTATAAGGGCAAAATAGATATTGAAATATACTAAAGAGCACAGTTTCATATATGTATATATCAGATCAGGAAAAAGCCAAGATTTGGGGGTATATCACAAAAAAAAAGGTTGGACCACATTGCAATGGCAGAAGGAGAGACAGAAGGTGAACCCATTGTGGATGACAGGTTCAACAAAGCCCAGACATAGCAGCCTCCTGACATTTCTGCACACACATGCTGGTGGTCACAGTGGTGATGTAATGTAAGGGCTTATATATCACTACATGCTAATCATAGCCACGACAGCTACCAGGAAACAGTTGTTAAGCAAATGTTTACATCAGCTTTATTTATAATCACCAAACACTAGAACCACCACAAATTTTCTTGAACTGAGAATAGAATAAATAATTGGTAATGACTGTATAGTGAAGTACTATTCTACAGCAAAAATATCCCACTCTGACACAGGAAGCAATACAGACAGGCCTCACATGCTAAGTGAAAGATTATACACTCAAAGAGTACATATTCTAGAATTATAGTCAAGGACACTCGTGGAGAGGCAATTTTAGTGGGACAAAACAATTTATTGGTTGCCAGGGGCAGGTTGGGAGAATGAGTTTGTCAGAAGAGATTTGTTCCAATTTTTGTAGGTGACAGTGTTTACTGGACATAAATTTGACAAAATCTTACAACTATCAACTATTCACTGGGACTGTGGATACTATCATATGAAAATTATAATTATAAACTGACAAAAATCAGAAGAAATAACAAGTATAATACAAAAACATAAGCACTGAGTGAAATATCCAGCATGGCTCCCACAGGCAGTTTAATTGCCTCCGACCTGGGAAAGTGGGATGAGGTGCTAGAAATGTTATCTCAGGGGAAATTCCCAGAGAGCTCTGTGTCTCTATAATTCTCTCCATATCCCCATGCATTAGCCATTGAAATCCCAGTATGACTCCACATGCCGCCATTGTAGAGAGACCAGTCTACACGCTGAACCCCTTTGGTGATCATTTACTCATTTGAATGTTAATATTTGCTACTGCACAGAGATTTTATCCCAGGATTTACTATGAGCCTCCAACATTTCAGAAGAAATGCCCCAACATAGAAATTATATTGATTGACAAAAAATGATGACTCCTTATGGAGATATTTTACAGACCCTCCCTTGCTTCTTATTTACAGACACAAGACTGTGAATCATGTAAAGGGTAAACTTACCATCTTTATTTTACAAATAAGGAGAGAAAAAGTGATCCCTCTAGAATCACAGAAAGAAAGCATGTTAGGTAAAGAAATTGAATATGCTAATGTTCTTTCCTCCATTTTCCCCTGCCTTAGAGACCTTGGAGCCTTATTATGACCATGTCCTGAGAGTAGTATTTATGCAGTATTCTACAGCTTCGATCTGATTCAGATCCGAACTCAGAATTGGCTCTTCCTGCTCTCCCAGCAAACAGGTAAGCATCCATATTCCCTACACATTTTTAATGAGAAATGTAATCCCTGCAAAAGTGGCAATTTTAGATATTGCCTACTTTGAGGTACCTACTTTGAGATACCTACTTTGAGGTAGTGAAGACTAGAGATAGGCATTTCAAAGTTTTTCCAAAGTACTGAGGTGAAACCAGGGAATAAATGTCAAAATTTCCATCAGAAGGGAGTATGCTGTTCTTATGGAACCTCATCCTACTTTCCTAAAGGTATGAACAAAAAAGCCACAGATGATTCTCTAATTGATCAAGAAGAGAATTAATCCTGTTAACAAAATACTGGCCTCTCATTGGACGTAAACAAGCAAAACAAACAAAAAACTGCAGAATGAAATAATCTTTAACTACAAAATTTCTAGTATGGATTAACAGGATCCAAAAGGCATTTTAAACTCTCACCTATAATCTCAAGGTTATTGTCACCAGACAACCACACATGGTAACAGCAAATGGCTAAAGGCAGAGTCTGTTGATCACACAGACAGTGAATTTAACTTTTTTTTTTTATGATAGTCACAGAGAGAGAAAGAGAGAGAGGCAGAGAGAGAAGCAGGCTCCATGCACCGGGAGCCCGACATGGGATTCGATCCCGGGTCTCCAGGATCGCGCCCTGGGCCAAAGGCAGGCGCCAAACCGCTGCACCACCCAGGGATCCCTTAACTCTTGAATCTTGACTCCTTCCCAGGCTAGCTGCATAATTTTAGAGCATCACATTGCTTCTCAAATCCTCATGCTCCACAATGGTGAAGAGGGTATAGCAATACTACCTACTGTATACACACACACACTAACATATAAAGCCTTACTTATTACTTATGGAGCATAGAACAGGCTCCAAGTGGACGTGTGTGTTAAGGTTGACAAATGATGTCATCATGGGACAGGCTTGTACAGGGAAGTTGCGAAACTTTCGGAGAAAGATGTTAGTAGTTAGCAGAAAAGGGATACCCTTCCAAAGCTTCAAATGCAAGTAAAGAGATTTGTAGCACTGTTCCTATGGAAGAACAGATTCAAATGAAATATTTTATAACATGGGCTTGCCACCAATATAGATCTGCAGGCTGAAGGGAAGACAGACATGGAACTGTCAACCCTTGATCTCTGATTCTGCTGTGAGATGGCAGTCATGAGAGAAGGAATAAGTTCTCCAGGGGGGGCTCCCAACCAGCTAATGTGTAGAGTTCAAGGAAGAAATTAAGCAAAAGAAGGCTTGCATGGATCTTTGGGGACAGCTGATTGCTTGGGTGAAGTGAAAACAGACTAAGAAATCCCAGAGATCACAGACAACCGCCAAGGCCCTCACGTGTGAGAAAAGGCACATTGAAGAGACTCTTCAAGACTTCGTACATCACACACATCCGAAGCCCTGCAAGACACCACCCATTTTCCCAGGGCAATGTAAAGACAATCATTCCATCCTAACAATAATATTGTAGCTCATCAGACTGTGCTAATCAACCAGATTTTGTTTTTTAAGCATTATTTTATTTAATTCTCATAACAATACTATAATGTAGATCTCATTACTGTCTTATTTTTCTGGACATGGAAATAGGAGGTTCAGATAAGTTAGCTTAGGACTAATGATTCCTCATTAGTAAATGGTAGTAGGGCTGATATGTACTTCATCCTGGATCCCAAGCTCTACACCCAGTACTGTGCCTTCCCCTCAGATTATCTCTGGTGGCTGTCCTGGCTCTTATTGCTCCAGTATCCCTTCACATCCACTCTGTGTGTATCTCTTGGATACTTCACTGGGAAACCTCAAACAATGAATTTGGACCAATGGCAACAATAAGCAATTGTATTGAATTAACTTAAATTTGATTTAAATATAGTTTAGAAGATCACTTTAGGAACCACTCAGCATGGATTCAGATATTGACTTGAATCCCAAGCATGGCTTCTCAATTAATACTCATTTGAAATATAAAAAAATATTCAACCTCTGTGCATCATAATTTACTTTACTCCCAACTTTTTTTCTAAGATTTAAAGTAATCTCTATATACATCATGGGACTTGAACTCACAACTCTGAGAACAAGAGCCACAGGCTGTAGCAACTGAGCCAGCCAGGTATCCCTCTGTTAATCATAGCTTAAATGAATGTTATAACAAATAAAACTCAAAATGTTCTTGAATGATGTAATGAAAATACAGATCTTTTTGTACTTACAATAAGGTTATGTCCCAAAAAACTCATCGTACATTGTAAATATCATAAGATGAAAATTCATTTAATACATTACTTACTGAACATTAAGTTTAGCCTCTCCTGCCTTAAGCATGCTTCTAGTATTTAACATTAGTGAACAGTTGGGCAAAAATCATCTCACACAAAGCCTACTTTATAATAAAGGGTTGAATACCTCATGAATTTGTTGAATACAGTACTGCAAGTGAAACACAGAATGACTGTGCTGGTACAGGATGGTTGTAAATGTATCAGCTGTTGACCCTCACGATCGCCTGGCTGACCTGGAGCTGAGGCTCACTGCCCGACCCAGCACCAGGAGAGATGACTGTACCAGCTATCACTAGCCCAGAAAAAGATCCACATCAAAATTTAAAGTATGGTTTCTATTGTATGTGTATCACTTTTGCACTATGATAGAGTTGAAAAATCATTAAGTCAAATCATTGTTAAGTTGAAGATTGTCTGTACATCTACAGTGTCTACAGTATTTCCTGGAAAGTGAGCAACATGCAAGATTTTATTTATTTAATCATGAGAGACACACACAGAGAGAGATTGGCAGAGGCACAGGCAGAGGGAGAAGCAGACATCATGCAGGGAGCCCCATGCAGAACTTGATTCCCGGTCTCAAGGATCACGCCCTGGGTGGAAGGCGGTGCTAAACCACTGAGCCACCTGGGCTGCCCAATTTTATTGTTTTTTAAGCAGTATCTTATTTAATTCTCATAACAATACTATAATGTAGATCTCATTACTGTTTTATTTTTCTAGACATGGAAATAGGAGGTTCAGATAAGTTAGCTTAGGACTAATGATTCCTCATTATTAAATGGTAGTAGAGCCTATATGTACTTCATCTTGGATCCCAAGCTCTACACCCAATACTGTGCCTTCCCCTCAGATTATCTCTGGTGGCTGTCCTGGCTCTTATTGCTCCAGTATCCCTTCACATCCACTCTGTGTGTATCTCTTGGATACTTCACTGGGAAACCCCAAAAAATGAATTTGGACCAATGGCAACAATAAGCAATTGTATTGAATTAACTTAAATTTGATTTAAATATAGTTTAGAAGATCACTTTAAGAACCACTCAGCATGGATTCAGATATTGGTTTGGATCCCAAGCATGGCTTCTCAATTAATAGTCATTTGAAATATAAAACATTATTCAACCTCTGTGCATCATAGTTTATTTTCCCTCTAGCTTTTTTTTTGAGGATTTTAAGTCATCTGTACACCCAACATGGGCCTAAAACTCACAACCCCAAGAGGAGGTTCTACTGATTGAGCCAGTCAGGCACTCCTCGCTGTGCATCATAATTTACATGAATGTAATAAACCAAACTCATAATGTTCTTGAAATGATGTAATGAATATACAGATCTACTTATACTTACAATAGGATTTGGTCCCAAGAAACCCATTGTACATTGAAAATATAAGATGAAATTTCACTTACTACATCAGACCTGCTGAACATCATACCTTAGCCTAATTAGCAACTTTCCAGCACTTAGCATTAGTGAACAGTTGGGCAAAAATCATCTCACACAAAGCCTACTTTATAATAAAGGGTTGAATACCTCATGAATTTGTTGAATACAGTACTGCAAGTGAAACACAGAATGACTGTGCTGGTACAGGATGGTTGTAAATGTATCAGCTGTTGACCCTCATGATCGCCTGGCTGACCTGGCGCTGAGGCTCACTGCCCCTGCCCAGCATCAGGAGAGACGACTGAACCAGCTATCACTAGCCCAGAAAAAGATCCACATCAAAATTTGAAGCATGAGTTCTACTGCATGTGTATCACTTTTACACTATGATAGAGTTGAAAAGTCATTAAGTCAAATCATCATTAAGTTGGGGACTGTCTGTACATCTACAGTGTTTACAGTATTTCCTGGCAAGTGAGCAACATGCAAGTATCTGCTTTTACTAGGACTGGGAAAAGTGAATCATCAGCTGTATTCATTCTGGACAAGCTATCTTAATCAACTTATTTAATTTTTTCTATCTCATTTTACAAATTTATAACATTTTAGAAATGAGAAGATGCTCCATACTTCAGAGTCCACAGTTTATAAACCTATATGTAATTTTTGCACTAACTTTTGTGGTCAAGCTAACATTTTATCTGGAGAATCTTGAAATACAAGCTATTGCTCTGATAAATAACACATACTGTATATACACTTTTCAATGTAAGTTTCTTTATCACTCATTTCTTTCTTCTCATTAGCCACAGAGCATCTGTGGTCCTCAACATTGATGGGTAACAGGACAGAAGTGACACAGTTCATCCTGCTGGGACTAACCAATGACCCAGAACTGCAGGTTCCTCTCTTCATAATGTTCACCTTCATCTACCTCATCACTCTGGTTGGGAATTTGGGGATTACCGTGCTGATTCTCTTGGACTCCCGTCTCCACACTCCCATGTACTTTTTCCTCAGTAACCTGTCTCTGGCAGACTTTGGTTACTCTACAGCTGTCACACCCACAGTCATGGCTGGGTTACTTCTAGGAGACCAGGTCATCTCCTACAGTGCATGTGCTGCTCAGATGTTCATTTTTGCTGTCTTTGCCACTGTGGAAAATTATCTCTTGGCCTCAATGGCCTATGACCGCTACGCAGCAGTGTGCAAACCCCTCCATTACACCACCACCATGACGACAGGTGTGTGTGCTCGTCTGGCCATAGGCTGCTATATCTTTGGTTTCCTGAATGCTTCTATTTACATTGGAGACACATTTAGTCTCTCTTTCTGTATGAACAATGAAGTCCATCACTTTTTCTGTGATATCCCAGCAGTCATGGTTCTTTCTTGCTCTGATAGATATGTCAATGAGCTGATTCTTATTTATGTAGTGAGCTTCAACATCTTTTTTGCTCTCCTGGTTGTCTTAATTTCCTACATATTCATATTTATCACCATCCTGAATATGCACTCATCTGGTGGATATCAGAAGGCTATTGCCACCTGTGCTTCCCACCTCACTGCAGTGTCCATCTTCTATGGGACAGTCATCTTCATGTATACACAGCCCAGCTCCAGCCATTCCATGGACACAGACAAAATGGCATCCGTGTTCTACACTATGGTTATCCCCATGCTGAACCCTATGGTCTACAGCATGAGGAACAAGGAGGTCAAGAATGCTTTCAAGAAGATTGTTTTAGAGTCAAAATTGTCTTTAGGATTGTGATTTTAGCAATATCCACTAATCTACTTACATGAAAGCCAGAGTGAAATTAAGTTCCTGAAGTGATATTCTAACTTATTCAAATATCTCTCATACTGAAAAAAAAGCAAAGATTATGTGCAGAAATATAAACCTGAAAAAGAATGGCTAAGAAGTCTTGGGCTTAATTGTCAACAATTTTACTCAGTATATGCATTTATTCACTTATTTTGTGTGCATTTTTTTTCTACCACATCAATGCAGAAACACTTAAAATAGGGGCACAAATGAGACCGTGAACAGAGTGTATGCATGTGCCCATGAGGATACATACACACTGGAGTAGGCAAATTCCCAAAATTAAATGGAATGTTGCCAGTTTTTAATAATCATAATTTAAATATTTAATTTATGTATTAGAATAGAAATTTATGTCCCATATTTTCACCTCTTTAGTTGATCTACTCTAAGAGTCCTGACTTCAGAGTGAAAGTAATATACTATCAAATAAAAGGAACTAATTTGGGGGGCTCATTTTATTGGGAGATACATACATATAGTATCTTAAGTGAATTAATATTTCTGTCTTAATTGAGTCATTACATATAACTATCATGCCCATTTTACAATTTTCAAAAGGTAAAACACAGCCAGAGCATGAGAAAGATGGAAGAAGATTAAAAGCATTTTTCAATTTCTTTAGATATTTCTCCAATTCTCACACTACTAAAAGCTTCACTTTTCAGTCATGTAATGTACATTTTCCTTCTAGAAATGCACTGGAATGATTAATGCTGGTATTTCACGTTTCCTTTGTTGATTTAAATTATTTTCTGGAAACTCCCCATTCTTTTGCCATACTTCATTCATGTGATCTTCTTCCTATTTCTTCACAATCTGACAACTTTAAAGATGTTCCTGCAGGGCATTTGTACTTGCTTTTCCCTGTGTAGAATGTTCCCTTATACCATTAAGGTCATTGCTTAAATGTTACTCTATTACACAACATTTTCCAGACCACCTTCATAAACTAGTCCCCTTTTACTCACTATGTACACTGTTCTTTCACTCTGTGACATTCTTCATATCTTTATAAACCCTCATCTTTTGTATATTTTTTGTCTTCTTGTTTATGATTCATGTCTCCCAACTAGAATTTAAATTCTCTGAAAGCCTTGGCTTTATTTATTTTTTTTACAACACTATCTTCAGTACCTAACTGAGTGTTTGTTTCATGGTAGATTCTTAATATATGAATGAATAAAATAATTAAGCTTTGAGTCACACTGTAGTAATATGATGGATCATTAAACCATTGATGGCTATAATATGTCATCCACAACATAAACCTTTTAGATAGATGTATACTGCATTTCAAGAAGCAAAGCTGATTTTCTGCTTTACTGAAATATTTTTATCTACATTTTTCACTGAGTGCATGCACTCCAATGTTTGGATACAGGGATTTCTTGGATCTCCTAATCAATTGAATCATCTGAAATAATCTCATAGTTTTCACTTAGCACTGATGTCTCATTAAATGGCAAGTAGCATATCAAGTAAGTACTAGTTGGTAAATCATAAAAAGATGTTAAATATGAGATTATTTAAGGACTATTATCTAATTGTATTTGGAAATAACCTCATACATATGAAATATAATTAACTGAAATAATTCTGAGTATCTATGTAGAATATAAACATGGCAATATCTGTCAATAATAAAGATAATGCCCATTCAATATGCTAGTTGTTAGTATAATGCTATATACTATATATATATATATACTATATATATACTATATGCTAGTATAATGTGCAACTTTTGTGCTTTTAATTTTGATCCTCAGAGAGCTCTATACTATACAAAACCTATCTACACGAATGAGTACCCTCATCTAATTTGTTATCTCTAGATAATAGGAGGTTTTACTATTTCAGTACTTGTAAGATTGTGCTTTAATATGCTAATATTCTCATGCTACTACTTGAGGGCACTGTAGAATAACACAAGTATTCACTTCTGCTTTTATGGTGATGTTTCTCCTATTGCAAATATTTATAATTATTATATTAAATAATCATTTAATTTTAGAACTCTTTGAAAGTTACAGAAAATTTCCAAATGTTGCAGAATAGTCAATGTAACCCTGTGGCTGTCTGGAAAATGGCCTGCAAAGAAATCCATATCTTAATTCCTGGAACCTTCCAAGGTCAACTTATGTAGTTTAAAAGGACTATGCAGATGTTATTAACTTAAGAATTTTATCCCAGATTTTCTTTGTGTACCATAAATGAAATCCCATGTATACTTATGGTTTGATCACAGATAACATAAGAGTAGATAATGTGACCTTGGAAGTAGATTAAGTGATATGACCACACACCATGGATGACAGTGCCATCAGAAGATGAAAAAGGCAAAAAACGGATTTTGCCTTAGCGCCTATGGAGGGAGGATGGCTCTTCCAACACACTGACTTTTGTCCAGGGAAACCATTTTTGGAATTCTGGATTCTAGACTGAGAGAATGAATATATGTTGTTTAAGCTTCCAAGTTTATGGTTATGTGTTTTTTGCTACAACAATCATAGAAAATGATTACAACTCTCACCTAGAGTCCTCTAAAGAGTAATTTTATATTACCATGGGATATTTGTAAAACTAAGAAACCAAGATTGGTATATATTAATTTTACTCTTTGTGATGTGTAGTTTTTAAGTGTTTGCAACAAATGCAAAGTCATGTGTTTACCAGCACTGTACCATGGAGATATTTTATCATCCTAAAATTTCCCTTTCCATTTCTGTTATAGACAGCTAGTCCTTACTCCCTCATCTCTTGGAAATCACTGAGCCTTCCTCCATCCCTGTGTTATACGAATGGAATCTCAGGATGTGGAGCCTTGAAAAGGAGTAAATAAAAACTGTTTCTGTTCACAGATGACATGATTATCTATGTAGATATATAGAAGAATAGAAAAAAAAACTCCTGGGACTAATAAGTGATTATAGCATGGTTGTAAAATGCAAAGCTAATATACTAATTTTATCAATTTCCTATATAGGGATCTCTGGGTGGCGCAGCGGTTTAGCACCTGCCTTTGGCCCAGGGCGCGATCCTGGAGACCCGGGATCGAATCCCATGTCGGGCTCCCGGCGCATGGAGCCTGCTTCTCCCTCTGCCTGTGTCTCTGCCTCTCTCTCTCTCTCTCTCTCTGTGACTATCATAAATAAATTTTAAAAAATTTCCTATATATGTGCAATGAACAAGTGGAAGTTGAAATTAAAAACACAAACCCTTTCATATTAGCACTCCAAAATCAAATAGTTATAAATTTAACAAGATAACAACATTAAAAATGAAATAAAAAATACCAAACTCAGATGCTGATGAATGAAACCAAACAAGAATTGAATAAATGGAGAGACATTCCATTCTCATGGATTGGTAGACTCAATATTGTCAAGATGTCAGTCCTTTCCAACTTTATCTACAGATTCATTGATGTCTTAAAGTCTCAGCAAGTTATTTATGGATATTGACAAGCTGATTCTAAGGTTTATGTGGAGAGGTAAAAGATCCAGAATAGCTAACAATATTTAAAGAGAAGAACACAGTTGGAAGACTAACACCGCTCAACTTCAAAACTTAATTCTCCAAAGAGGACATGCAGATGGCCAACAGATACATGAAAAGATGCTCAACATCACTCATCATCAGGGAAATGCAAATCAAAACCACAATGAGACAGTGCCCCACATCTGTCAGAATGGCTAAAATAAAAAAGACAAGAAACCACAAGTATTAGTGAGGATGTGGAGAAAAAGGAACCTTTATGCACTGTTGATGGAAATCTAAACTGGTGCAATAACTGTGGAAAACAGTATGGAGGTTTGTTGCAGGCTATTCTGGCTTGAAAAGTTCTTTCTTGGCCAGCAAGGGAGCAAATGCAGAAATGATAACAAGAGAGGCTAATATCAGGAATGGACAAGAGCCCCAAGCAGTGCTTTTCCATTAGGTTTATTCACTCAGGTTTCATGAGAAAATCAGAAGTATGTGTTTGAGGCAAAGATTACAAGGCAATCATTAAAATATACTAAATTTAGGTAACAATAGGTGGCAGGCATTCATGTCATAGTGATTACAATCTGTGACAACAAAGCTAGTGAGACATGCATTCTAGACTGAAGTTAGGTTTTAAGTGTTTCTGCTTTGTTCCTGGCTAATCTTGGGTGCTTTTGCCCAGGGAGGTGTCTTTCCACTTTAGAGGCAGCTTTCTGCCTTATGCTCGTCTAACCCATTTGTGCAATCGCATGACCTTCCCAAAGCTATCTCCCATAGAGGCTCCTCAAAAATTAAAAATAAAATTACAGCATGATCCAATAATTCCACTACTGGGTATTCACTGAAAGAATATGAAAACAGTAATTCAAAAATATATATGGACTCCTATGTTTATTGCAGCATTGTTTACAAAAGCCAAATTATGGAAGCAGCCCAAGGGTCCATTGATAGATGAATGGATAAAGAAGAGGTTGTATACATATATAATATTACTCAGCCATAAAAAAGATAAAATCTTGCCATTTGCAACAACATGTTTGGATCTAGAGGGTATAAAATATATGTTACATAGAAAACAAAATAAATTCTCAGAAATAGAACTAAAATATACAATATAGGGAACATAGTGGTATTGTATAGTGTTGTGTGGTGACAGATGATAGCTACACTTGTGGTGAGTATAGCATAACATATAAAGTTGTTGACTCACTGTTATACACCTAAAACTAATTAACATTCTGTGTCAACTATACTTCACTAAAAAAGATATATTTTAAATATCAATAATCACAATGAATGTAAATTAATTAAACAAAACCACCCTTGATGTATGTAAAAGTCACCCCAATTTTTTAAAAGATTATTTATTTATTTATTTATTTGAGAGAGAGAGAGAGAGAGCATGAGTGGGTATAGGGGCAGAGAGAGGTGAAGCAGTCTCCCCACTGAGCAGGGAGAGTAAGGCTGTCTCTATCCCAGGACCCAGATATCATGACCTCAGCTGCAGTCAGATGTTTAACCGACTAAGCCTTCCAGGTGTCCCAAAAATCATCTTAATTTTTTAAATAGAGGAGAGGAAAGAAAAGAGAGCAAGACTGCAAATATAGGTATGTGCTACACAACATACCAAATTATGACCCTGCATACAGTTTGTTTCTTCCTTATATAAGTGGGGTGAGGAGATGGGTTTGCCCTCACAGGGATCTTTTCCAAGAGTTCCATGCCTGTACAATTTTCTCCATGTTCTTATTCATTAGGCCCTGAAATCCCAGCATGATTCTGCATTATATTATTTAAAAGGACCAGACGCTGAACAGAGCCCTTCTGGTCATCATGTATTGAACTGAAAGCTAATCTTGTTGGAGACACCAGCTTTTGCCCAAACTAGATCTTTTCAGTGAGTCTGCAATGACAAGCAGGGAAGACAACCTGAAACAAAAAATTAAATTGACTCACATTGAAAAGTTAAGCCCTCACTAAGGTTGTTTGTGCATCCACCCTCATTTGCTAGTTGCAGATACAATTCTGGAATGTCTGTGTGACAGACCATTTTATTATCTCTTTATCATAAACAAGGAAACTGAGATCAGCAGAAATCAAAAAATCCATGGTAGATGCACTACTTAGATGCAGGCTTCCTAGGAAGCCCCATGTTAATGATCCTTTCTCCGTGTCTTCATGTTTCAGGGAACTCGGAACATCTTGACCAGGACATGAGACAGAATTTCTCCTACATTATTTATAACATTCTTTTAGGGCTGAATTTCTGATTGCAGGCTCACAATTCAGCACTCTTTGCCTTCTTTTCAAGAGCAGGGTAAGCTTCTAGATTCAATCTTCCCTTGCAGTGAAAAATGTAATTGATGAAGAAGCAGTGGGGTGGCTCCATCTTCTGTGAGTTTGGGGGCTGGTATCTGGTTGTTCGAATACTATTTCTGCACATTGGCATAAGTACAGGAGTCAGGGCAAAACATTGGTAATCAGCAAAGTGCAGAGGAATATTTTTGAAATTCCATGCTGCTTTTCTTAAGAGGATAGGAAAAACCTGTGATAGATGGTATTCTGACTGAGTAGGTGGTGAATTCCTACTGTTTACTGAGTGTTGACTTGTCACTGAGGAATAGCTAACGAAATAGGGTGAAATGACACTTCATGGATTCCAGAAAGAGCAACAGGAAACCACCAAGATCATTACAGTTATTTCTCTATAGCTTACCCTTTCATCACTTGTTCATCTAGAAAATCTGCCAATGCAGTGATTAAAACTACAGACATTAAGATCAGTTAGGTATGGGTTAGTATGATAAAGAGATAATAAAATTTTCTGCCCCACAGACTTTCCAGAATTGTATCTACATCCCACAACTTAAATGGAAGCTCCTCATGATCAGTTGCTTAATCTGGCTATTTTACTGGAAATAAAGCTTTGAGTCTTGATATAAAAATTACTTTATTGAACATTAAAAAAATCCAAAAAATCCCAACGCATTATTGACAATGCAATAAATGTCAAGGGAAGAATTCTCCCTAACATCCGCTTAATAATGACCTCAACTTATGCAGTAAATTGGCAATCTTGAAAAATTCTCCTGCCCTAGCATTGAAAAATGCTGTGTTTGAAATTCTCCAAACTGTTTGCCTTCCCTGTGAAAGCCTAACAAAGACTGATAAACATATCTAAAGACTAATTAGAACATCTTTCCCACTTAACCTAAATACATCTTAAAACATTTGCCAACCATCCAATAACTCAGTATTTTTTTTAAAGATTTTATTTATTAATTTGAGAATGAGCAAACAAGAGGGTAAGAGAGAGCATGAGCAGGGCTGGGAGGAGCAGAGGGAGAAGCAGACTTCCCACTGAGCAGGGGAAGCCAAACTCAGGGCTGGATCCCAAGATCCTGGGATCATGACCTGAGCACAAGGCAGATGTTTAACCCACTGAGCCACCCAGGCACCTCTATTTTTTTGTTGTTGTTTTATTCAAGAAACTCACTCTTTTTTCTAATGTTCTTGAACACCTGCTAGAATGAAAGTGATGAAAAACATTTTTTTCTTGTGGCAACTTTATAAGTAAATCCTCTTTGTTAATATGGCATTAGACATACTTATTTCTTTTATATATTTCAAAAGAGGTTTAAAAAATAATGGATTAAAGAAACATTTAAAAGACAGGGTATTGAAACGCCAGGACACCTGCACCCCGATGTTTATCGCAGCAATGTCCACAATAGCCAAACTCTGGAAGGAGCCTCCATGTCCATTGAAAGATGAATGGATAAAGAAGAAGTGGCCTATGTATACAATGGAATATTCCTCGGCCATTAGAAATGACAAATACCCACCATTTGCTTCAACGTGGATGGAACTGGAGAGTATTATGCTGAGCGAAATAAGTCAATCGGAGAAGGACAAACATTATATGGTCTCATTCATTTGGGGAATATAAAAAATAGTGAAAGGGAATAAAGGGGAAAGGAGAAAAAATGAGTGGAAATATCAGAAAGGGAGACAGAACATGAAAGACTCCTAAGTCTGGGAAACGAACTAGGGGTGGTGGAAGGGGAGGTCGGCGGGGGGGGGGGTGGGGGTGACTGGGTGATGGGCACTGAGGTGGGCACTTGACGGGATGAGCACTGGGTGTTATTCTATATGTTGACAAATTGAACACCAATAATAAATAAATAAATAAATAAATAAATAAATAAATAAGACCTGGTACTAAGGAAACTAGTGGAAAATGGAGTTTTTCCAAAAAAGAAAAATCAGGGCTTCATAAAGAACCATATCCCATCAGTAAGGTTGAGGGGCTTTGGTAATGTCAAGTCTATAAGTTTCTAAATTGAAATCTGTGCCTCTTCCATTACTGTCTGTTCTGTATTAGAGCTCTTTTTCCCCCAATTATCTCTGCTCTAGTCCAACATTATTTATTGAGAATATGTGGAATGAGCAAAGTTTTATTTTTCTTTCTTTCTTTCTTTCTTTCTTTCTTTCTTTCTTTCTTTTCTTTTTTTCTTTCTTTCTTCTTTCTTTCAGTGCATAAGTTGCTAGGATAAGGAGCCATGCATGGACTAAGTGAAGAAGACCATTTAACTTCTACAGTAGCCTGGACATTGTACTTCCAAATTCATTACTTCGGATTTGGATTGTCTCTTTGGTGGAGATGGATAATAAATTTTCTGGAGACGCCTGGGTGGCTCAGTGGTTACGCATCTGCCTTCCGCTCAGGGTGTGATCCTGGGGTCCTGGGATCAAGGCCCACATCGGGGTCCCTGCATGGAGTCTGCTTCTCTCTCTGCCTATGTCTCTGCCTCTGTGTGTGTGTCTCGTGAATAAATAAATAAAATCTTTTTAAAATTTTTTAAAAATAAATTTCCTGTATGGGAGGAAGGTTAAGATGGATATTTGATGATCATGAGTGTTACAATGGAAAAGACTGAATAGTTATTTTCCAGACTATGTTTACTCCTGGAAAAACCCACAGACTCTATTTCTCTGCCTTTCATGTAGTTAGCTGTGACCATATGCTTGTGTTCTTATCCATAGTTGTGAGTACAGGTCATATAGGCCACTTCCACGTCTGCACCATGAAATTCCCCGTGATGTGCCATTCCTTCTTTTTCTTTGTCACCAGCTGAGGAGAGAGGGCAAATAGGAGATGACAAAACCACTAAATGGAAAGAACCTGGGTCAGCTGAATCTCCGAAGAAGCTCCCACAGAACAGCTAATGGAACAATATGCAAGCAAGAAAAATCTTTATGGCTGTACCTCTGCCATTTGGGAGTTTGCTTGTATGGCAGCTAGTATTATTTAGCCTAACAGATAGAAGGAGCTTTCTCATAAGACCATGTGGATGCTTTTGTGGGGCTGCGGAGGATATATACTGGAAAAACTATCAAATTTCTCTAACACAATTTGATTCTACACTGCTTTCTTTGTGAATCCTCATTCAGCCTCCATATCATAACCAAAGTGGCTATCACCAATTAAATTAGCACAGAGTTTGGAGAGAGAATAGGTTCAATGTGAATTCAATTCCAAGACAAACTTTGTGATATAGGGAAATTTATTTAAGTGTTCTGGGTTTCTAAAGGGGAACCTAATGCCTCTCTCATAGACTTATATTAAATGGGTACTGAATGAGCACAGCTCAGTGCCTGAAACAGAGTAGCTGTCAAAATATATTAGTATCCTTTCCCTTCTGTTCCCTTTCTTATCCTTCTTCATTCATCTAATTTGCCAAACTTCTCCAGGGAACTATTAAAGCAGCTATGAATTATATTGGCTTGTTTTTATAGGTTTAACTGTAATACTGAATTACAAGCTGTTGTGATAAAAAAATGTTATCTCATTTAGGTATGTATTCTTAGAATCTAGACTAATGTCTATTCCACAGAACTCAAGAGTATCTAATGAAATATGATCCCATGTAGGAACAAACTTACATGGAAAAAAACCCACAAATATTTATCTCTAACATCTTTCCCTTCATAATGATCAAAATATCATATATTCATTTTTGTGTGTTTACTCTTTTTGTTTGTTTTCCCCATGAAATTAAAGTGCTATACATCCTGGCACAATTTCTGGTCTGGTCACTAACAAAGACTCAGTCCTAGAGCAGAGCTGAAGCTCAGTAAAATATTTTAAGAGATAAACAGCTGCTTGATAGGAATTGAACAAAGAAATGCATCGTCTGTTTGTAAAAACAGAACAGAAACAACAGAACACGCTAGGTTATGCTGCAGTAACACATTAAATTGAGAACTCACAGTTGAACACAAGATCATAAAAATTTTATATCAGTTTCCTATGGCTGCTGTAACAAATGAGCACACTCCAGGGCCTTCAAACAACACACGTTGATTTTCTCACAGTTCTGAAGGCCAGTTGTTGGAAGTCAGTTTCACTGGGAAGGAACAAAAGTATCAGTCTTCAGAGTGTCCAGGGGAGACTCTGTCCCTTGTAGATCTCATCTCAGGTGGCTGCCTGCATTCCTGGCTTTATTCCCATCAGTCAATATCTGCCTTTGTGGTCCCATTACTTTCTCCTCCTATTTGTCTAACTTCCCGCTGCCTCTCCTTTTTTAATTTATGTGAGATTAGCATAATAAAATCAATTCACATTCAACTCAATTTAATTCAATAACAATTTAAAAAATAAAGTGTGCGACTCAGTAGTATTTGGCATATTCACAGTGTTCTGCAGCCATCACATCTATTTAATTCCAAAAGATTTTTTCACTCACCAAAAAGATCCTGTACCTCTGAAGGCCCCAGCCCCCGGGAACCAAAAATGTGTTTTCAACCTCTATGGATTCACCTATTATGGATAGGTGTAAACAGAATCATATAACACGCGATCTTTTATGTCTGACTTCTTTTATTCAGTTTAATGTTTTGAAGTGGCTCATCTGTGTCACAGTATGTATCAATACTTCCTTTTTATGGCTGACTAATATTCCACTGTATGTATATGCCACATTTTTCACCCATTCTCAACTGATGTACGTTTGAATGGTTGTCACCTATTGGCAATTGTTAATAATGCAGCATAACTATTGGTATTTATGCACAAATATTGTTTGAGGACTTGTTCTCATTTTTGGTGATATCACTAGGAGCAGAATGGCTGGTTCATATGGTAATTGTATGTTTAACTTTTGAAGACCACCAATCTGTTTTTAATAGCAACTTTCCAATTTTACATTCCCACCAGCAATGCACAATGATTCCAATTTATCCACATTCTCGCCACAACCTGTTAGCACCATTTTTTTAAATAATAGCTATCCTAAAGGGCATAAAATGGTATCTTGTAGTTTTGGTTCATTTTCCCCAAATGCCTAATGATTTTGAGCATAATTCCATGTGCTTATTGGCTTTTAATAAGTCTTCTCTTGAGAAATATCTGTTCAAATATCTTGCCCATTTTTCAACTGAGCTATTGATTTTTCTGTTGTTGAGTTGTTTGAGTTCTTTATATATCCTCTATATTATGTCCTTTTCAGAAATGTGATGGGCAAATTTTTTCCCATTCTGTATATTTCCTTTTCACTTTCTTTTTTTTCCTTTTCACTTTCTTAAAGATGTACTTTGTCATACAAAGGTTTGAAGTCCAATTTATCTCTTTTTTTCTTTTGTTGTTTATGTTTGGTGTAATCCATGAAACACCATTGCCAGATCCAAAACCTGGACTTTCCCCACATTTTATGATAATTTTATGTTTTTAGCTCTTGTATTTTAGTAATCAACCATTTTGAATTGGTTTTTATATACAGTATGAGGAAGGGGTCTAACTTCATTCTTGTGCATTTGAGTATCTAGTAGTCCCAGTACCATTTGTTGATGACTTCTTTACTAGTTAATTAGACTTGGCACCTTTGTAAAAAATCAATTGGTAATGGATATATCAGTTTATTTCTTATGTGTCAATTCTATTCAATTGATCTATGTCTTTAACCTTAAGGCAATATCAAATTACTTTGATTATTTCAAGTTTGTATTAATTTTGAAATCAAGAAGTATGAGTCCTCCTACTTTGTTTTTCCTTCTCAATATTGTTCGGCTATTGATGGTCCCTGGAATTTTAGAATAACCCTTCTATTTCTGGTCATTGGGAATATGATAGGGATTGCATTAATCTTGTAGATCACTTTGGAAAATATTGCCATTAAACAATAGCATAACTTCCAATCCATGAACATAGAATGTCTTTTCATTTACTTAGACTTCCTTGAATTTCAACAATTTATTTTTTTTTATTTATTTTTTATTGGTGTTCAATTTACTAATATACAGAATAACCCCCAGTGCCCGTCACCCATTCACTCCCACCCCCTGCCCTCCTCCCCTTCCACCACCCCTAGTTCGTTTCCCAGAGTTAGCAGTCTTTACGTTCTGTCTCCCTTTCTGATATTTCCCACACATTTCGTAGTTTTAGTGTACAATCTTTCACCCCTTGGTTAAATGTATTCCTTGGTTAAAATTATTATAAAATACTTCTATATTTTAACATAAGTATGATGTGATAAGTGGAATATTTTCATAAATTTTCTCTAAGATTGTTTATTGCTTGCATATTCAAGCACAGCTTATTTTTCTTTGGTGATTAAGTTTATTAGCTAATAGTTTCTTGTACATTCTTTAGGATTTTCTCTATATAAGATCATGTCATCTGAAAATCATATGATTTTTCTTCTTTCTTTCAAATTTATATGCCTTGTAATTCTCATTTTTATATATTCTTACTGGGGTTCGATTTGCCAACATATAGTATAACACCCAGTGCTCATCCCGTCAACAGCCCCCCCTCAGTACCCATCACCTAGTCACCCCATCCCCCACCCACCTCCCCTTCCACTACCCCTTGTTCGTTTCCCAGAGTTAGGAGTCTCTCATGCTTGTAATTCTCATTTTCTTGGGTAACTGCTCTAGATAGAACTTTCAGTACAACTTTGAATAAAAGTGGTGAAAGCAGGCACTCTTCTCTGGTATGTGATCTTACAGGAAAGGATTTCACTCTTTCACATTCAAGTATGATGTTAGCTGTGGGCTTTTTATCAATGCTTTTTATAATTTTGTGGAAGTTCACTTCTATTCTTAGATTTCTTGTTGCTTTTATCATGACGGCATTGGATATTTTGTCAGATATTTTTTCTGAATTAATAAATTAGATAATTATATGTTTTTTCTCCTCAATCTGGTTAATTATATTGGCCAATTTCAAATTTTGTTTTTTCTAGTTTTTTAAAAGGTATGATATATCATATTATATAAGTTTAAGATGTACGACGTAATTATTTGAAATGATTGCAACCCCCAATGTTTATAGCAGCAATGTCCACAATAGACAAACTATGGAAAGACTCCAGATGTTCATTGATGATGAATGGGTAAAGACGATGTGGTATATCTAAGTGTGTGTGTGTGTGTGTGTGTGTGTGCGCGCGCACGCGCGTGTGTGTGTGTAATATTATTCAGCCATCGAAAAGAATGAATTTTTGCAATTTGTAACATGGATGGAACCAGAGTGTATTATGCTAAGTGAAATAAGTCAGTCAGAGAAAGATAAATACCATATGATTTCACTCTTCAGTGGAATTTAAGAAACAAAACTGATGAACATAGGGAAAGGGAAGGAAAAATAAAATAGGATAAAAACAGAGAAGGAGACTAACCATAAGGGACTCTTAACTATAGAGAAAATACTGAGGGTTGATGGAGTAGAGGGGGTTGGGGTGATTGAGTTATGGACATTAAAGACAGCACTTGATATAATAAGCACTGGGTGTTTTATGTAACTGATGAATCACTGAATTCTACCCCAAAATTAATAATATACTAAATGTTAGCTAACTTGAATTTAAGTAAAACCAAAAACAAAATAAAATATCACTGGGGAAAAAAAGAAATGATTGCAACAATATTTGGCTAACATCTATGACCACACATAGTTACAAATTTCTTTTTTTAATAATAAATTTATTTTTTATTGGTGTTCAATTTGCCAACATACAGAATAACACCCAGTGCTCATCCTGTCAGGTGCCCACCACCCAGTCACCCCCAACCCCCGCCCTCCTCCCCTTCCACCACCCCTAGTTCATTTCCCAGAGTTAGGAGTCTTCCATGTTCTGTCTCCCTTTCTGATATTTCCCACTTATTTTTCTCCTTTCCCCTTTATTCCCTTTCACTATTATTTATATTCCCCAAATGAATGAGAGTTAAAAATAGATCTGCCCTACGACCCAGCAATTGCACTGCTGGGGATTTACCCCAAAGTTACAAATTTCTTATCTTTTGATAAGAACTTCTGAGATCTAATGTCTTAGGAACCTTTATATATGTATCAGTATTGTTAATTATAGTTATCATGATGTACATCACATCCCCAGAACTTATTTATCTTATAATTTGTACCTTTGACCACCTTTCTCTGTTTTCTTGACTCCCCAACTCCCACTTCTGGAGCCACATGAGTGCCTGGGGTATGTGGATAGAGCATTAGCTGCATCTGCCATGACAGGCAATTCAGGGTAGAAAAGAAGCCCGTCTGTCTACAGACCATAATCAAATTTTTGAATGGACTTATAGTATTAAGGCTGAATTTGCTCTTTATATTTTTGGCCAATGTGTCATATTGTTGGTTTGTTGTAAACACAAGAAAAAAATAGGGATTTCACATATCAGTCTCTAAAAATCCAGTAGCCTACAATTTAATTACAACAAGTAAAAGAACGGAAAGGAGAATAAAGTGAAATAAAATAGATGGCAGACAGAAAAAACAAGTTTTTAGACTATGTTATTAATATCAATAATATTAAAAAGGTAAATGTGTCAAACCCACTCTTTATTGTATTGAATGGCAATAAAATTGAGGAAAGGAAAAAAATTATCACAAATGCATCTGTGTGCTAGTCAAAGGAAGAAACTATATATCCCTGTATTCTGTTTAATTGCTTCTTCCCTAGATAGAAGTGATTGCCCTCACAGGCACCTATCCCCTAGGAATTTCAAGCCAACAAATTTTCTCCTGGTTCTCATTCATTAGGATCTGAAATCATACCCTGACTCCACCAGTCTACTCAGAGAGTAGACTGAGTAGACTCCTTCAGTTGCCCTTTATCCAAATGAATGCTAATGCTTTATAGTACACACACCAGTCTTTCCCCAAACTGAGTGTTGGCAAGGACTCAGCAACCACAGCCAGGAGAAACACCCTAAGATAATAATTATATTATTTTATGTTGAAATAAAAACCCTTACTAAGGTCTTTATAGACTCACCCTTGTTCACAGATAAAATCCTGTGAAATCATGAGAGAAGTAATTTTATTGTTTCTATACCATAAACAAGGAAACTGAACTCAGTGTAAGGTAAATGACATTTGTAATACACAGAAAAATCCAAAGTAGATGCAAGACTTGAACCTTGTTTTCCTAGCTCCATGTTCATGCTCCTTTTTCATCTTTCCATGTCTCAAGTACCTTGGAACATTTTGACCAATACCAGAGATATGCTCCAAAATTGTTTATACATTATTGTAGGTCTGAATTTCTGATTTCAGACTCACAGTTCAGGATTGTCTCTTTCTTCTTTTCAAGAGTAAGGTAAGCTTCTATCTTTGATATATATTTTTTGTAAAAAAAAAAATGTAATTGATGCAGAAGCACTGGGGCAGCTACATCTTCCATGAGTTCTTTTTTAGCTGATTTCTAGTTATCTGGACACTTTTCCTAAAACCTTGGCTTAAGTATGGGCATTCGAATGCAGAAACATTTTTGTCAGCAGAGAGTATTATAGAATTTATGAAATTTCATGCTGCTTTTCTTAAGAGGATAGTATAAACCTATTGTTTTGTGCTGGTCTCAGGCTATTGATAACCAGGGTTGTGGCTGGATGGATCTTTGTGGTTCTTATAATAACTGCAAGATGTGTTCAGCAATAACCCACCAGGAAACTCTGAAAGAGATAGGTTTATTACTCACAAGTCCTGGAAACCTCATGGTACACCTTGGGTCACACAGCAAGGTCATGGATAGAGATAGAGAGCAGGCCTGGGTTCTGATTTTATTGGTGTGGAGGGTAGGGGCCTAGAATATCCTGGTTTCACTCTTTAGTGATAAACCTAAAACACAGGAGAGGGAATTTAAAGCATAGAAAGAGAGAGAGAAAACAAAAACAAAAAACAAGTGGCCCAGATGGTAGGTTATCTAAATCAACCAGGATCTCTAAAACAAAGGAGTCTGGGGGTGGGGAGCTGGCTCTTTATCTGGTGGCTGGCAATGTGTATATCTGAGATAGAGATCTTTGAAGTGGATGTCTCTGGATGTCTAGGCATCAAATCATAAATCAGGCACTTGCATTAGAAAAAAAGAAAAACTTTTTATTAGGGCTTACTCAGCAACTATGATAGATGGTACTCTGAGTTGGTGGTGAATTTCTCCTTGTTTACTATGTGTTGACTTGTAATTGTAGGGATAACTAACCAAACAGGGTGAAATGACACTTCTTAAGACACCAGAACAAACTAGGCGTGGTGGAAGGGGAGGTGGGTGAGGAGTGGGGGTGACAGGGTGACGGGCACTGAGGGGGGCACTTGATGGGATGAGCACTGGGTGTTATTCTATATGTTGGCAAATTGAACACCAATAAAAAATAAATTAAATAAATAAATAAATAAATTGTTTCTGATTAAGTAAAAAAAAAAAGACACCAGAAGGATCATCATGAAGTTACCAAGATCCTTACTCCATTTTTATTACTATTTCCCCATAACCTGTCCTTTTATTATTTGATCAAGAAAATCTGGCAATGCAACAACTAAGGCCACAGGCATTAAAATTAGTGAGAGATGAGTTTGTATCTTAAACATTTCACATTAGGTATAGAATTTTAAGAAGGCACATAATTTCTCAAATCCTTCATTTTCTTAACTGTAATTAGGTTATAAGTATATGTGTGTGTTAGTGTGTGTGTGCATACACAATTCATATCCCTTCCTTTTTGTTATTCCCATCTATTCATCCATCTATCCATCCATCCCTCATGCAACCATTTCCCAACTTCCTGTATTTGATGTCTATCTGCCTGCTTATTTGTCTGTATTTTCGAACTATGAGATAAACTAGCACATAAGCACTGAATTAAAGCTGTTCCTTACACTCATAAATCTGATTTGGGAATGGATTCATCCAGATATGTGACACTGGAGGAGTTGATACCTCTTTCTATCCTTCTGTTGATTATTATACACAATCAGAAAGTTGGTCATGAGAATCATGAAGGTGTCTTAGTTTCAACAATTTCTAACTCTCTAGATAATTTACCTATTATATATTCTTTTCATCTCCATTGTGGCAGTTAGAATAATGCTCCACATATGCCCACACCCTAATCCCAGAATTTGTGATTATATTCTCTTCAGGGTAAAAGGTATTATGCACAAATAAGTAAGATAAGGATTTTGAGATAACAATTTTATACTGGATTATCCATGGAGATCCAATAAGAACATTCCAGTCATAACAAAACATAACAAATGCTAAATAAAAATTATAGCTTATACTGTTATTGAGTGATGGGTTCACAAACATAAATACGGTAATTCCAGACGTGTAACATGTGGAGGGGCCAAGAGGAAGATGGTAGCAAACAGTAGTTACCAGAAAATAGGTGTGCCTCCAAAGACTTCAAATACAAATAAAAAAGTTTTAAACATTGTGCTTGCGCAAGAATGATCTGCAGCGCAAGAGTCAAACCCATAGACATAGATTTTCAACCCTCAATATTCATGAACCAGTAAATGTTGACACTAATGGCAGTAATAATGAATCTAAAATAAACTAAGAGTCTTTCAACTCAGGCTAACATGTGGATCAAAAGGAAGACATTAAATAATAGAGGTCTATGTGAGGGTTCTTACACAGAATGGTTGGCAAAGCCACTAACATAAGAGATGTAGGAGAGAGTGAGAAATACTGGAAGAAACAAAAGATTTTAGTGGACATAGTGCATGAGAAAATACAACTCAGAGTAAAGCTACCAGACATCAAAACTCACTCACACCTCAAAGCTCTGCATGTTGCCACTAATGTCCCTAAACCAACAGACATCATTGCTTCATCCTAATTGTAATATTACATATAGAACTCATCAGAATAACGCTGAACACCCACTCTGTGTGAACTGTTTGTCATGATTACTTCACTTAACACTACAGGAACATGGAGCTATGTTCCAATATCACCTTCATTTTACTGATGGATAAAGTGAAGCTCAGGAAACTTAGTTTAAGACAATATCTCCTGGGTGATAAATAGGAGTTCTTCTGTGTGAATGCACATGCACATCAGCACCCAATTCTGTATCTTCTTTAGCATTTGTTGACTGTTTCTGTCTCTAATGTTGCATTTATCTCACTGTGTGCATACATGTGTACCTGTGGATTCCTGTACTGTGCAGCCCCAAGCATTGAACTTGGAAGAATGGATACATGATTAACTGTAAATTGAATAGGATTAAAATCAATTCCAATTCATTGATGACATTAAATTTGGGAACCAGTCTGAATGTGTCTAAATCCTGGTCCTGTCAATACCATGTAAACTTGAATACTCAGTCTCTTTGTTGCCAAGTTACCTGTTTTTTATATATATATATATATATATATATATATATATATATATATATATATATATTAACTAATCAATCTTATGGGGATAATGAAAGGGTTGAATGAACATATCGACGTGAAAGTGGACCCAAAAGATCTGATTTACGAATTCAATCCATTCTAGTATGTGAGCTTGGGCAGCTCACTACCCCTTCCTATGACTCAATTTACTCATCTACAAAAATAAGTTGGGAAGATGTTATGTGATGAACCTTCCTCTATAAAAGTCTATTCTTGTATGGATAAGCTATCACTAAATTGCATTGCCATTCTCATGCTTAGAAATGGAGAATATTCTAAAATAAATTATGGCAATAATAAAATATTGCTAATGCATTTTGATTTCTGTGCAACTTCCCTTTATTGATCATTCTGTTCTCTTCTTGTTACCACAGAGCATCTTGTGATTCTCAAATCACATCTATGGAGAACAATACAGAGGTGTCTGATTTCATCCTGTTGGGACTAACCAATGCCCCAGAGCTGCAGATTCCTCTTTTTGTAATATTCATCCTCATTTACCTCATCACTCTGCTTGGGAACCTGGGGATGATCACACTGATCTTGCTGGACTCTCGTCTCCATACTCCTATGTACTTTTTCCTCAGTAATCTGTCTCTGGTAGACTTTTGTTACTCCTCAACAGTCACTCCCAAGGTCATGGCTGGGCTCCTTATAGGAGACAAGGTCATTTCCTACAATGCATGTGCTGCCCAGATGTTCTTTTTTGCAGTCTTTGCTACTGTGGAAAATTACCTCTTAGCATCAATGGCCTATGACCGCTATATAGCAGTGTGTAAACCCCTCCATTATGCCACCACCATGACGACAGGTGTGTGTGCTCATCTCACCATAGTCTCCTATGCCTGTGGCATCTTAAATGCATCTGTAAATGTTGTAGATACCTTCAGTCTCTCTTTCTGTATGTCCAGTGTTGTTCATCATTTTTTCTGTGATATTCCAGCAGTCATGGCTCTGTCGTGCTCTGATAAACACTTCAGTGAGCTGATTCTCATTTTTATCTCAAGCTTTAATGTGTTTTTTGCACTTTTTGTTATCTTTATTTCCTATCTGTTCATATTTATTACCATTTTGAAGATAAAGTCAGGTGAGGGATACCAGAAGGCTTTGTCTACCTGTGCTTCTCACCTTGTTACAGTTTCCTTATTTTATGGGACAGTCATCATCATGTACTTACAGCCAAGTTCTCATCATTCCATGGACACAGACAAAATCGCATCTGTGTTCTATACTATGGTCATCCCCATGCTGAACCCTGTGGTCTACAGCTTGAGGAACAAAGAGGTCAAGAATGCATTCAAGAAGGTTGCTGAGAAGGCAAAATATTCTCTAGGTGTGGTCTATAAATGATGTAGATCCACAGAAAGTATTTTATCCCACTTAGATCTACTCCACACTAGAACTACATGTTAATGTATATTTGGGATATTAGAAAAAAATTTTGTCTAATATTATTTATTTCTTTAGGTGAGGAATAGTTCCAATAATCTAAAGTGCAGAAAAGATGCAATAATGGTTTTTAATGAGGCTTATATAATGAAGTATGTGCTTTTGTTGACACATTCCATCCAGAGAATGTCAATAATGATAGCATCTCAATAAATTAATGTTTTAGCCATTATTGAGTGATCTGGGGGAAAAAAGCATATTCATGTGGAAGTTTCCAAAAGTAAATAATCACATTAAAATAAAAGGAGATGTGGTTACATTATTTTTACCTTAATCTTTTCAATACCATTCTTCACATTTTGTTTTTAAAGTTGCATTAAAAAATAATAAGGATAGTTGGCTTTCTTTGGTAATAAATGTTTTGAAATGGTTAATATCACTTATTAGTTTATGCTTTAATTGAGCTGCCCTTCATCTCACCTCGTATCACTGGTTACTGGCAATACTGGACAGTCCCCATCTCACCTTGTCCCAGCTTCTTTGTATTTGCTATTTCCACTGTATGAGCTATTTTTATACTTACTTCAGATTGCTTGTTAAATTATACCAATCCAGGGAGGCCAAAGACACCTGCCATAAGGAACTTTACAAAATAGTCATTCCCTTCCCATGGACTTTTTCCCCTAAGCCTGTTCTATTCTTCACAGACACTATCGACACTCAGCTCTTGTATTTATGTTTTCAACTGTTCATCTATTTCCCTTAACTTGCATGGAAGTCCCTTTAAGCAGTAGCTTAATAGTGTTATTTCTGTGAAAATAAAGCTTTGAGCTTGACTTAAAAATCATTTTCTTGAATATCAAAATAACTCCAGAAACTCAAAATTGTATTGGTGGAAGTGAGCTACAAAAAGTCTACATTTCAAGGGAACAATACCACCAATGTGAACCCGCTAATGATCTTAACTCTTGCAGGAAATTAGGAGTCTCAAAAAGCTCTCTACCTCTAACATTAAAAAATTCTTCCTCTTTAAATTTTCCAAACTATCCACTTGCCCACTTGCAGCCAACCAATCAATGACAAATATACCAAAAGACAAGCTAGAACATCTCCCCCACTTCCAAAAACTATATCTTAATAAAACACCTGCCAATTTTAAACTGACTCCGTATTTCTTCATTTTACTCACTGAACTTACTCTTTGCTAATATCATTGAATTTCTGTTGAAATAAAACTTACTGAAAATTGTTTCCTTTGTTTCAAGTTTATGAATAAACTGCCTTTGTTAATTTCGTGCACAACATAGTTTTGTGTTTGATATGTTTCAGAAGTGGCAATAAAGAATAATGGATAAGGAAAAAATTTCAAGTGGCTGGAACAGGGGGCCAAAGAAAACAGTAGAAAACTGAAATATGCCTAGAGGAAAAAAAAATCCAGTCTCATAAAGGAATATTTCCCCATCACCAGTGTTGAGGGGGCCTTTGTAATGTTAATTCAGCAAGATTTGTACACTATCCAGTGGGTCTTCCATTACTGTCTGTTACGAATGAGAGGAGTTTTTTTTTCTAATTTTCTTTACTTGGTCTAACAGTATTTGCTGGGTGTGACTATAGAATGAGCTAAGTTTTCTTTCTATTTCATAAGTTGTTAGGCCATAAGCAGCCATATCTAGACTAGATGGAGAGGCAATTTAATCTATCTGTTAGCCTGGCTGTGGAACTTCTCTGGTGATTAGCTGGATTTTAGGCTGTCTTCCTGATGGGGGTACATAACATGTCCTCTGGATGAAGGAAATGTAAACTGGACATTTGCTGATCCAAATACTCATTCTAATGGAAAAGACAGTTAATTGTTTTCCCAGCTATTTCCTTTTCATTCCTGAGCACACAGCTAGCAGGCTAGATTTTTCAGCTTTCATGAAGTTGAGGCCTGGTGATTGTATTCTTGTGAATGAAATGTGAGCATAAATCATGTGCTATTCTCAAGCCTGTCTCACAAAAACTTCCATGTGATCTTTTGCTCATTCTCACTCTTTGTCATCAGCTCCATAGAGAGAATTCATACCACAAGAAATGATAAAACCACTGAGTAGAGAGACTCTAGGTCACTGAATCACAGTATGATTTCCCATAGAACAACTAATTGAATTGTATACAAAGAAGAAAAACCTCTATGACTATGGGACTGCAATGCTGGAGTTGGCCTGTATGGCAGCTAGCATTATTAGCACATGAACTAATACAGAAAGTCAATCTCTTCTTTTTTAAGATTTTATTTATTTATTCATGAGAGACAGAGAGAGAGAGAGAGGCAGAGACATAGCAGAGGGAGAAGCAGGCTCCCTGCAGGGAGCCCAATGTGCGATTGGATCCCAGGACCCCAGGATCATGCTCTTAGCCAAAGGCAGATGCTCAAATACTGAGCCACCCAGGTGCCCCCATAAGTCAATCTATATGCTCTTGGGAGTAAATCAGAAGTAAGGGACTATCTAGTGAGGAAAACCATCAAACTTCTCTAACACAATTTAATTCCACAGTTGTTTACTTGTGATCCCTCACTTAATCCCCAAATCAATCTAAAATGGCTAGCACAAATAAAATTAGCACAGGTTTTACAAACAGAAATAGCTCAACTTGAATTTCATTTCAACAAGCTTTTTAATACATGGCAAGTTTATCAAATGTTCTGAGCTTCAGTTGGGGAAAATATAGTGTCTGCCTCATAAAACTATATATACTGATTAAGCCAGAACACAACACAGCTCAGTGCCTTAAACAGAACAGATGCTCAAAAGTTGTTGATCTCCTTTCTTTTTCTTTCCATTCACTGCCTTTATTTTACTTCCTCCTCTATATTGTCAATTATCTCCATATAAGTATTGAGACTCTTACTGTGTCTTATTGTATTGCTTTGTATTTATGATTACTGACTTCTGTCTTTCCTTCTATCTATGTAATGTATCACATTTATTAATTTGTGTATGTTGAACCAACTTGGAATTCTAGGGATAAACCCCACTTGATTATGGTTTATGATCCTTTTACTGTGCTGTTGAATTAGGTTTACTAGTATTTTAATCAGAATTTTTGCATTTACCTTCATCAGCGATATTGACCTGTAGTTTTTGTTTTTGTAGAATGCATATTTTGAAGAATGCATCAGGATAATACGGGCCCGGTAAAATGAATATGGTGGTTCCCTCCTCTTCAGTTTTTGGGAAAAATCTGAGAAGCGTGGGTGTTCATTTTTCTTTAAATGTGTAGTAGATGGGTGCCTGGGTGGCATAGTGGGTTAAAGATCCAACTCTTGACGCAGATTGTAATCTCAGGGTCATGAAATTAAGACCCAAATTGGGCTCCATTCTTAGCATGAAGTATTCTTGAGATTCTCTTCCCTTCTCTCTGCCCCTCCTGCTTGTGCTTTGTATCTCTCTCTAAACTAAATAAGTAAATAAATAAATAGTTAAAAAAAATTTTTAGATGGAGGGCAAGATGGTGGAGGAGGAAGGTCCTCACCTCACAGGCCCCACCAACTTACCTAGATTACTTTCAAATCATCCTGAAAATTTACTAATTCGACCTGAGATTCAAAGAGAGAATGGCTGGAATGCTATAGAGAGGACGGTTTTCGCCGCTAAGAAGGATCATCTAAGGTGAAATTTACTGAGGTTGTGGTTGATATTCTTGATGCACCCCCCCTCATACAGTCACTCTGCACTGAGAAAAATAACTAGAAGGAAGAACTCACCACAAAGGAAAGAATCAGAAACAGTACTCTCAGCCACAGAGTTACAGAATTTGGATTAAAATTTGATATCAGAAAGTCAGTTCAGAAGCACAATTATAAATCTACTGGTGGCTCTGGAAAAAAGCACAAAGGAATCAAGAGACTTAATGACTGCAGAATTTAGATCTAATCAGGCCAAAATTAAAAATCAATTAAATGAGATGCAATCCAAACTGGAGGTCCCAGTGATGATGGTTAATGAAATAGAAGAAAAAGTGAGTGACATAGAAGAAAAGCTGATGTCAAGGAAAGAAGCTGAGGAAAAGAGAAAAACAATGAAAAGACCATGAGGAAAGGTTAAGGGAAATAAATGACAGCCTCAGAAGGAAAAATCTATGTATAATTGGGGTTCCAGAGGGCGCCGAGAGGGACAGGGGGCCAGAATATGTATTTGAACAAATCATAGCTGAGAACTTCCCCAATTTGGGGAGGGAAACAGGCATCCAGATCCAAGAGATAAAGAGGTCCCCCCAAAAAATCAATAAAAGCTGTTCAACACCTCATCATTTAATAGTGAAACTTGCAAATTCCAAAGATAAAGAGAAAATCCTTAAAGCAGCAAGAGACAAGAGATCCCTAACTTATATGGGGAGAAATATTAGATTATCAGAAGACCTCTCCACAGAGACCTGGCAGGCCAGGAAGGTCTGGCAGGATATATTCAGGGTCCTAAATGAGAAGAACTTGCAGCCAAGAATACTATATCCAGCAAGGCTCTCATTCATAATAGAAGGAGATAAAGGACTTCCAAGATAGACAGAAACTGAAAGAAAATGTGACCACCAAACCAGCTTTGCAAGAAATATTAGGAGGGACCCTGTAAAAGAAAGAGGAAGCCCAAAGAAATAATCCACAAGAAAAAATATGTGAGAAATATCAGAAAGGGAGACAGAACATGAAAGACTCCTAACTCTGGGAAACAAACTAGGGGTGGTGGAAGGGGAGGTGGGTGGGGGGTGGGGGTGACTGGGTGGCGAGCACTGGGGTGGGCACCTGGCGGGATGAGCACTGGGTGTTATTCTGTATGTTGGCAAATTGAAAACCAATAAAAAATAAATTTATTTAAAAAAAAGAAAGAATCCACAAAAACAGGGACTGAACAGGTATCATGATGACACTAAATTCATGCCTTTCAATAGTAACACTGAACATGAATGAGCTAAATGATTCTATCAAAAGCTGCAGGATTTCAGACTGGATAAAAAAGCAAGACACATCTATCTGCTGTCTACAAGAGACTCACTTGAGACCTAAGGACACCTACAGCCTTTAAATGAAAGGTTGGAGAACCATTTACCATTCAAATGGTCCTCAAAAGAAAGCAGGGGTAGCCATCCTCCTATCAGATAAATTAGTGTTTATCCCAAAGACTATAGTAAGAGATGAAGAGGGACACTATATCATACTTAAAGGATCTATCCAACAAGAGGACCTAACAATCATAAATATTTATGCCCTTAATGTGGGAACTGCCAAATATATCAATTAATTAATAACCAAAGGGGATCCCTGGGTGGCGCAGCAGTTTAGCGCCTGCCTTTGGCCCAAGGCTCGATCCTGGAGACCCGGGATCAAGTCCCACATCGGGCTCCCGGTGCATGGAGCCTGCTTCTCCCTCTGCCTGTGTCTCTGCCTCTCTCTCTCTCTCTCTGTAAATATCATAAATAAATAAAAATTTAAAAAAATTAATAACCAAAGTAAAGACATAATTAGATAATAATATGCTAATACTGGGAGACTTCAACATGGCACTTTCTGCAATAGACATCTATTCTAAGCACAACATCTCCAAAGAAACAAGAGCTTTAAATGATACACTGGACCAGATGGATTTCACAGATATCTACAGAACTTTACATCCAAACGCAACTGAATACACATTCTTCTCAAGTTCACATGACACTTTCTCCAGAATAGACCACTTACTGGGTCACAAATCAGGTCTTAACAGATACCAAAAGATTGGGTACGTCCTCTGCATATTATCAGACCATAATGCTTTGAAACTAGAACTGAATCACAAGAAGAAATTTGGAAGGAATTCAAACACATGGAGGTTAAAGACCATCCTGCTAAAAGATGAAAGGGTCAATAAGAAAATTAGAGAAGAATTAAAAAGATCGTGGAAACTAATGAGAATGAAGATATAACCATTCAAAATCTTTGGGATAGGGGAGGAGGGGCAAGATGGTGGAAGAGTAGGGTCCCCAAATCACCAGTCCCAACCAAATTACCTAGAAAACCTTCAAATTATCCTGAAAATCTATGAATTCGGCCTGAGAATTAAAGAGAGAACACCTGGAATGCTACAGTGAGAAGAGTTCACGCTTCTATCAAGGTAGGAAGACGGGGAAAAAGAAATAAAGAAACAAAGGCCTCCAAGGGGGAGGGGCCCCGCGAGGAGCCGGGCTGAGGCCGGGGCGAGTGTCCCCAGGACAGGAGAGCCCCGACCCGGAGGAACAGGAGCTGCACCAACCTTCCCGGGGGAAAGGGGCTCCAGGGAGGTGGAGCAGGACCCAGGAGGGCGGGGATGCCCTCGGGCTCCCTGGCACAGTAACAGACACCGGCGCCCCTGGACAGTGCGCCGAGCTCCCTAAGGGCTGCAGCGCGCACGGCGGGACCCGGAGCAGCTCGGAGGGGCTCGGGCGGCGGCTCCGCGGAGAGGGCTGCGGGGCCGGAGCGCGAATGCACCAGCGCAGGCTCCGGAGCAAAGGGCGCCGGGACACAGCCCAGGATCCGGCCTCCCCCGGGACAGGCAGAGGCCGGGAGGGCCCAGGACAGCAAGGACGCTCCTGCCCCGAGCTGAGCAGATCAGCGGCCCTGCCCGGAGCCTCCAGGCCCTGCACACGGAGAGCTCCGGAGTTATGGCGGGAGCTGAATCCAGGTTTCCAGAGCTGCGGCAGCCACTGGGGTTGTTCCTCCTGGGGCCTCACGGGGTAAACAACCCCTACTGGGCCCTGCACCGGGCAGGGGAACAGCAGCTCCCCCAAGTGTTAACACCTGAAAATCAGCACAACAGGCCCCTCTCCCAGAAGACCAACTAGATGGACCAGTTCCAGGGGAAGTCAGGGGACTTACAGTATACAGAAACAGAAGATACTCCCCCGTATTTTTTTTTCTTTTTGATTTCTGATTGCTTCCCCCACCCTTTTTTTCCCCTTTCTTTCTCTTTTTCTTCTCCTTTTTCCTTTTTTCTTCCTTTTCTCTTTTTTCTTTTTCTCTTTTCTTTCCTTCTTGCTCTCTCTCTCTTTTTCTCCTTTTCCCAATACAACTTGTTTTTGGCCACTCTGCACTGAGCAAAATGACTAGAAGGAAAACCTCACCTCAAAAGAAAGAATCAGAAACAGTCCTCTCTCCCACAGAGTTACAAAATCTGGATTACAATTCAATGTCAGAAAGCCAATTCAGAAGCACTATTATACAGCTACTGGTGGCTCTAGAAAAAAGCATAAAGGACTCAAGAGACTTCATGACTGCAGAATTTAGATCCAATCAGGCAGAAATTAAAAATCAATTGAATGTGATGCAATCCAAACTAGAAGTCCTAACGGCGAGGGTTAACGAGGTGGAAGAACGAGTGAGTGACCTAGAAGAAAAGTTGATAGCAAAGAGGGAAACTGAGGAAAAAAAGAGACAAACAATTAAAAGACCATGAAGATAGATTAAGGGAAATAAACGACAGCCTGAGGAAGAAAAACCTACGTTTAATTGGGGTTCCCGAGGGCGCCGAAAGGGACAGAGGGCCAGAATATGTATTTGAACAAATTCTAGCTGAAAACTTTCCTAATCTGGGAAGGGAAACAGGTATTCAGATCCAGGAAATAGAGAGATCCCCCCTAAAATCAATAAAAACTGTTCAACACCTCAACATTTAATAGTGAAGCTTGCAAATTCCAAAGATAAAGAAAAGATCCTTAAAGCAGCAAGAGACAAGAAATCCCTGACTTTTATAGGAAGGACTATTAGGGTAACAGCAGACCTCTCCACAGAGACCTGGCAGGCCAGAAATGGCTGGCAGGATATATTCAGGGTCCTAAATGAGAAGAACATGCAACCAAGAATACTTTATCCAGGAAGGCTCTCATTCAAAATGGAAGGAGTGATAAAGAGCTTCCAAGACAAGCAGCACCTGAAAGAATATGTGACCTCCAAACCAGCTCTGCAAGAAATTTGAAGGGGGACTCTTAAAATTCCCCTTTAAGAGGAAGTTCAGTGGAACAATCCACAAAAACAAGTACTGAATAGATATCATGATGACACTAAACTCATATCTCTCAATAGTAACTCTGAACATGAACGGGCTTAATGACCCCATCAAAAGGCGCAGGGTTTCAGACTGGATAAAAAAGCAGGACCCATCTATTTGCTGTCTACAAGAGACTCATTTTAGACAGAAGGACACCTACAGCCTGAAAATAAAAGGTTGGAGAACCATTTACCATTCGAATGGTCCTCAAAAGAAAGCAGGGGTAGCCATCCTTATATCAGATAAACTAAAATTTACCCCGAAGACTGTAGTGAGAGATGAAGAGGGACACTATCTCATACTTAAAGGATCTATCCAACAAGAGGACTTAACAATCCTCAATATATATGCCCCGAATGTGGGAGCTGCCAAATATTTAAACCAATTAATAACCAAAGTGAAGAAATACTTAGATAATAATACACTTATACTTGGTGACTTCAATCTAGCTCTTTCTACCCTCGATAGATCTCTAAACACAACATCTCCAAAGAAACGAGAGCTTTAAATGATACACTGGACCAGATGGATTTCACAGATATCTACAGAACTTTACATCCAAACTCAACTGAATACACATTCTTCTCAAGTGCACATGGAACTTTCTCCAGAATAGACCACATACTGGGTCACAAATCGGGTCTGAACCGATACCAAAAGATTGGGATCGTCCCCTGCATATTCTCAGACCACAATGCCTTGAAATTAGAACTAAATCACAACAAGAAGTTTGGAAGGACCTCAAACACATGGAGGTTAAGGACCATCCTGCTAAAAGATGAAAGGGTCAACCAGGAAATTAAGAAAGAATTAAAAAGATTCATGGAAACTAATGAGAATGAAGATACAACCGTACAAAATCTTTGGGATGCAGCAAAAGCAGTCCTAAGGGGGAAATACATCGCAATACAAGCATCCATTCAAAAACTGGAAAGAACTCAAATACAAAAGCTAACCTTACACATAAAGGAGCTAGACAAAAAACAGCAAATAGATCCTACACCCAGCAGAAGAAGAGAGTTAATTAAAATTCGAGCAGAACTCAACGAAATCGAGACCAGAACTGTGGAACAGATCAACAGAACAAGGAGTTGGTTCTTTGAAAGAATTAATAAGATAGATAAACCATTAGCTAACCTTATTAAAAAGAAGAGAGAGAAGACTCAAATTAATAAATTAATGAATGAGAAAGGAGAGATCACTACCAACACCAAGGAAATACAAACGATTTTAAAAACATATTATGAACAGCTATACGCCAATACAAGAGCAATCTAGAAAAAATGGACGCATTCCTGGAAAACGACAAACTACCAAAACTGGAACAGGGAGAAATAGAAAACCTGAAGAGGCCAATAACCAGGGATGAAATTGAAGCAGTCATCAAAAACCTCCCAAGACACAAGAGTCCAGGGCTAGATGGCTTCCCAGGGGAATTCCATCAAACGTTTAAAGAAGAAATCATACCTATTCTACTAAAGCTGTTTGGAAAGTTAGAAAGAGATGGAGTACTTCCAAATTCGTTCTATGAGGCCAGCATCACCTTAATTCCAAAACCAGACAAAGACCCCACCAAAAAGGAGAATCACAGACCAATATCCCTGATGAACATGGATGCAAAAATTCTCAACAAGATACTAGCCAATAGGATCCAACAGTACATTAAGAAAATTATTCACCATGACCAAGCAGGATTTATCCCTAGGACACAAGGCTGGTTCAACACTCGTAAAACAATCAATGTGATTCATCATATCAGCAAGAGAAAAACCAAGAACCATATGATCCTCTCATTAGATGCAGAGAAAGCATTTGACAAAATACAGCATCCATTCCTGATCAAAACTCTTCAGAGTGTAGGGATAGAGGGAACATTCCTCAAAATCTTAAAAGCCATCTGCGAAAAGCCCACAGCAAATATCATTCTCAATGGGGAAGCACTGGGACCCTTTCCCCTAAGATCAGAAACAAGACAGGGATGTACACTCTCACCACTACTATTGAACATAGTACTGGAAGTCCTAGCCTCAGCAATCAGACAACAAAAAGACATTAAAGGCGTTCAAATTGGCAAAGAAGTCAAACTCTCCCTCTTTGCCAATGACATGATACTCTACATAGAAAACCCAGAAGCCTCCACCCCAAGATTGCTAGAACTCATACAGCAATTTGGCAGCATGGCAGGATACAAAATCAATGCCCAGAAATCAATGGCATTTCTATACACTAACAATGAGACTGAAGAAAGAGAAATTAAGGAGTCAATCCCATTTACAATTGCACCCAAAAGCATAAGATACCTAGGAATAAACCTAACCAAAGAGATAAAGGATCTATACTCTCAAAACTATAGAACACTTCTGAAGGAAATTGAGGAAGACACAAAGAGATGGAAAAATATTCCATGCTCATGGATTGGCAGAATTAATATTGTGAAAATGTCAATGTTACCCAGGGCAATTTATATGTTTAATGCAATCCCTATCAAAATACCATGGACTTTCTTCAGAGAGTTAGAATAAATTATTTTAAGATTTGTGTGGAATCAGAAAAGACCCCGAATAGCCAGGGGAATTTTAAAAAAGAAAACCATAGCTGGGGGCATCACAATGCCAGATTTCAGGTTGTACTACAAAGCTGTGGTCATCAAGACAGTGTGGTACTGGCACAAAAACAGACACATAGATCAATGGAACAGAATAGAGAACCCAGAAGTGGACCCTGAACTTTATGGCCAACTAATATTCGATAAAGGAGGAAAGACTATCCATTGGAAGAAAGACAGTGTCTTCAATAAATGGTCTGGGAAAATTGGACATCCACATGCAGAAGAATGAAACTAGACCACTCCCTTTCACCATACACAAAGATAAACTCAAAATTGATGAAAGATCTAAATGTGAGACAAGAATCCATCAAAATCCTAGAGGAGAACACAGGCAACACCCTTTTGGAACTTGGCCACAGCAACTTCTTGCAAGATAAATCCATGAAGACAAGAGAAACAAAAGCAAAAATGAACTATTGGGACTTCATCAAGATAAAAAGCTTCTGCAGAGCAAAACAAACAGTCAAGAAAACTAAAAGACAATGTACAAAATGGGAGAAGATATTCGTAAATGACCTATCAGATAAAGGGCTAGTATCCAAGATCTATGAAGAGCTTATTAAGCTTAACTGAAAAGAAACAAACAATCTGGTCATGAAATGGGCAAAAGACATGAAGGTAAATTTCACCAAAGAAGACATAGACATGGCCAACAAGCACATGAGAAAATGCTCCGCTTCACTGGCCATCAGGGAAATACAAATCAAAACCACAATGAGTTACCACCTCACACCAGTGAGAATGGGGAAAATGAACAAGATAGGAAACAACAAATGTTGGAGAGGATGTGGAGAAAGGGGAACCCTCTTGCACCATTGATGGGAATGTGAACTGGTGCGGCCACTCTGGAAAACTGTGTGGAGGTTCCTGAAAGAGTTAAAAATAGGACTACCCTATGACTTAGCAATTTCACTGCTGGGGATTTACCCAGAAAATACAGATGCAGTTAAATGGCAGGACACTTGCACCCCAATGTTTATAGCAGCAATGTCCAGAATAGCCAAACTGTGGAAAGAGCTTTGGTGTCCATTGAAAGATAAATGGATGAAAAAGATGTGGTCTATGTATACAATGGAATATTATTCAGCCATTAGAAATGAAAAATACCTACCATTTGCTTCAATGTGCAACTGGAGGGTATTATGCTGAGTGATGTAAGTCAATCAGAAAAAGACAAACATTATATGGTTTCACTCATACAGGGAATATAAAAAATAGTGAAAATGAATAAAGGGGAAAGGAAAGAAAATGAATGGGAGATATCAGTGATGGAGACAGAACATGAGAGACACCTACCTCTGGGAAATGAACAAGGGGTAGTGGAAAGGGAGGGCGGGGGGTAATGGGGTGACAGGCACTGAGAGGGGCACTTGACAGAATGAGCACTGGGTGTTACTCTATATGTTAGCAAATCAAACTCCAATTTAGAAAAATACCAAAAAGGCGGAAAACTTGGAGCCATACCACAAGGAGAACACCATGGGAAGATGAACACAGAGATCAGGATGAGGCAGCAGAAGACAAGGAACACCAAAGATGGCCAGCAAACCACCCAGCAGCTAAGAGAAAAACATGAAGCAGTTGTGCCCTTACAGCTTTCAGAGGAACCCAACAGAACCACGTTGCCAGTTCGTTGATCTCAGACTTCTAGCTCCAGAAATGTGAGACAATAAATTTCCATTATATAGGCCATTCAGTTTGTGGTACTTTGTTATGGCAGTTCTAGGAAATTAATACAGCTAACAGTATGGATGGGTCTCAGATGCACCATGCTAACTGGAAGAAGCCAGAGTCAAAAGTCTCCATGTGCTAAGATTCTGTTTAAGTGACCTTCTTGCAAAGGCAAAACAATATAGACAGAAAATGGTTTAGTGGTCACCATGGGCATTAGGTAAGAAAGGGGTTGATGACAAAGAAGCTCAAAGATTTTCTTTAGATGATGGAACTCTTCCACATCATGATTATGTTAGTGGTTCCATGACCATAGAAATTTGACCACTTTGAACAGTTTTTCAAACTATAATGTAAACCTATTAAAAATTATTATTTGTAAATTACACTTTAATTACAAAGTATAGGGAAAACAAAACTATGCGTCCACCATTAACACATCCAACTAAGTCCCCATAGGCAATTTAATTTATTCTTTCCTAGGAAAATAAGAGCTACAAATGACCTCCTGGGGGACATGCCCAGAGAGCTCATTTCTCTGAAACTCCTTCCTGATGCCCATGAGTTAGTTTCTAAAACTCCCAAGATGACTCAGTGTGACCTTATTTGAGAAGGATCCAACATGTGCCCAGCCCTTCTGGCCACCATCTATTTGTCTGAAGGTTAGTGGCTGTTAGTACATACCGTACTCTCCTCCCACCTTCAAATCCTGACCTGAGGATTTGTCATGAACCTCCAATCATGGCCAGAGAAAGCACCTCAAGATGAAAATTATATTCACCTCAGGCAGGTGTTTTATAGAGGATCCCTCGTTTGCTATTCACAGAAACTACTGCTTGTATTGTATAGGTGAGGCAATTTTCTGCTTTGTTTTAGAGATAAGAAGAATATAAGGGACTCCTTCAAGGGCACGCAAAGAATGCATGGTGAATTTGACACTTGAACATGGGTTCCTGGCTTCATATTGTGTTCTTCCTCTCATTTACCTTAGAGATCTTGGAACTACTTGACCAGCGTCTGATAGAGACTGCTTCTCACTTTATGTTTGCATCATCCTATGGCTGAATTTCTGATTCCAAACTCACTCTTCAGGATTGACTGCTCCTTTTCCAGTAGCAAGGTAAGCTTCTATATTCTATCTACACTCTTAGTGAGAAATGTAATTCAAGTGAAACCAATAGGGCATCTATACCTGCTACAGGTTATTTAAGCACAGAAATAAATTTCTAAAGCAGTGAGTTGAGGCTGGATATATGTATCAAAACTTCCATCTACAAGGAGTTTACTGATAATTGTGAAACATTATCATGCCATTCTTCTAAATGAGATTAGTAAAAATAAGATGGATAGGTTATCTTCTGATTAAATAGGTCTTAATTTTATCTCAACCAATATCTGTCGAAAGAATTAAGGAGAGCTGCAGTAAACCAATGATTAACAAGTGACAAATGACCTTCTAAACTCTATCAAGTCAAATGTAAAGAAAAAAAAACAAAATTCCTACATACAAGATACCATTCAAATAAAGTATATTAAGACATGTAATGGGCCCAAACACAGATCTACAAGCTAAAAATACCAGTAAACTAGAAACCTCCACCCATTGATCCCTGTGATTCAACTATGGGATAACCATAAAGAGGTAAATAATGAGTCTAAGAAAGGGGACACTTTTGGAGCTCCTGGGTGGTTCTGTGGGTTGAGTGTCTACCTTTGGCTCAAGTCATGGTCTCAGGGTCCTGGGATCCAGCCCTGAGTCTGCTTCTCCCTTTCGCTCTACCCCTCACTCTTGCTAATACACATTGTCTTTCTCAAATAAAGAAAATCATTTTTAAAAAGGGGGTGGGACTGGAGGGTATTAAGCTGAGTGAAGTAAGTCAATTGGAGAAGGACAAACAGTGTATGTTCTCATTCATTTGGGGAATATAAATAATAGTGAAAGGGAATATAAGGAAAGGGAGAAGAAATGTGTGGGAAATATCAGAAAGGGAGACAGAACATAAAGACTCCTAACTCTGGGAAATGAACTAGGGATGGTGGAAGGGGAGGAGGGCGGGGGGTGGGGATGAGTGGGTGACGGGCACTGAGGGGCACACTTGACTGGATGAGCACTGGGTGTTATTCTGTATGTTGGTAAATTGAACACCAATAAAAAATTAATTTATTAAAAAAACTAAAAATAAAAAGGGAGTGGGGACACTGTCAACCCAAGCTAAAACATGGGTGTTCAGAAAGAAATCAAGCCAAACAATGACTCACATGCAGGTGCTGGAACAGCCACTCAGGCAGGCAGAGGACAGACAGATTGAGCAACACTGAGGACACAGAAGGTCCCAGGGGACCAAGTGTGCACTATAAGCCATACTGAAGATGGAGGCTAACCAAGCTTTGAACATCACCCCTGACATTTCTGAAACCACCAGAGAGGCCACCTTTCTCATCCTAATACTGACATTATACCTTACACTGATCAGGCTGTGTTAAATATTTGGCATTTTGGTTACTGGTTTTATATATCATTTACTTCTTCTAATAATACCTTGAGTGAGGTCTCATTACTATTTCCATGTTGTAGATGAAGAAAAACAGGTTCTGGGAGTTAAGGTAGTACCAATGACTCTTCAGGAGAGAATGGTAGGGCTGACATGCCCCTGGTCCCAGAGCCCAAGCTTTACTTTAGATGATGCCCACCCCTCAGACTGCCTCTGCTGGTTGTCTGAGACCCTGCTGCTGCCATATCCCAGTGCATGTTCTATGCACATCTCTCTCTGTTACTTCACTGTGAAACCCCAAACTCTGAGTTCAGGACATGGGAGACATAGCATGATTGTTAACTGAGTTAAATTCAATTTAATTTAAATTCAATTGAGATCAGTGGACATGGGAATCACTCTGCCTGGGTGCAAAATTTGACTTTGGCAGTAATAATTGTGCAAACTCAAAAATACAATATTCAAGCTCTGTACTTCATAAATTAAATGGGGATAACAAGTAATCAATCTCATGGATTTGTTGAGAGTAATAAATGAATATTCATATAATATGTCTAGAGCAGTTCCTGGCACATAAGAACCATAGATATAAGCATGTACTAGGTTCAGAAAAACTGAATTGACAGATAGATTCATTCTAGATGATTCATCAAAATCAAGACATTACATTCTCTACACCTCTGTTTACAAATTTACAAAACTTAAAACTTGGAAAATAATCCATGAAGATGTTTCAGCTTCAACAGTGTCAAACTCTACAGATAATTTGTGCCTTAACATTTATTGTCTATTCCATACTTTAGATATGGAGAATCTTGCAAGAACAAGTTCTTGCCATAATGAAATAGTGTATGTATATACAACACAAGCACACATAACACAAAATTGAATGAGTTTCACATCACTATCTCATTTGTTTATGACTGTTCCTTTATTTCCTGTGGCTACAGGGCATCCTGTGATTCCCAACAATATTCATGAAGAACAACACAAAAGTGACTGAGTTCATCCTACTGGGACTAACCAATGCCCCAGAGCTACAGATCCCCCTCTTTATCATGTTCACCCTCATTTACCTCATCACTCTGGCTGGGAACCTGGGCATGATGATGTTGATTCTCTTGGACTCCCATCTCCACACTCCCATGTACTTTTTTCTCAGTAACCTCTCTCTGGTGGACTTTGGTTACTCTACAGCTGTCACTCCCAAGGTCATGGCTGGGTTACTTAGAGGAGACCAGGTCATCTCCTACAATGCATGTGCTGCTCAGATGTTCTTTTTTGTAGCCTTTGCCACTGTGGAAAATTATCTCTTGACCTCAATGGCCTATGACCGCTATGTGGCTGTGTGCAAACCCCTCCATTACGCCACCACCATGACAACAGGGGTGTGTGCTTGGCTATCCATAGGCTGCTACTTCTGTGGATTTCTAAACACCTCAATCCATACTTGGAACATTTTTAGGCTCTCCTTCTGTAATTCCAATGTGATCCATCACTTTTTCTGTGATGTACCGGCAGTCATGACTCTCTCTTGCTCTAATAGACATGTCAGTGAGCTGGTTCTTGTCTTTGTAGCAGTCTTCAACATATTTTTTGCTCTCCTCATTATCTTGATTTCCTACTTATTCATTTTTATCACTATCCTGAAGATGCCCTCAGTGGAGGGATACCTGAAGGCCATATCCACCTGCGTCTCCCACCTCACTGCAGTGTCCATCTTCTATGGGTCATTCATCTTCATGTACATACAGCCCACCTCCAGCTACTCTATGGACACAGACAAAATCGCATCTGTGTTCTATTCTATGATCATCCCCATGCTGAATCCCCTGGTCTATAGCCTGAGGAACAAAGACGTCAAGAATGCTTTCAATAAAGTTGTTGAGAAGGTTAAACTGCCTTTAAGCTTCACCTCTTAGGGCTGTAGGATCCACAGTCACCTAGATTCATCTTTGTCAGATTTTCATCATGCACAAACTCACAGTTTACAGCCCACAGTGCATTTAAATTACTGACATGATACTTTCCTCTTCAAAATTCTGTTACTAAAAAAAAAAGAATATGTCCAGTTGTGTAACATCTGGATGAGAATATCCATGAGGACTTTAAATATTTAATGATCATGCTTACCATGAACCTTATTAATTATAATTGATTTATTCATACTGTTCACATTTTCTCCACCACACGATGATGCAAGCATATATGTAAAACAGGGCTCAAGCCCATGAAAAGAATGTGTGCAAGGATCCATGTGTGCACAAACACACAAGAGTGGGAAATTTGTTAAAGGAGGGAGCTGAGGAATATTCCATAGTATACATAAACCAGCCATTAGAAATGACACCCACCATTTGCTTCGACGTGGATGGAACTGGAGGGTATTATGCTGAGTGAAATAAGTCAATCGGAGAAGGACAAACATTATATGGTCTCATTTATTTGGAGAATATAAAAAATAGTGAAAGAGAATAAAGGGGAAAAGAGAAAAATAAGTGGGAAATATCAGAAAGGGAGACAGAACATGAAAGACTCCTAACTCTGGGAAATGAACTAGGGGTGGTGGAAGGGGAGGTGGGCGGGGGGGTGGGGGTGACTGGGTGATGGGCACTGAGGTGGGCACTTGACGGGATGAGTACTGGGTGTTATTCTATATGTTGGCTAATTGAACACCAATAAAAAATAAATTTATAAAAAGAAGAATTTGACTAAGAAGAATCAGTTTCTAAATGTGAAAGTGTAAAACAGTAATAGTTATATGTTACATGATATGTAATGTAAATATATCATTGCAGCTAATGAATAAATATCATGAGTACAAAAAAAAGGAGGGAGCTGAAACATGGCTAGCTTTTAATAAAAAGTTAAAATAATTAATTGTGGATCAGAGTATAAGTTAAAATCTAGGATTTTTTATTTCTCTACTTAAAAAACTACTCCAAGAATCTAAATGAAGAACATGACATGGATTTTTAAATAAAGGTAGACCTGCACCCCAATGTTCATAGCAGCAATGTCCACAATAGCCAAACTGTGGAAAGAGCCAAGATGTCCTTCAACAGATGAATGGATAAAGAAGATGTGGTGTATGTATACAATGGAATATTATTTAGCAATCAGAAAGGATTTACACTGGTGTGGATGGAACTGGAGAGTATTATGCTAAGTGAAATGAGTCAATCAGAGAAATGCAATCATTATATGGTCTCACTCATATGTGGAATATAAGAAATAGTGAAAGGGACCGTAAGGGAAGAAGGGGAAACTGAATGGGGAAAAATCAGAGAGGTAGGCAAACCATGAGAGACTCCTAATTCTGAGAAACAAACTGTGGGTTGCAGGAGGGGAGAGGAGTGGGGGGAGGGGGGAACAGTGACGGACATTAAGGAGGGGGCATGTGATGTGATGAGCACTGGGTGTTATATGCAACTGATGAATTATTGAAAACTGCTTCTGAAACTAATGATGTACTATATGTTGGCTAATTGAATTTAAATTTTAAAAAAGAATATTTTGGGACACATGGGTGGCTCAGCGGTTGAGTGTCTGCCTTCAGCCCAGGGTGTGATCCTGGAATCCCGAGATCGAGTCCCACATCGGGATCCCTGCATAAAGCCTGCTTCTCTCTCTGCTTATGTCTCTGCCTCTGTGTGTGTGTCTCTCATGAATATATAAATAAATAAAATTTTTTTAAACTTTTTAAAAAATAAATAAATAAATAAAATAAAAGAATATTTGGAAGGGAGCCTAGTATAATTAAACCATTGAAAAATAAAGAAATAAATAAAGGTAGATTTTGTTAGCCTCTATTTTTTCAGAGCTATAATATCCTAAAGGAGTAAATATTTGTCCTCAGCAAGTCGTTTGGTAGAAAAAGTAGGGTCACATGATAACTTTCAAAAGCAAGAAGGTCAGAGAACCAGAAAAGGGGATCGATTGATAATAAAGCAATTTGTCAATTTTTCTATGGAGGACTACCAATCTGTATACCAACTGTATAAGATAAATGCCCTAAGTAATGGTCGTGTTACCAATTTTTCCCTCTGGAAATTCTATGAGATGGCTAGTGACCTCAGGCAGGGACACTTCAGTTTCAGATGAGCGACATCATGTCCTGCCACTGTTCTCCTTCCCTCCACTTCACTCCCACTGAATTCCCTGGTGTTTCTGGAAAATCTCAGCTCCCTCCTACCTCAGGGCCTTTATATTTGCTATTGCCAATGCTCAGAAAGCTCCCTCATTATCTCAGAGTTCTGGAATCGAGCCCCATGTCAGGCTCTCTGCTCAGCAGAGAGTCTGCTTCTCCCTCTCCGTCTGTGTACTTGCTCTCTCTTTCTCTCAAGTAAATAAATAAAATCTCTTAATAAAAAAGAAAAAAGTATCATTCTAGTTTATTGTGATACATCTGTCAAAACCTAGAAACTTGGTTACTCATTACTATTGCTACATTACTATTATCTAAACTTCAAATATTTTTTCAGATTTTATTATTTTTCAATTAATGTCCTTTTCCTCCTAAAAGTTCCAAGCCAGGATACAACACTGAATGGAGTCCTTATGCTCCGTAGTCTATGACAATTTCTCAGTCTTTATTTGCTTTTCATTACCATAATAGCTTTGAGAAATACTGGTCAGGTATTTTGTCTAATGTTTTTCAATTTGCCCTTGGTTTTTTTTTTTTTCCTCATGATTAGACAGGAGTTACAGATTTTGAGCAAGAATAAGAAATGTCTTTCTTGCCATTTCCTATCAGGGCATGTATGTTACCAATGTGACTTATCACTGAGGATGTTAACCTTGATCATTCCACCAAGATATTTTTGCTGCTGTATTCACTGTAAAGTTATTTGTTTTCCGTGTTGTATACTCCATTCTTTGTAACTTGGTAACAATGTCCAGTCCACACTCAAAGTGGCTGAGTAATAGACTCCACTCTGGGGAGAGGGGGTCCTAAATATATCATTTAGAATTCTTCTAAAACAAAGTCTCTTTTCTTTTACTTTGTTTCTTTGTTGGTTTTCATAGGCATGAGTTCATGCATCTTTGTTCTACACTCTGGTAATAATTACATACTCTTATTTGTTTTATTACTCATCTTGCTCCATCATGGCCATGGAGGGCATCTTCCATGTGATCTGTTTCCTTCGGACATGTCTCAATCCTTCTCTTTATGTTTTTGGTTTTGTTTTGCTTTGTTGTTGTTTTTTTTTTTTCTTTCTGTAAGGCTCAGTTGCTCTAGGCTCGGCTTGTATTTTTCCTGTCTCAGCCCTAAAATCAGTGATTTGTACTATTTCTTTTAATTAGAGAATTATAATTAGGAAAAAAGATCTGAGGACTGGGTGTTCTTGTTGCTACTGGGGAGTCACTTCTAGGCCGTCTAGGCAGATAGTTATCACATATGTGTGTGTGTGTGTATGCTCCTGTGTATACAAACAAATCTATCAAATCTACAGTTTTTGTATCTATAATATATATCAAGAGAGAGAAGAGAGAGTGAGAAACATGACTTCATAGGGATGTCTTTAATATAAGCCCTTTTATTTCAGCCTTTCTGCTTACTTCTCTGACCAATTCCAGTTTTTTTTTTTCAACTCTAGAATATATGTAAAGCCATTCAAAATTGTTAACTAGTGCCCCCGTGGGCAACAATTTACCAACTAGAGTACAATATTTCTGGAATGTTCCTTCTATTTTTAGCCTGTGAAGTTGATAACTTCCAATCAACACATTATATCAACTATTTTTTCCTCCCCCTTCCTGTGCCTTATTTTGTAATAGTTTGCATTCTGGTCCACAGCCCTCTCACCTTCTAGTTGATTTTTTTTTTTTTACTTGTAAAGTTCGCTTGAAGTGATGTATAATTGTATAGGGCTTGACAAATCCGTACGTTCATGTATCTGCCATCCCAATACCATGCAGGATAATTCTATCACTCTAAAAACTCCCCTATCTGTCTCTTTGTGGACAACAACTTACTCTTCTCTTAACCCCTGGATAAACTGAACTATCATTTATCCTTATAGGTTTTCCTTCTCCAGAATATCATATGCACAGAATTATATAACATGTGGTCTGATTCTTTTACCCTCTGATTTGGGTCTGAATCTTTCACTTATTAAAATACACTTAAAATTATTTATTTTGGGGGCACCTGGGTGGCTCAGTTAAGCATCTACCTTTGGCTCATGTCATGACCTCAGGGTCCTGGGATTGAGTCCTGCATTGGGCTCCCTGCTCAGCAGGAAGTCTGCTTCTCCCTCTCCCTCTATCCCTCCCCTTGCTCACGCTCTCTGTCTCAAATAAATAGAAATAAATAAATAAATAAATAAATAAATAAATAAATAAATAAAATCTTTTAAAAGCCAATTATGTTGTTCTAAGAATCATCAGCTCATATCTTTTTATTACTGAATAGTATTCCATTTACCTACCACTCAACCAGTTTACTTAACCATTCACCTTTGGGAGTACATCTGGTTGCCTCCTAGTCTTGATGATTCTCCATGAAGCTGCTATAAACATTTGCAAGCAGCATTTTGGGGACATGCACTTTCAGTTTATTGTGGTAAATACCTAAGGGTACAAGTGCTGGGTCATATACCAAGTCCATGTATAACTTGATAAGGAATTGCCAAATTGTTTTTCTTTTGAATTACCACAATGCAAAATGACTGATTATTCCTATGGCTCCAAATCTTTATAGTATTGGATACTGTCAGGCTTGGGTTTTGGGTTTTGTTTGGTTTTTGTTTTTGTTTTTGTTTTTTGACATTTTAATAGATGCATGGTGATAATCTTTGGGGTTTTAGTATATGTTTTTCTAACACCAAATTCTATTGAGCATCTTTTCATTTGTATATTTCCCATTTCTATCTCTTCTGGTAAAAGTTCTGACCATTTGCACATTTTTTGGAGTTGTTTGTTTCTTATTGTTGTGTTTTAGGGGTACTCTAAATTTCTATAAAAGAATCTTTTATACAGTGACATCAGCCATTGGCAGAGTATGAGATACCAACTTCATCCTCCCAATAAAACAACAATTAGCTATCCATGAACAGAAATAGCCCTGGAAGGGCTTGAGAATCCACAGTAACACAGTGGAGTAAAGCACCGAGAATAACTGTGCTCAGACAGCTGAGACATTTGGAGCCCTGCCAGGAACAAAGATGTGGGTTCTCAGTGTCAGCCACACAGAGAGTGCTACCCTGGTCTCCAGTGCCACTAGGACTCCCCACAGTCTTGGCAGCGGAGAACCCCTGCGAGCCCCAATGCATTTGTTAGTGCAGACCCAAGAGCCTGCTCCACAGAGGACAACTGTGGCTTAAGCCACTGAGGTAACCAACAACCGTTGCAGCTGTAGACTCTCTAGAGAGGGAGACAGTGCAGTGTGCCCCACCCCCAAGAAAGAGCCACATTTGTACCCCCTGGACTTTGGGGCTGCTCCCCCTCCAACAGTTCAGCATCCGGGGCTCAAGAGCCACATGGCTCAGGGCACCCCCGCTGTAGATGCCAGCTCCATGGTGGTTTTGCATGTGCCTGCCTTCTAGACTCTGCATCCACAGCCACTCTGCATGCCCCACCCTTCAGCCACCAGAACCACTGTCAATGCAGCCTAGCCTGCTCCTGGAGTCCCAGGATCACAGCAGCTCTGCACATGCCTCCCAGCTGCTCAGCCTCTCCACCAGTGTCTGCACCTACAATGCCCAAGCCACCATTCCAACAGGCAAGTCCACACACCAGACCCCAGTGCTGTGTTCACTATAGGCATGGCCCTTCTCCAGATACCAGCTCCGTGTCTGCTCTGCAAACATTCAGACTTAAAGCACCAAGCTACAGGCACCAGGAGTGCTCATGACTCAGACCCTGAAGCTGCCGTACCTCTGACCTGTGCCCTCTCTACACTCTGCTCCATAGAGCAAGAAAAGATCCCTAGTAGCTAAAGCAACTTGAGAAAGAACATCATACTTCCTGATTTCAAACCATATTAAAAAGCTGTAGTAATTGAAACAGTATGACTGTTCCATAAAAACAGACCCATAGAACTATGGAACAGAAGACAGAGCCCAGAAATAAATCAACATACATACAGTCAATTGACCTTTAACAGAAGTGCCAAGAATAAAGAGCGAAGAGTGGGAAAAGAACAGTATCTTCAATAAACAGTGGTGGGAAAACTGGATATCCATATGCAAAAGAATGAAATGGGACACGCATCTTAACCCAGATGCAAAAATGAATTCAATGGATTAAAGACTTAAACATAAGATCTGAAACCATAAAACACCTAGAAGAAAACACAAAAGTAAATCTCCCTGACATTGGTGTTAACAATGAGTTTTTGGGTTTGACACTGAAAACACAGGCACAAAAGTAAAAATAAGTAAACAAGACTATGCCAGGGGTGCCTGGGTAGCTCAGTTGGTTATACGTCTGCCTTTGGCTCGGGTCATGATCTCAGGGTCCTGGGATCGAGTCCTACATCATGGTCCCTGCTCTGCAAGGAGCCTACCTCTCCTTTGGCCTCTGCCTCTCTCTATCTATCTCTCATGAATAAATAAATAAAATCTTTAAAAACAAAACTCAAGACTATGCCAAACTAAAAAATTTCTGGTCCAGCCACTCTGGAAAACTGTGTGGAGGTTCCTCAAAGAGTTAAAAATAGATCTGCCCTACGACCCAACAATTGTACTGCTGGGGATTTACACCAAAGATTCAGATGCAATGAAACGCCGGGACACCTGCACCCCAATGTTTATAGCAGCAATGTCCACAATAGCCAAATTGTGGGAGGAGCCTCGGTGTCCATTGAAAGATGAATGGATAAAGAAGATGTGGTTTATGTATACAATGGAATATTACTCAGCCATTAGAAACTTAAATACCCACCATTTGCTTCAACGTGGATGGAACTGGAGGGTATTATGCTGAGTGAAATAAGTCAATCAGAGAAGGAAAAAAATTATATGGTCTCATTCATTTGGGGAATATAAAAAATAGTGAAAGGGAATAAAGGGGAAAGGAGAAAAAATAAGTGGAAAATATCAGAAAGGGAGAGAGAACATGAAAGACTCCTAACTCTGGGAAATGAACTAGGGGTGGTGGAAGGGGAGGTAGGCGGGGGGTGGGGGTGACTGGGTGGCGGGCACCGAGAGGGCCACTTGACGGGATGAGCACTGGGTGTTATTCTGTATGTTGACAAATTGAACACCAATAAAAAATAAATTTATTTAAAAAATAAAATAAAATAATAAAAAAATAAAAAGTTTCTACACAACAAAGGAAACAATCAACAAAATAAAAAGACAGCCTATGGAATGGGAGAAAATATTTTCAAACCATATATCCAATAATAGGTTAGTATCCAAAATATATAAGGAACAAATACAACTCAATAGCAAGGATAGAAATAACTGGATTTAAAAAACAACGAAATACCTGAGTTTGCATTATTCCAAAAAGACATACAAATGACCAACAGGCATATGAGAAGGTGCTCAGTATCACTGATTATTAGGAAAATGCAAATAAAGATCACAATGAGTTATCCTCCTCACACCTTACACCTGTGTGGATGGCTATAATACAGATGTGAGGTAGATTTTGAGGTTCCTTTATTTTTGTATATGGACATCAACTCTTGAGCACTAATGTTGTGAGCCAAAGGGGCACCTGCACCCAATGTTTATTGCACTACAATAGTCAAACTATGGAAAGAGCCCAGATGTCCATCAACAGAAGAATGGATATAGATGTGAGATAGATGATAGATATATAGAAGATAGGTAGATATAGAGATAGATAGATATAGAGATAGATGATAGATAGATAGATAGATAGATAGATAGATAGATAGATGATAGATAATAGATGAAATCTTGCCATTTGCAATGGCATGGATGCAACTAGAGGGTATTATGCTAAGCAAAGTAAGTCAGTCATAGAAAGACAAATTCCATATCATTTCACTCATATGTGGAATTTAAGAAACAAAACTAATGAATATAGGCGCAGGGAGGGAAAAATAAAATAAAATGAAATCAGAGAGGGAGACAGATCATAAGAGACTCTTAACTATAGGAAAAAAACTGAGGGTTGATGGAGGGGAGTTGGGTGAGGGGATGGGGTAACTGGGTGACATGCATTAAGGAAGGCACATGATGTAATGAGCCCTGGGTGTTATATGCAACTCATGAATTACTGAACTCTATATATGAAACTAATGATACACTATATGTTAACTAATTGAATTTAAATAAAATAAGTTTAAAAAAAAAGAATATTACTTTTCCATTTAATTGTTGTGGCATCTTTGTCAAAAATCAGTTGACTATATTGTGTGGTTTTACTTTTGGGATATCTGATCTGTTCAACTGATTTAAGTATCTACTCTTTCACTTTTTTTTAGCTTCACCTTAATTTATTTTGCTCCAATACCTATCTATGCGCTGCTAATATTAAGTGATAACATTAATTTAAAACAAATACACCAGAATGTAAACGTGTGCATAGTTTCTTTGAAAAAATATCCTCAAAAGATTTTTAAGGATGCTTGACAATTGCCTTCATAGCCTGTGGCACATGTTCAGATTTATTCAGTTGAAATAGATCTTGGTCACTGAAGTATAGACAAGGTGTTTGGGAATGGCCACATGCCAATTAGAACCACATCAACAATTAAGATAGGCATTAAAGGTCACAAATTTTGACTTAAAAATTAAGTGTAACAATTAGTAAATGAGAATGATTTTCTTGAGGGTCTTGTAATTAGTTCTAAAGGCAATTCTCATTCTTAGAAATTTCTAAAAATTGTTTTGAGTATAGTTGACATACAATATTACATCAGTTTCAAGTATACATCATGGACATCCATCTTCTCTACACATTATGCTATGCCCACCACAAGTGTAGCTACCATCTGTCAGTTTAAAAGAGCTTTAGAGTAAGTCATGAAATCAACTAAGAGGCATAATTCAACTTCTTCTATTTAAGTATTCTAGTAGCTTTGCCCCTTCATGTAAATTTTCAATCAGCTTGTCAGTATTCCCAAAATTCTTCCTCAGATATTGGTTGAGATTAATTGGTTGAATCTGTAAATCAGCACAAGGAAATTAATATATTAAAGTCTTCCAATCCATGAACATGATATTCTTCTCCTGCTGTATAGCTTCTCCTTGATTCTTTTCATTGGTGTTTTTAGTTTTCTACTTTCCAGTATTGCACATATTAAGTTAGATTCTACTTCATTGCAAATTTATGACCAAGACATGATTATTGTCTTTAGGGTACACCAATGAACACATGATGATCTCCAATGTCTATACCCTTATATTAACCACAATAGTCACGTATTTGCTATATGGGGTAACATTATACATTCCAGGCAATAGGATCAGATATTTACCCACATGAAATTAAACCTCCTTTTAGGAAAAAAAAATTGACAACTGTTTAGATACCCTTTAATTCCTAGGCATTCGAAACTACCCAGTGTCTCCCAAATGGGATTGGATAAACAATCTATAGTGTCCATATAATAAAATATAGCCAGCAATGAAAAACAAAATTTAGTACTAACACATTATGGGTTGTATTGTGTCCCTCTAGCTTTATATGTTGAAGTCCTAACCCTCAGTATTTCAGAATGTCATATTGTTTGAAAGTAGGGTCATCTTAGTTATATTAGTTAACATGAGGTCCTACTGTAACAGAGTGGAATTCTGGGTCAATATCACTGATGTTTTCATAAAAAGGGAAAACTTGGAGACATAACACAAGGAGAACACCATGGGAAGATGAACACAGAGATCAGGATGAGGCAGCAGAAGACAAGGAACACCAAAGATGGCCAGCAAACCACCCAGCAGCTAAGAGAAAAACATGAAACAGATGCTCCCTTACAGCTTTCAGAGGGACCCAACAGAACCACGTTGTCAGTTCCTTGATCTTAGACTTCTAGCTCCAGAAATGTGAGACAATAAATTTCCATTATATAGGCCATTCAGTTTGTGGTACTTTGTTATGGCAGTGCTAGGAAACTAATTACAGCTAACAGTATGGATGGGTCTCAGATGCACCATGCTAACTGGAAGAAGCCAGAGTCAAAAAGGCTCCATGTGCTAAGATTCTCTTTAAATGACCTTCTTGGGCAGCCTGGGTGGCTCAGCACTGTCTTCAGCCCAGGGCATGATCCTGGAGACCCGGGATCGAGTCCCATGTCAGGTTCCCTGCATGGAACCTGCTTCTCTTCTCCCTCTGCCTGTGTCCCTTCCTCTCTCTCTGTCTCTCTCATGAATAAATAAATAAAATCTTTTTTAAAAATGACCTTCTTGCAAAGACAAAGCAATATGATCAGGAAAAGGTTTAGTGGTCACCATGGGCATTAGGTAGGAAAGGGGTTGATGGCAAAGAAGCTCAGAGATTTTCTTTAGATGATGGAACTCTTCCACATCATGATTGTGTTAGTGATTCCATAACCATAGAAATTTGACCACTTTGAACAGTTGTTCAAACTATAATTTAAATATACTAAAAAACTTACTGTTTATAAATTACACTTTAATTAGAAAGTAGGGGGAAAACAAAAACATGCATGCACCGTTAACACATCCAACTAAGTCCCCATAGGCAATTTAATTTATTCTTTAGTAGGAAAATAAGAGCTACAAATGCCCTCCTAGGGGACATCCCCAGAGAGTTCATGTCTTTGGAACTCCCTCCTGATCCCTATGAGTTAGTCTCTAAAACTCCCAAGATGACTCAATGTGACCTCATTTGAGAAGGACCCAACATGTGCTGAGCCCCTCTGGCCTTCATCTATTTGTCTGAAGGTTAGGAGTTGTTAGTACATGCAGTACTCTCCTCTCACCCCCAAATTCTGACCTGAGGATTTGTCATGAACCTCCAATCATGGCCAGGGAAAACACCTCAGATTAAAATTATACTCATTGACTTTAGAATGACAACCTCTCAGGCAGGTGTTTTATAGAGGATCCCTCATTTGCTATTCATCAACACTATTCCTTGAATTGTGTAGGAGAAGTAATTTCTGTTTTGTTTTAGAGATAAGATAAGGAACTTCTCCAAGGGTATACAAAGAATGCGTGGTGGATTCAACACTCGAACATGGGTTCCTGGCTCCATATTGTGCTCTTCCTGTCATTAACCTTAGCGATCTTGGAACTATTTGACCAGCAACAGGTAGAGAATACCTCTCACATTATGTTTGCATCATCCCATGGCTGAATTTCTGATTCCAAACTCACTCTTCAGGATTGACTGCCCCTTCTTTTCCAATAGCAAGGTAAGCTTCTGTGTTCTATCTGCACTTTTAGTGAGAAATGCAATTCAAGCAAGGGCAGTGGTACAGTTATGCCTAACTGTACCTGCTATAAGTTATAATCAATTTTAAAATATTTTGATAAAACAGTTGAGGCTGGACATAAACATCAAAATTTCCATCAGAAAGGAATTTAGTGATACCTCTGAAACATTATCATGTTTCTCTTCTGCAAGAAATTAGTAAAAACAATAGTAAATGGATAAATAGTAAATGGATAAAAAACCTACTCAGATTGAATAGGTTTAATTTAATTTTATCTTATTTACTGTATCTTGATTTCTCATTGAAGGTAAAAAAAGAAAAGAAAAGATGAATGTGGTGAAATAAGCCTCCTTTAAACTATGAAAGGACTGTAATTGAATTAGAGAGGTCCATCTCCTTTTCCCCATAATCTCACTGTAATTATTACTAACACATCTATAAATACTTGCAGTGAAGTCACTAAAAGCACAGCCTTTGACTTGATCACAGCGGGTTTGAATCTTAAATCTTGACTTTTCCTCACATGAACTGCAATTATAGAGCTTTATGCAGCATCTCAGAGCTTCAGTTCCCTTCATGGTAAAATGAGAATAATAGTGTTTATGTTATGCAGTGCCTGGCCTATGATGACTTGATTTTTATATGTTCACATTTCAATGGTGGAAAAGTGATATGCATTCAGGAGAAAGTGCACTTGGAATTTTGAATTTTGATCTTCCCCTCCTAGCGATATGCAGTATGATGTTGATTTGTGAAGCTGGGCAGCCGCAGTGAGTCTCAGCTGCCTGTCAGTCCGTGGTCATGTGGGTAACTAACCAACACACAACCGTTCTGGGCCCATATGACCATTCTGTGTTTCACTTTCAGTACAATGCTCAATAAGCACATGACATATTCAATATTTTGTTATAAAATAGGCCTTGTGTGTGGTGATTTGGGCCACTGCAGACGAGTGTAAGTGTTCTGAGCGCATTTAAAGTAGGCTAGGTGAAACTATGATATTTGATAGGTTAGGTGTATAATGTGCATTTTATACTTATGATATTTTCCATTTATGATGTGCTTATCTGTACTTAACCCTAGTGTAAGTCAAGGAAAATCTGTAATGTTATCATGAGGATTAAATGTAAAGGCCCCTGTGTGTATGTATGTAGGTATTACTGATTGTGGAACACAGCATACTTACAAGTGGTTGTGATCGTCAGTGTTGGAAAGCACAAAGACTCTACAGGGGAGGCATGTCCAGTGAAGGTGTTAAAGAACTAAGGAGGCCTGCAGTAAACCGATAATTAGCAAGTGACAAGTGCCCTTCCAAGTCTTCCAAGTCAAATGCAAGTATTAAAAAGAAGATTCTTACATACAAGATTACATTCAAATAAACTATATTAAGACACATAGTGGGCCCAAATATAGATCTACAAGCTAAAGACACCAGCAAGCTAGATACTTCCCCCCTTTGATCCCTGTGATTCAACTGTGAGATAACCATAATGAGAGAAAGAATAAGTTTAAAGGGACACTTTTGGAGCTCCTGCATCGTTCAGTTGGTTGGACATCTGCCTTCAACTCAAGTCAGGGTCTCAGGGTCCTGGGATCCACCCCTCAGTTGGGCTCCCTGCACAGCAGGGAGTCTGCTTCTCTCTCTCCTTCTGCCCCTCCTCCTTCATCATGAGCATTCCCTGTTTCTCAAATAAATGCAGAAAATCTTTTTTAAAAGGTGGGGACACTTTCAACACAAGCTAATTTCTTCAGAAAAAAATTAAACAAAAACAGTGACTCACATGCAGGTGCTGGAACAGCCACTCAGGCAGGCAGAGGACAGACAGATTGAGCAACACTGAGGACACAGAAGATCCCAGGGGACCAAGTGTGTGCTATAAGCCATACTGAAGATGGAGGCTAGCCAAGCCTTGTACATCACCCCTGACATTTCTGAAAACACCAAAAAGGCCACCTTTCCATCCTAATACTGACATTATACCTTACACTGATCAGGCTGTGTTAAATACTTGGCATTTTGGTTACTGGCTTTTATGTATCATTTACTTCTTCTAATAATACCTTGAGTGAGGTCTCATTACTATTTCCATGTTGTAGATGAAGAAAAACAGGTTCTGGGAGTTAAGGTAGTACCAATGACTCTTCAGGAGAGAATGGTAGGGCTGACATGTCCCTGGTCCCAGAGTCCAAGCTTTACTCTAGATGATGCCCACCCCTCAGACTGCCTCTGCTGGTTGTCTGAGACCCTGCTGCTGCCATATCCCAGCACATGGTCTATGCACATTTCTCTCTGTTACTTCACTGTGAAACCCCAAACTCTGAGTTCAGGACATGGGAGACATAGAGTGATTGTTAACTGAGTTAAATTCAATTTGATTTATATTCAGTTGAGATCAATGGGCTTGGGAATCACTCTGCCTGGGCAAAAGTTTCAGCTTGCCAGTAATAATTTTGTAAACTCCAGACGCCTGGTGGCTTAATAGTTGAGCATCTGCTTTTGGCTCAGGTCATGAATCTGGAGTCCTGGAATCAAGTCCCACATCAGGCTCCCTACAGATAGCCCACTTCTCGCTCTGCCTGTGTCTCTGCCTTTCTCGGTGTTTCTCTTATGAACAAATAAATAAAATCTTTTAAAAAATAATTTTGTAAACTCAAGCTCTGTGCCTCATAAGTTAAATGGGGATAACAAGTAATGAATCTCATGGATTTGTTGAAAGTAATAAATGACTATTCAGATAAAGTATCTAGAGCAGTTCCTGGCCCATAAGAAGTGTAGATATAAGCATTTTCTTGATTCAGAGAACTGAACTGACAGATTCATTCAAGACCTTTCATAATCAAGATGTTATATTTTCTACATCTCAGCTTATGAATTTACAAAATTGAAAACTTGGAAAATAATCTGTGAAGATCTTTGACTTCAAAGCATGAAACTCAACTGATAATTTGTGCCTTAAATTATTTTATCTAATCCATATTTTGGATCTGGAGAATCTTGAAGTACAGATTATTACTATAATGAAATACTGTGTATTTAAGGATTGTGTAAATGTATATGTATGAATTTCACTTCAGTCCCCAATTTATTTATGATTCTGTCCTTTTATTTCTCATCTCTATAAGGCACCTTGTGATTCCCAAACAACGTCCATGGAGAACAACACAAAAGTGACTGAGTTCATCCTAGTGGGACTAACCAATACCCCAGAGCTGCAGATCCCCCTCTTTATCATGTTCACCCTCATTTACCTCTTCACTCTGGCTGGGAACCTGGGCATGGTGGTGCTGATTCTCTTGGACTCCTGTCTCCACACTCCCATGTCCTTTTTTCTCAGCAACCTGTCTCTGGTGGACTTTGGTTACTCTACAGCTGTCACTCCCAAGGTCATGGCTGGGTTACTTAGAGGAGACCAGGTCATCTCCTACAATGCATGTGCTGCTCAGATGTTCTTTTTTGCAGCCTTTGCAACAGTGGAAAGTTACCTCTTAGCTTCAATGGCCTATGACCGGTATGTGGCCGTGTGCAAACCCCTCCATTACACCACCACCATGACGACAGGTGTGTGTGCTCGTCTGGCCATAGGCTCCTATATGTCTGGTTTTCTGAATGCTTCTGTAGATGTTGGAGATACATTCCATCTCTCCTTCTGTAATTCCAATGTGATCCATCACTTTTTCTGTGATATTCCTGCAGTCATGGCTCTCTCTTGCTCTAATAGACATGTCAGTGAGCTGGTTCTTGTCTTTGTAGCAAGCTTCCACATCTTTCTTGCTCTCCTCATTATCTTGATTTCCTACTTGTTCATTTTTATCACCATCCTGAAAATACCCTCAGTGGAGGGATACCTGAAGGCCGTATCCACCTGCGCCTCCGACCTCACTGCAGTATCCATCTTCTATGGGACAGTCATCTTCATGTACTCCCAGCCCACCTCCAACCACTCTATGGACACAGACAAAATCATATCTGTGTTCTATACTGTAATCATCCCCATGCTAAATCCCATGGTGTATAGCCTGAGGAACAAAGAGGTAAAGAATGCTTTCAAGAAGGTTGTTGAGAAGGTAAAACTGTCTCTAAGCTTCACCTCTTAGGGCTGTAGAATCCACAGTGACCCGGTTTCATCTTTGTCAGATCTTCATCATGCACAAACTCACAGTTTACAGCCCAGCATTTAAATTACTGACATGGTATTTCCCTCTCTGAAGTTTGTCACTAAAAAAAAAAGCTAGCATGTCCAGTTGTGTAACATCTGGATGAGAATACTCATGAATACCTTAAAATTTTAATGTTCATGCTTATCATGCATTTTATGAATTATATTTAATTTATTCATATGTTCACTTTTTCTCCACCATATGCTAATGCAAGTATATTTGTAAAATAGGGCTCAAACCCATGAAGACAACTGCAAGGATCCATGTGTGCACATACACACAAAAGTGGGAACTTTGTTAAACAAATTAGCTGGAATATGGCTAGTTTTTAATAAAAGGTTAAAATAATTGATTGTGGATTACAGAATAAATTGATGTCTAGCATTTTTTATTTTTTCTCTAAAAACTCCTACAAGATTCAAAAATTAATAACATGATATGAATTTCTTAACAAAAATATGTACTTTTTGTTGGAACACTTTTTCTAGAGCTAAAATCCTGAAGCAGTTAATATTTGTGTCTTAAGTAGGTAGAAAGTCATTAGGTAGAAAAAGTATGGTCACATGATAACTTTCAAAGGAAGGCCAGAGAATGAGAAAAGGATATCAAGTGATAATAAAGAAATTTCTCAATTTTTCTATATAGGACTACTGACTCTTCAATTTTGTAAGATAAATGCGTGGAGTAATAATGATGTCATCCTTTTTTCTCTCTGAAAATACTATGAGATGCTAGTGCCTCTCATTCAAGGACATTTTAGTTTCAGATGAGCTATGTCATGTCTTGCCATTCTCCTACTCATTTCCTCCACATCATTCACACTGAGTTCCCTGCTGTTCCTGGACAATCCTAGCTCCCTCCTGCCACAGGTCCTTTGTACTTGCTACTGCCAATGTTTGAAAAACTCCCTCACTTCCCTCATGTCTTTAAGTGTTACTGTATCACAGTCAATCTACTCCCCAGCCCCCACGGGCTCTGTTCCAAACTTGCTTTATTCTTCATGGTTCTGATCACTCCTCAACTATTTTTATTTATCTTTTTGTTCATTTGTTTATTTATTTACCTATCTACCTAGAATGTACACTCTGTAAAAAAATGATTTTGTCTTCTTTACTAACAACTTCATCCCCAGCATATAAAGTGTAGCCTAGTTCACACTAATTTCTCAGTAAACGTTTGTTAAATTAATCAATTAATTAAACTTTGAGTCCAACAGTTACTATATTTGAACCACGGATAATTTAGTTCATTACCTATTATATAATTCTTTTTCTTCAGAAAAGAATTTTAAAACATTTCATAGACACAACTAGTTTTCCTTCTATTTTCTCATTCACTACGTGTATTCTCCACTTTTAGAAAAATTGATCTTTTGAAAACTACATTGCCAAATGGATAATATAACCATCTTTTAAATTAAAATTTTCTCATCAAATGGCATATAACACATGAAACCAATTCTATTTAAGAAATCATACAAAGACAAAGTATATACACTTACTGAATTGATAGAGCTTTAAAGTAAGTCATGAAATAAAGTAAGGAGCATATTTCAACTTTCTTCTTTTTTAAGAACTACTTTAAGTATTCTAGTAGCTTTACCCCTTCATGTAAATTACTCAATCAATTTGTCAACATTTCTAAAATTCTTCCTCAGATTTTGATTGAGATTAAGTTGAATCTGTAAATAAGCATGAGGAAATTGACATATTAAAGTCTTCCGATCCATGAACATGATATATCTCTACTGCTGCATAGCTTCTCCTTGATTCTTTTCATTGGTGTTTTTGATTTTCTACTTCCCAGTACTGCACGTATTAAGTTAGATTCTACCTAATTGCGAACTAATGACCGAAGAGGCTCTGCAAACAGTATGTCCCTCTAGAATGACATCATGTGGAACCGTGTTGGGATTTCAGAGGCTAATGAATAAGAATCAGAAGGGACTTCTAAACACTTGGAGTTCTCAGGAGAATAGGACTCCTTTGAGGGCATCCAGGGTTCCTCATCCAACTTCCTTTTTTTTTCTTTTTATTTATTTATTTATTCATGAGAGACAGACAGAGAGAGAGAGAGAGAGAGAGAAAGAGAGAGAGAGAGAGAGAAGCAGGCTCCATGCAGGAAGCCCAACGTGGGACTCGATCCCGGGTCTCCAGGATCACGCCCTGAGCTGAAGGTGGTGCTAAACCGCTGAGCCACCTGGGCTGCCCCTCATCCAACTTCCTTAAAGAAGAAACAGTTAAACTGTTTCTAGGGACTTTGCTTGATTTGTTAAATGAGCACACAGATACATTTGCCGTATGTTGTCATTTCTTCTTTTCCTATTTTTGAAAGACATAAGTAATATAATATAAAGTTGTACTTTTCAGTTTGCTCATTCCTGAGAGTCTGTATAAATGTATATAGTACACCACCCAGATTCATATACAAAACAGTTCTATCCACCCAAAACTTCCTTCTGCTTCCTTTGTGGTTAACCCCTCCCATCCTCCAGACCCTCATAATCTCTGATCTGCTGACCACCTCCACCCCTGCATAGAGTTTTCCTTTTCAGATTATCATATAAGTGGAATGAAACAATATGCAGCTTCTAGAGTCTGGCTTCTTTCACTTAGCATAATGCAATTAAGATACATGAATTTCCTTGCTTGTAACAGTAGTAGGTTCCTGTTGTAAACCCTTTTTTTGACATGTATTTCATATACCGTAAAAGTCACCAAAGTATACCATGCACTGGTGTTTAGTACACTTACAAATTTGTGCAATCATTACCCTAGTTAATTCTTGAATATTTCCATCACCTCAGAAAGACTCTACACATGCAACTAGCAATGTGTATCAAAGGGCATTATCAAGAATGTGAAAAGGCCACCCATAAAATGGGAGAAAATACTTGTTATGCACATATCTGATAAGGGACTAATATCCAGAATATATGAAGAACATTTACAAATCAATATTAAAAAGATAAATAACTCGATTTAAAAATGGGCATGCTATTTAAATAGTTCTTCAAATAAGGTACACTAGTGACCAATAAGCACAGAAAAAGATGCTCAACATCATAGTCACTAGAGAAATGCAAATAAAAACCACAATATACCACTATGTATCTTGTAGGATGACTATAAAAAGAAAATGAGAACAACAAATTTTGGAGAGGTTGTGGACAAATAACTCTAATTAATCTTATTGCTGAGAATGAAAAATGGTATAGCTGCTATGGGAAAACATTTGATAATTCTCAAAAAGTTAAACATAGAGGTTCCTGGGTGGCTCAATCAGCTAAGCATTCAACTCTTGTTTTTGGCTCAGGTCATGATCTCAGGGTTGTGAGATCAAGTTCCACATCAGGCTGTGCATGAGCATGGAGCCTGAGATTCTCTCTCTCCCTCTCCTTCTTCTCCTCCACTCATACTCGCTCTCTTTCTCAAAAAAAAAAAAAAAAAAGTTGAACATAGAGTTACCATATGACCCCATAATTTCACTTGTAGGTTTATGTCCAGAAGAATTGAAAATATACAGACACTTGTACAATAACACTCATAGAAGCATTATTCACAATTGCCAAAAAGTTGAAAGATTCCAAATATCCACAACTGATGAAATCAAGTGTATCCTCAAAAAATTATGCTAAGTGAAAGAAACTGGACATAAAAGGACAAATATTGTTTGATTCCACTTTTATGAATTAGCTAAAATAGGTAAGCCAATAAAAACAAAAATTTTATTACTCATTGACAGGGGATTAAGGAATAGGAGGAATGAGAGTAACGCTAATGTATATTGGGTTTAATTTTACTGTGATGGAAGTGTTCAGGAATAAGATACATATGATAATTACAAAATATGAAAGGTGACTGTAGACTTTGAAATGGTCTATCTTATGTGAATTATATCTCAATAAAAAATATTGCAAATAGTGAAAGGGGAGGTGGGCGGGGGATGGGGTGACTGGGTGACGGGCACTGAGGGCGGCACTTGACAGGATGAGCACTGGTGTTATACTATATGTTGCCAAATCGAACTCCAATAAAAATATTTTTAATAAATAAATAAAAAGATAATATGTAAATGAACGGGTGTGGCTGTGTTCCAATAAAACTTTTTTTAAAGATTTTATTTATTTGTTCATGAGAGACAGAGAGAGAAAGGCAGAGACACAGGAACAGGGAGAAGCAGGCTCCATGCAGGGAGCCCAATGTGGGACTCGATCCGGTTCTCCAGGATCACACCCTGGGCTGAAGGCAGTGCTAAACCGCTGAGCCACTAAGGCTGCCCCCCCCCCAAAAAAAAGAAGAAGAAGTAAATAGAGGACCTTCTTCACACCACATACAAAAATCAACCCAAAATATAAACGTGAATATAAAAGTTACATCTCTAAGACTCTTGGGAGAAAATACAGGAATAAATCTTTGTAAACTTCGGTTGGGCAAATCTTTTTACATATATAACCAAAAGCACAAGCAACAAGAGAAAAGATATGTACATTGGATTTCATCAAAATTAAAATACTTATACTTCAGAAAGCACCATCTAGAAAATGATAAGTCAATCTATCATTTGGCAAAAATGAAAGGAACTATTTGAAATCTTAGATAAAAATCTGACATAAAGAAATGGAGTATTGATATATGGTAAAAACTGGATAAACCTTGAAAATGTTATTCCAAATGCAAGAACCCACTCAGAGATAATCACATATTGTATGATTATATTTATATGAAATTTCCATACAAGGCAAATCTATGGAGATGGAATTAAATTTGTGGTTTCCTAGGGCTGGGGTGCAGGTGGAAGGCAATGGCACTGACTGCTAATCAGTACAGTTTCTTTCGCAGGTGATGAAAATGTTCTTAACAATTTAAGAACATTGGTGATGATACACAACTCTGAATATGCTAAAAAATCATTGGATTATAAACTTTAACAGGTAAATTTTATTTTTTAAGATTTTATTTATTTATTTCTAGAGAGAGAGTGTGTGCACAAGTTGAGGGAGAGGGCAGTGTTTCCTTAAGGACATCCTTCACTAGCTTTAATCACACATCAAAATAGGCAGAGGGAGAGAGAGAGAGATAATCTCTATGCTTAGCAAGGAGATAGACTCCTTGCTAAGCACAGAGCCCAACATGGGGCTCTATCTCATGACCTGACATCATGACCTGAGCTGAAACCAAGAGTTGGATGCTCAACTGACTGAGCCACCCAAAGGGCCCAAGGGGTGAATTTTATAGTTTCTTAATTATAATAACAGTAACGCTGTAATTTTAAAAAGAGGTAATAATGGTAAGGGGATCAGTACTCAAGGATTAAAAAAAAAGACACAGACAACAAAACATGCACAGTTTATTATATGTGTATTAGGCATGAGAAACCATATCATTTGCAATACCAAATCAGCCTCAAAGTCCAGGGATTTAACACAACAAAGGCTTAGTTCTCACTTCTCTTACTACATGGGACTCACAGGTTATGCAGGAAAGATGAAGTCTTTCTGAGTATGTTCATTCAAACACAGCCAATGAGGCTTTGCCATCTGTAGCTACACTGTCTGGAAGAAGAAGCCTCCTCAGGTATCAAGGCAGGGGAGAGGCATTGCATAATTGGGCACTGGCTTTTCTATACTTCAACCCAGAAATGACACACATCACTTCTTTTTCGACCTATTATGCGGAACTGGTTCATGGCTCTACCTACTTGCTAGGGGACAAGGAAATGTGGGGAGCAGATGCAATGTTTGAGCACCACTATTTCTGTTCCATGTAATGTATCATTTTTACTGATGATAAAGTAGTACGACTTAAATTTATTGACCTCTTGATATGTGCTAGACATCTCATTTAATCTTTAGGATGCTCCTATGAGGGATATATAGTATTATCCTTCTTTTAATAGGTGATACTTTAAAGTTTTGAGAGACTGAATAACTTGGCCAAGGCCATCCTGCAACGGATGGAAGAACTAGAATTTGAAAGCAGGCCCCATGACTGCACAGCCCAAACTTACAGCAGCAACACTGGAAGGCATTTATGAAGGATATATAATTCTGTCTGCTGCTTGTTTGTGGTCAAAGATGATTATGCAGAGAAAAGAATGGATCCATACCTTTAGTTCTAAAAATAGAGGGGCAGGAGTCCCCTAAATATCCCCAAACCAGCTCTTTAGCAGTAAGACAAGTGAGTATTTTTTAAAAAAAAAAAAAACATTTCTGGAGGGGTGCTTGGGTGGCTCAATCAGTTAAGCATCTGACTCTTGATTTCAACTCAGGTCATGATCTCAAGATTGTGAGATCAAGCCCCATGTCAGGCTCTGTACTCAGTATGGCATCTGCTTGATTTGAGATTCTCTCTCTCCCTCTCCCTCCTGCTCCTCCACCCCATTCCTCTCAAATAAATAAATAAAATCTTTTTAAAAATTTTTAAATAAAAAACATTCCTAGGGACAACTGTAAGCCTTTAAGAAAGACATAGATTTGAGAAATCCAGCATGAGTTCTGATATCACCTAAGCCAAGATTTTAGTGAGGTTTTTATTTTTGTTGCCCAGCATGGCTATGGTGCTGCCTTGCTGATCTCTCTAAGCTTCCATTTCCTCGTGTCTTCAAAAGCACTCTCAGACATTATTCTCTGAGAGCTCCTGTCATGTTCAGGGCAAGAGGACTAATCCTGGATCTGGAGCCTCCTGAGATATCCACTCACACAACACTAAATGTTCCCCTGAGATGTGTGGTGTGAAAAGATCACTGCCTCAGTCCTGATATCTGTAAGAGCGCAAGTTAGGTTCCACAACATAGTGCTCCACAGGTGGGGACGAGCTTCTCCGGCATTAAACTTTTCTGGATGTGGGCTTCTGGTCACCAGTGTGACCATGAAGGTTTTCCATACTCCTTGCCTTGTACTCTTCTTTGTCTGATCCTAGGACAGAAGTAAGTATCAAGAAAACGCACAAATGTAACTTATTAGAAAGGAAAGGGTAGTTCTAGAAGGTCCAATCATGTCCATTTTACAAATGAGGAAAACAAAGCCAAATCAGCTAGATCGTAAACACCTTGCTAGCTGGTTATTCATTCCACCACTCTTTCCACTGATTGCAATCAGATATCTTCAATGAATGGTTGGAGTAACTGAGTCAAAAGGGGAGACTATGCCTTCTTGTTTCTTTTATTTAGAACATGCTAGAGGAATAGCAGTGCAAATATCATAGCTCCCTTTCTGAATCTCAGGGGTTGTAGAACTTTCAACATCTGTTTGGGTATCTCAAGTGTAAAGTCATTTTCTATGGGAATGTCAAAGTTTAGACTTTCAGTTTTATTGGCTGAATATCCTGCAGTAATCAAGAGATGAGATAGACCAGGGAAAGTAATGGCTCGGATTGTTTAAAATGTTAGCATCTTTTATGCTTTTCAAAGAACTTGCATATTTTTTGTCACATCAGAGCAGGAGAGCAGCTTATGAGGGAGATAGACAGCACTTTTTCATCTTGTATATTAAGAAGGTATGGCCAGCAGCAAGTCTATTCCCAACTGGTTATAAGCAGAACTAGGATAGAATTGAGCTTGTATTTGTGGTACAATCATAGCCACACCCCTACACCTCAAGTTCCTGCATCAAAAGGAGCTTTCTTGTGTCCTAATGTAACTACAGACCATATAGATACGAAATTTGTTCAATATGTTGGCCATTCCTAGTACATCAGTGGAATACAGATATTAATTTTTTTTCAAAAATAAGTACAGTTGTATTTGCATGTTTGTGCATTTGGGCCAAATCTGGAAACTCTAGCAATACATTAAAGAATCGAGGAATCTTTAATGGAAGAGGAACGAGGAAGTAACTTCATTGTCAATAGGGTATTCTGGCACATTCTGGGCACTTTCACGATCATTTTGTAATACTTTATACACACTTTTATAAAAGTACTTATCACTTTGGGAGAGTAATTTCTAAAGCCAGCTGACTCACCTCCTATAGAAAGTTGGGAATCTTGTTATTCATTTTGTAATACCAGCTGCTGAAACAGAGGTGGCTTATGTGCAAAGCCAGCTATGAGAAGAACAAGGGGGAATTAACACTGAATACATGCCATGTGTCAGGCATCATATTAGTAGGGCTCCATAAATCATTTAATTTCATCTTTTCAGCTGTGTAAAATAGATATATTGGGCATTATATGAACGAGGTGTTTCACAAACAATGAACTGAGGTTTGCAGAGTATAAGTAAGTTCCCAAGGTTACATTCTATCTAGGTTGCTAATCACTGAGTGATAATTATCTATACTTATATGCCTCTGTTATATGTGGCATAAATAGTCACCTTGGGCTCTTCTTCTAAAAGGTTGTATTTGTTCTATCACCAGATACATTTTTTCCACTCATTCTTTTAGGGTTCATACCTATCTCATTTCTACCAATTACTTTTGCACATCACTCCTTAATTGAGATTTTGATTATTCCATGTATTTTACTAATAACTAATATGTATCTACTTATAATTGCCTATTTATACAATTGTGCTGACAGGTCCATGCTTTTATCCACGATGTTTCTTCTGTCTAGTATAGTAATAGTGGTAGTAACAGCTTGAATTACTTGAGTACCTGCTGTGTAATTGACATGATTTTAAGTGCTTTGCATGATCTAAGTTATTCTATTCATCTATTTCAAAAGATGAAAATTGTGATCACTCCCACTTGAAAAATCAGGAACCCGAACTACAGGAAAGATCATTACCTTGACCCACTATTTTGAGAAAGGTTATTTATTTATTTAGAAATTTAATTTATTTATTTGACAGAGAGAGAGAGAGAGAGAGCACAAGCAGGGAGAACGGCGAGCAGAGGGAGAGGGAGAAGCAGGCTCCCTGCTGAGCAGAGAACCTGATGTGGGGGCTCTATCTCAGGACCCCGGGACCATGACCCAAGCCAAAGCAGACCCTTAACTGACCGAGCCACTCAGGTGCCCCTAGAAGGTTATTTAATATTATGGAATTTAGACAATATTGGCTGGGTTTGAATCTCAGTTCTACCACCAGATTTGCTACTTAGGCAAGTAACTTCTTTCAGCCTCAGTTCCATTTAAAGTAAAATGGGGGCAATAACATTATTTGCCTCCCAGAATTGCTAAATGAGTTAAGATATGTAAACAGCTTAGAACAGTTTCCTGACACAAAGCAAGTACTAAGTATTTGTTACTATAATAACTAATAAGCGTTATTATATTTATTGAATTTCCAAAGCCACGACTCAGGAGTAATCATCTCCAGAGAGTTTTTCCTGAGTCCCTGTGTTGGGCTTATCATACATCCTTACTACTTCCAAAGCACCCTGGACATACATACCTCTAATACTTTAAGAATACATTAGAATGAACATATCTTTTGGATAATAGGTCTCTCTCACTTGGCTATTCTCTTTTTTAAGACTTTATTTATTTATTCATGAATAACACAGAGAGAGAGGCAAAGACATAGGCAGAGGGAGAAGCAGACTCCCTGCAGGAAGCCCAATGTAAGACTTGATGCCAGGACCCCGGGATCACAACCTGAGCCAAAGGCAGACACTCAACCACTAAGCCACCCAGGCACCCCTTTCACTAGGCTATTCTTTTTTTTTTTTTTTAAATACGGACCACTTCAAGAATTTGCGTGTCATCCTGCGCAGAGGCCATGCTAATCTTCTCTGTATAGTTCCAATTTTAGTTTATGTGCTGCCAAAGCAAGCACTCACTAGGCTATTCTTAAAGGCAGGGGTATATCATATCCTTCCTTCAGTATGAAGGATTTTTATTTTTTTAAAAAGATTTTATTTCTTTATTCATGAGAGACACAGAGAGAGAGAGAAGGCAGAGACACAGACAGAGGGAGAAGCAGGCTCCATGCAGGAAGTCCTGTGTGGGACTCAATCTGGGGTCTCCAGGATCACGCCCTGGGCTGAAGGTGGCACTAAACCGCTGAACTACCCAGGCTGCCCAGTATGAAGGATTTTTAATCCAGGAGAAATGAATGTGATAGATTTGGTAAGAAGAGACTCTCGGGTTGAGAGGGCTTCTCATATTTATTCTCATGAAACCCACAGTAAGCTGTTAGGTGAGCACAGCCAGATAGAGCAGATGACATGGATAGACATCCACAGCTTGGCAGAGGATATAAAGTCTCTAGGTGAGAATGAAAGTGACTCTTCTATCTCCCTTATTCTCCATCCTCATGAATAAATCAAAGACAAAGAGATAGAATACATCAGCCTGGGAGAAAAATAAAGACAGTGACAAAGAGAAAACAACTAAAGTTTTGCTTCCACCTTTCAAAAAATCATTCCTTCTTTTTTAGAGTTACTGAAAGATGCCAAAATGTTGCTAAGAAAATGCCAGAAATCATAAAGCTTCCTTCAGGGTCCAATGGTTAAAATGGAGCACTTGATTAAGGGCCCTGGTGAATTAGAAAGAGCAGAGCTGGGTCCCAAATCACTGTATATCTTCAACTATTATGAACAACTCTGAGCGTCCCTCAGAGACAGGAAATGTATTTGATGAAGCTTATCCTATCACATGCCAATGACTTTCTTTTCCTTTCTGTTGATTAAGCTTTCTACGTACTTGTAATAAGAGTGCTTGTGAGATCCAGCAAGTAGTGTGAAGGAGTCCTGTTAGTTTAGTGTAATAAAGCATACCATACAGCAGGCAAGCTGAAATGTGCCTCCAGAGTCATAATATAGTCCCCTTGTGGCAGCACAGTCAGCAAGGACATTCCAGTGACCTTCCACATCACTTCTAGATGATTGGCCTCACTTAACCCACCCCTACCTGGTGTTCAGCCCAACTGGTTGCACACAGGCTCCTGCCCTTGACAGGAAGCTGACACATGTGGGCAAAAGACCCTGTTCACAGTTCGTTCTCATGCTAGTGATCAAACAGCATTATCTTGTGTTTGCTCATCTTCTCATAGGTGCCTCTCATGACGACTCCTGAATGACTTTGATGGAGAACGTTTCAGAGGTGACTGAATTCATTCTTGTGGGGTTAACAGATGCCCTGGAGATGCAGGTCCCTTTATTTACAGTCTTCACTATCATTTACTTCATCATTCTGGTTGGGAATGCTGGGATGATCGTGTTGATTCTGCTGGATTCTCGTCTCCACACTCCCATGTACTTCTTCCTCAGCAACCTCTCCTTTGTAGACTGTGTTTATGCCTCAGCTGTCACTCCCAAGGTAATGGTGGGATTTCTCACAAAAGATAAGATCATCTCCTACAATGCATGTGCTGCCCAGATGTTCTTCTTTTCAGCCTTTGCCACTATTGAAAGTTTTCTTTTGGCCTCAATGGCTTTTGACCGCCACACAGCAGTGTGTAAACCCCTGCATTACGCCACCATCATGACAAGTGCTATGTATACCTCACTGGCCACTGGTTCCTACATCTCTGGACTCTTGCAGTCTTCCATCCATGTTGCCCTCACCTTTCACCTCTCCTTCTGTCGTTCCAACATAATTAATCACTTTTTCTGTGACATTCCCGCACTGTTGGCTCTCTCTTGCTCTGATATCTACATGAATGAGATTGTGCTCTTCATATTGGCAGCATTCAATGTCCTTTTCACCCTCTTGGTTATCTTGAATTCTTATCTGTTCATTTTTATTGCTATCCTGGGAATGCACTCAGCTGAGAGACAGAGGAAGGCTTTCTCCACCTGTGCATCCCACCTGACCACTGTCTCCATCTTCTATGGGACAATCATCTTCATGTACTTGCAGCCAACTTCTAGTCATTCCATGGACACAGACAAAATGGCATCCATATTCTACACCATGGTCATCCCCATGCTGAACCCTTTGATCTATAGTCTAAGGAACAAAGAGGTCAAGAGTGCATTTCAGAAAGTGGTTGGAAAAGCAAAGTCTTCAGTGGGTTTAGCCTACTAATTAAAAATAGCAAGCAAACCATTGGACTTCTAGTATCTAAGAATTTTTTTAATTTTAATTCTTTCTCATCTTTAATTTATCTGAGAAGTTTCCTCCCAAATAAGGCTGGTTCTATTCATGCTTTGGGAATGTGACTGGGTAGGAAAGGTTTTCGAAATATTTTTCCAGAAAGAGAATGTTGCTTCTATCTTAAAGTGAAGATTATAACCCTGGATACTGTAAGATCTCACACCAAATTGTCTAAAGAGCTTTGCAGATGAATCTCATAAGTGTATGATACCAGAATTATATTTTTAATTACTAGAATTCAAAATAACTTTATGATTTTTGTACATGGTATAGAGGCATGATTCTCAGATATTCATGCTCTTAAGAATTCCCTTGAGAGACATTGAAATGCAGAATTCCAGGAGCTATCTAGATAATATAATTTAGTTTATTTATGGTAGAGCCTAGAAATCTGTAGAATTATCCCCCACTATCCACATATACCTGGATCCTGAACTTAGCAAAGTGCCAGTGGTGAGTATAAATAATGAGGGATACTATGTGACCTTAATCTATTTAGCCCCTGAATTTCATAAAGAAAAATATAGTTCAGAGGGTGAAAATATATCCCTACCTATTCCTTACCTCTCATAAAGTTCATATAAGAGCGTTTGGATAGGGAGGACTGCCTGCATTCTTAACAAGTTTCACCTATATTTCAGATGAGTCCAGTATGCAGATCACACTATGAGAATTATTTCCCTGGAGCAGTGGTTCAAAAGTATCATTGCAAGATCAGCAGCATCAGCTTCACCTGGAGTTATTTAGAAGTGCCAATTATAGAAACCCCCATCCTACACCTACAGGATCAGAAACTCCAGGAGTATGGTCTAGCTATTTGTGCCTTAGCAAGCCCTTCTGGTGATTACAAAGCATGCTTAGGTTTGGAAACCACTGGACTCAACCTAGAAACACTAATGTAGAACAGGGTTTCTCAACCTTGGCTGCATATAATAATAATCTAGAAGAGATTTTTAAAATGCTGCTGCCTGAATCCATCTCCAGAATATAGGGTTAAATAGATCTAGGGATAAGATCTGGCCACCAAGAGATTGTCAAATGCAGTCACTTCCCCAAAGCCTGAGACCAAAGAAAAGAGATAATATTTATTTAGCATCCAATGTCTGCTCATTATTTGCATATGTGAACGCATTCAGATCCTACACTACCTCTGAGGGCATCGGCCATATAGAGATGAGGAAATGGCAGCTTAGACACAGGCAAATGGTGGCAAAGTGAGAATTTTGAACCCAAATCTGTGCGACTCCAAAGCACACCCTCTCCAGTTTAGTTCAGCTAACAATTGTTTAACACCATAATAGAATGTAGTGGGCATAAAGGATACAAAGATGAAGAATTTTTCTCTTTTGGAGCACCTGGGTGTCTCAGTTGGTTAAGCATCTAACTCATGATTTCCAGTCTAATCATGATCTCATGGTCATGGGATCAAGCCCTGTCTCCACACTCAGTGGGGAGTCTGTTTGGGATTCTATCTCTCCTCCCTCTGCCCTTCCCTCAGAAATAAAAATTAAAACTTTTTTGAAAAGAAGTTTTCTCTTTTATCAAGGACCACTAGTCTTCTCAGTATAACACAATTATCTTTGTAACTAAAGCACTAGGACACAAGGAGACATGAAAAATCACAATAATATTGATCTAACATCTCCTTGCAACTGCTTAAATCTCCTTCTGTGTTGACATTCTCAAGACCCCAAATCCCCATGCTCATCACAGCTCAAAGCAGGAGCACATTAAACAACATTAGTCTTTGAGGCCATGAGAGGTGTGTAAAGGGCACCAGAGCCCATGTGTTCTGTTCATGCATTGCTACTACTTACACTGAATCCATGTGTTCTGTTCATGCATTGCTACTCAACACATGAGCCATGTGTTCTGTTCATGCATTGCTACTACTTACACTGAATCCCTTGCTTTCTGGAAAGGCTTGTCATCCTTATCTTCTAGAAGTTTTGTGCTACATACTCATTTAAATAAAGAAGCTTAGCTGGGAATCCTACGTGCTCCAGTGAATATCAACTCTTAGTAAGGTGGCAAACCATGAACCTGAACATCACTTGTGCTCGCCTTCACCAAATCCCAAATGTCTCATTGCCTCATTGGAAATAAATAGGAAAAATAAAATAAAAGGCGAATGTGTGCCCAGAAAGCCTCCATGCCCTGACCTTCAAAGTCCCCGTGGGCTGGTTATGGGGTATTAGTCACAAGGGCTGTGTCGCACATTCAGCAGGCAGGTTTAGACACTGATTTAACCATGTCTAACACCAAGTCTAACACCCTGTCATGGACATCAATAAAGTAATGTAGCAATTCATCTCCTCTCAAAGATGCTTCTGTAACTTTTTAATAAAAGTGTGTAATAAATGTATGGAACTAAAAGCTTCTGTCAAATTATTTCTGGGAATGGGACCTGCTGTAGACTGAATGTGTGCCCCCAACTTTCATATATTAAATCCTAACGCCCCATGTGATGGTAGGAAGAGATGGGTGTTTCAGAGGAGGCAGTTTAAGTGTCTGTTGAATGTGATTAATGCTCTTAAAAAAGAGATCCCAGGGGTACCTGGGTGGCTCAGTTGGTTAAGCATCTGCCTTTGGCTCAGGTCATGATCCCAGAATCCTGAGATTGAGCTCCGCAGGGGACTCCCTGCTCAGTGGAGAGCCTACTCCTCTCTTCCACTTGTGCTCCCTCTCACCATCTCTCTCTCAAATAAATAAAATCTCTAAAAATTTTTAATTAAAAGAGAGAGAGAGAGATCCAAGAGATGTCCCTTGCTCCTTCCACCATGTGCTGAAGTTTGCAAAAAAGACACCCATCTATGAATCAAATCAAGAAACAGGCTCTCATCAGACACAAAATTTTCCAGTGCCTTGAACTTGGACTTCTCAGCCTCCAAAACTGTGAGAAGAAATAAATTTATGTTGTTTATAACTACCCAATCTATGATGTTTTGTTACAGCCATCTGAGTGAACTAAGATGGAAGCATTAGGAACAGCCGAATGAACTCAAGCCCTCCCTCAAACTAGTAACTGTGACTTTGATTTTAACAAGACACTGAACTTCAGATCAACTGTGAGGGAAAATCTTTTTAGTTGAGCCACAGAAGAATTAAATGATATCCTTAGCCAGTCAGGTTCAGTCAGTCCAAGAGAGAGTCAAAAGATAATCCCTGGACCTGGCATCTGATGGGAATTGTACACACGCCGGGGAGCTGCTATTAACTCATACATCCACTCTCTCATCTCTACCAGTCTTGATTTTTAATAGGAACCATTAAATGCTTATTCAGTGGAAAATTAAACTAATGAGTGAGGGAATGTGTGACTGGATGATTACACGAGTGGATAAATGAATGAGTGAATGAACTGAGGTTAAGTAAATGAGTTAGCAGCAAACTGGATCCCTAATAGCTAATTACAGGACTCAGGATTTGCTCATTTTGTGTGCCCAAATAGAAGGCATCTCTCAGATCACCCTGCAATGTTCTTTCTTCCCTCATCCCATAGAAGTACAAACCATATTCCTTTTCACTACCTAAACCCAATGCTTATATGTTAGAATAGAGTCCACCTGTCACCCTGCAAGCTTTTGAGACATTGCAGGTGATCATGAAATTCAAGAAATTAAAAATGATTAGTTTGAGTCTAACATAGAAACAATAAATAACAGGATGTCCAACCCTTATAAGAGAACCTCTACAGGTAATTATGGAATAGAAAAAAAAAAGACCTAGGGTGCCTAGTTAAGTGGCTGACTCTTGATTTAAGCTCAAGTTGTGATCTCAGGATCCTGGCATCGAGCCCTGCATCTGGCCCTGAACTCAGTGAGGGGGTCTGCTTGAGTATTCTCTCTCCCTCTCCCTCTGCCCCTCCCTACAATTGTGCACTATCTCTCTCTTTCTCTCTAAAATAAATAAATAAATCTTTTAAAAAAATAATGACTCAATCTTTTCTACCCCCTGGCCTGATAGCCAGAAAGGAAAGCAGAGGTGATAAGAATTAGCATCCATTGAAGGCTCTCACCATAATAGTGCGAGATACTCTCAAGTCTAGATGACAGTGAAAGTCTTTATTCCTTATGGAATCCTCATAGCTCAAGTCATCACTCCTTGAAAATCAGACTGCAAGGACAAGACATTTTTTTTCTCTCAGGAATTCTCATTAGAAAGATAAACATTCAGAAAAGGAAGCACTAACAGCCTTACAACCATAAGAAAAATTGTTTCATGAATTCTCTATTTTGAAGGAGTCTCTTGCTCTAGTAGTTGAGAAGAAAGAAAGAAGGAAAGAAGCAAGAAAGCAAGCATGAAAGAAAGAAAGAAAAAGGGAGGGATAGAGGAAAGAAAGAAAGAAGGAAGAGAAAAAAAAAGAAAGAAGGAAGAGAGGGAAAGAGGAAGGAGTACTAATGCAATAGTTAAAAGCCTTTGATATGAGACAATCTGGATTCAAACCATGTTAATAGTGCCTCAGTTACTATGTTTGCAAATGTGCATAATAATAGTCTACTTCTTAGAGTTGGGATAGGATTTAATGAGACAATACATTTTATATACTTAGTATAGCACTTGGCATACTGTCAAGAAATAAATTTTAAAATTATTTTTATTATACCTTTAGCAAAAGTAATAGAGGCAGAATTGGACCATGAATCTCTCTGCCCCATTCTCACTTCATAAGCACCTCACCTTATTTCTCCTCTCTTGCAGGTTCTTGAACTTTCTGCCCCACACCTTTGTTTATATACTACCTCCACCTGAGGACATCTTCTTGGGGCCAAGGACCATATGGGGAAACCATAGCAAAGACCAAGTTCTCCATCTGACTTTGTTTAACCCACCCAGTGAAGATAGGCTTCATATTGTGATCTCTGTGAGTACTTCATAAAAGTAGCCATTTCTAATGTTCTAGCGAGAGAGAGCCAGGTGTGCTTTGCCGTAGCATGTGTGCATTTTACTGATGGCTTTCCCAAGGGAGTACTATTTGCTGAGAATGTGGGTGAAGGGTGAAAAGAAGAGGGAGGATGGGGCAGAGATGATGCTGAGTACGTGTGGATGTGAGAGACTACTCCCGTCACATCCTGCTATGAAGAAGTTGCTTCTTCAAGTTGTTTGAAAACCCTTCCATATAGTTTTTGATGAATTCATCAAGAATCATTTATTCCAATTCCAAACTCTACCATGAGTGTGTCAACATCATTATACAGGCAAACACTTCTGAAATTCTTTTTTTTGTTTTGTTTTGTTTTTATTTTTTTATTTTTTGTCTTTTGTATATATTTTTTTATTGGAGTTCTATTTGCCAACATATAGCATAACACCCAGTGCTCATACCTTCAAGTTGGGATAAACCTTACTGATTCGAGGGTTAGAGCATTTGGAACCCAATGAAGGTAATCTGCAACATGGATAAGGTGCTGTTTGTACAAACTACTGCAGAACTGTGAGTATATCTCAATGACAAGACTGTTATGCCTGCATCAGGCTAAGTAAGCACTGTCCATCAATCAAGGAAGCTAGCTAGCATTTACTGAGTGGATATCCTTATCAATATTTTTCTTTTTGGATCGAGTGAAATTTCATCAGTAATTGTCCATTTGACATCTAAGAAGAAAGTAATGAGAAAAATCTTCTTCCACTACTCTAAATACATAGAAACTGTATACCATGTATTTTAAAATACATGCTTTTGCTCAAATGTTATGACAGAACTTATAACCTGCTCATGATAGGCTGAAAGTGCTCTGGTAACTTAGGTGGGTGGTTGCCAAAATAGCATGCTTGCTCATGGCCAAGGTATTCAAATACACAATAGCTAAGTCAAGCTACCCATTGCTTGGGGCATGAAATTATAAATATAAGCACAAACATGGTATCTCATTGTAAATGTAATTTCCAAATTAATTATCATCACAGAAATGAATGGAAATGGGGCAGAGTTCAGCCCCATTGTAGGATGGGATTAACAGGGGAAATGAGAAACCTACAAGTAAGAGATGGGACACAGTTCTTCCACATGTTCTGTATTCCTTGAGAAAGAAGTAGAAATTGTAGAGTTTTAAGGTGAGAGAGGACCATAAACATCATCTAGTCCAACCACTCATAATATAAATGAGAAAATTCAAATATAAAAATCTTTAAAATTTGCCTGAGGTAACTTAGCATTTGAGTGGCAAAGCTCAACCTAAAATTCACATTCCCAATTGCCCAGGCAAGGATAGTTTTAATGCAGTCTACAACTTCTGGGAACCCTGAGCTGGCATGAAAATTTCCCACATATTGAATTTTCCAGGATACCTATCCATAAGTTCCTATGCATTGGATAGATAGGAAGAAGGACACAACCCTGAGGTCCCCAGATGACAGTTTTCTGTGATTATCATGTGAAGAGTTGCCCATTAACTTTATCACAGCTGATCAACCCAGAAAATTTCCTCCCAGGTTTTTTTTTTTTTTAGTTGGATTTGGTTTAAGAAAGGCCACTGGGGAAAATTCCTCCTCTTGGGGACCCATTATTTTAAAACATCCTATAGGGCACTAAAACATCTGGCTAAATTAGGCAAGAATGGCCTCTGAGTAAAGAGAAGAGTGCAGAAAAGGATCCTGGTCCTCCATGCAGGACTCCAGCTTAGAATAATTCCAAAGTATCCCTACTTCCCTTGTATTCCTCTTCATCCTGCCCTATCCCGAGAATGGCTTTCTAAAACCCGACTCTTCCTGAACACCAGCACATTCTTTCCCATGCACATCTAGATGTTACAAAGACATCACCTATTGGTCACTTTTCATTTCTAGGGGATTATACACATCTGGATCCCATGTATCCTTATTTCGTTTCATCCTTAAAGAACAGAATACAGAGGGTCAGGAAGTATTCTGGGAGAGTTGCCTTAATCATCCATAGGCAGAAACAAAAAATTTGCCTTTATGAGTGTTCTTTGATGGCTAACAGAATGCAGTGAATTGCCAAGAGGTAAGGAAACATTTTCAGAGACTTCACTTTCTAAAAACTAATGATTGTTTTTTCCCTAATTGATGTTAACTTGCTGTGTGGAATACTTTAGAGCAAGGGTTGGCAAACTAGACTACAGACCAAATTCAGCCTCTTTTGGTACAGCCCTTGAGCTAAGAATGTATTTTATACTTTAAGAGAAAAGAATGATAGAAAGAAGGAGGAGGTGGGGAATGAGGGAAGCAGAAGAACAAAGAGAGGAAGGAAAGGAGGGAGAGAGGAAGGAAGGGAGGAGGGAGAAAGGGGAGGTAGAGAGGGAGGGAGAGAGAGAGGGAGAGAGGGAGAAAGGGGAGGTAGAGAGGGAGGGAGAGAGGGAAGGAGGGACAGAGGGAGATACACAACACACAAGGAACCCATGTAGACTACAATACCTAAAATATTTGCTATCTGGTTCTTTATAGAAAAAGCTTGCTAATCTCCACTTTAGAGTGAAGGGAGTAATTTCAACGTACATGTAAGAAGGGTTAAATAAATCAAATGGCTTAATGGGAAAAAAAAGGCTTAATGGTTTGGGTATAACTATCTGCACTTCCCAAATAAGTAAAATGAGGCTTAGGTTGTCCAATATGGTGTAACTGGGAAGTGGTGAAGCCAGGGCTCAAGCTTAGATCTTTCTTTTCTAGATCCAAAATGCTTGAGCTTGCATCACAACTCCACCATTAAACTAGCTGTTTAATCTCAGACTAATCTTTTGGGACCTCAGTTCTTCATCTGTAAAATAGGCATAACATATTACCTGCCTCATGGTATAGTCGTGAAGTGCATCTGAATTAATACATGCAAAGAATTTAGAAGAATACCTTCACCTTATGGCACAAGCTTTTATTATTATGTTTGAATATGATTCCAATATGATTCTAAATACTTAGAAGAGTATTTCCCAAATTCTGTTAAACATCAAATCTCCCTTGCATGATTAAGAACACAGATCATTTTTTTTCAACAGATTTTATTTACTTAAGAGAAGAAAGTATGAGCAGGGACAGGCAGAGGGAGAGGGAGAAGCAGACTCCCCACTGAGCAGGGAGCCCAACTTGGAGCTTGATCCCAGAACCCTGGGATCATGACCTGAGCCAAACACAGATGCTTAACTGAATGAGCCACCCAGGAACCCCTTATTTTTTTAAATTTCTCACAATTATGGTCAAGTAATAAATGTTTCATGAATGCTTAAACACAGATAATTTTTTAATATTTTTTCAAATTTTCCCCAGAGCTGAGACTAAGATTTCAGTAGACATTAGGCACCCAGTATATGCTAGCTAGCTTCCTTGATTGATTGACAGTGCTTACTTAGCCTGATGCAGGCATTAACAGTCTTGCCATTGAGATATACTCACAGTTCTGCAGTAGTTCATACAAACAGCACCTTGTCCAGAAGTGCAGAAAGGATGAGAATCAGGAATGCTTCCTGGATAGTTGATTCCTGAGTAGGACCCTACAGAAAGTAACTAGGAAGAATGGAAGGAAAAGTCATCCAGGCTGAAGGGCTTTCCATGATTTCAGGAGATACAAGATAGTTTTAAACTGATTGGAGAGAGTGAACAGTGGGAAGATATGAGCCCCTGTTTTAAAAGTAGACATACTAAGTGAAATAAACCAGTCACAAAGAGTCACACTATATGGTCCCCAGACCACTCATATGACATACCCAGAGTAGTCAAAATCATAGATGTAGAAAGTAGAATGGTGGTTGCCAGGAGGTGGGAAGAAGGGAGATGGTGAGTTATTTAATGGTAATAGAGCTTGACTTACGCAAGATGAAAAGATTTCTGTCAATAATGGTGTTGATAGTTGCACAAAAATATAAACATACTTAAAACCATTAAACTATACACTAAAAAATGGCTTAAATTGTAAATGTTGTATTATGTATATTTTACAGTAAGAAATGTTTGAGAGGTGGGAAGAGCTAGGTACAACACAAGGCACTCCGTGTGTATTTTTTTTAAAAGAGCGGGGAAGGGACAGAGGGAAAGAGGGACTCTTAAGCAGGCTCCATGCTCAGCACAGAGTCCTACTCCGGGCTCTATCTCGACCCTGAGATCATGACCTGAGCTGAAGTCAAGATACTTACCCCACCCAGTCACCCTGCTCATGGGACCGTCTTGTATACATTTTTATTAACAAGCATATGAACACTGCAGATTGTCAGCTAAGGAAATTGAGCTTTGTAGGCTCACTTATTGAGTAAGTAAATGTCCAAGGCCAGAGAGCTGGCATGTGGCAGAGCCTGGATTCAAACGCAGGCAGAAGGACTTTAAAGCCTGTATGTTTTCTCAAAGGAATAATTAACTCAAGAATTTCCTTCACAGTGGTCAGTGGACAATATGACGGGGACAGTATGGGACAGTAGAGATTTCCTCAGGCTTCTCACATCACCCTGTGTAGATTTCCTCCCTCTCCAACATGCATAGATCCAGACAGAGTTTGATATTTGTATCAGATGCTCCAACAGAATTGTTCTGGCTAATCTATCTTTTCTGTGTAGGTCTTTGCGATGTCTTGGACTAAATTACAAAGCAGTTGATACAAGCTAAAAGAGCAAAATCCAAGAACCAAAAAGTATAGGGTAGATTCTACTTTCTAATAGCCAACCTAGCAGAGTCAAAGTCTTCATTTTGTTCTTACCTGTATGCTCTTCTAATTCCCTTACAATTTCACTTTTGAAGAATATGCTTTTTGGCTATTCAAATCAACTTCAGTATAGGGTCAAGAAATTAATGTTAAAATGAACATTTGTCCATTATTCTATACTGTGGTTATCTGAAAAATCATAAGAGTTAACACTTATTGAATGTTTATAGGGACTAGCACCATATCAAGTGCTTTTAATGTATTTTCACTATATAGTCACAGAAACCCTATAGAGTAAGTGCATTCATTATCACTCCCGTGCTATAGATTTTAAAATTGAGCTACACAGATTTTATGTAAAATCTTCATGGTTACTTCAAACTCAATCAGTCTGATGGCAAAAAAATATGCTCTTAACCATTCTGCTATGCTGCCTTGTATCATGTATTGGAGACTCATATATTTATGGGTATTTTCTGTTTTATGAACTCTCTACTCCTGCACTGATTTTTTAATTGATATAATTTTGATATATGACATCTTATAATTTATGCTACAATTTAATATTTTTTAAAGATTTTATTTGTTTATTCATGAGAGACAGAGAGAGAGAGAGAGAGGCAGAGACACAGGCAGAGGAAGAAGCAGGCTCCATGCAGGGAGCCCGACGCAGGACTCGATCCTGGGTCTCCAGGATCACGCCCTGGGCTGAAGGCCGCACTAAACTGCTGAGCCACCCGGGCTGCCCTACAATTTAATATTTAAAGCAAGCCTCAACCTTGTTCTTTTATGAATATCGACTTATTCTCATTTGGCTGTTCTTCCAAATAAACTTTAAATTCACATTATGAAGCACATGCACATGCACACACAAGCACACACAAATGCACACTCAAATTATCTTGGGATTTTTATCAGATTCATACCAACTATGCGTTATTTTTAAGATACATACTATTTCTAAAATATTGAATTTTCTCATCAAAAACAACTGTAAACAGTTGCTTTAAATTTGTCTTACAATTACATTTATTGACATTTTATATTTGTGTGTGTATGCTATTGGGATTAGAATGTACTTACTTATTGCTGATACAGAGAAAACTTTTGTGTTTTATGTAAAGTAAAAGCCCTACAGCAAAGCAATCAGAGTGCCGAATCAGTTCATTGAAAAGTAGTTACCAAAAAATTAATTTTAAATTTACTTATTCCTTGCAATTTTTAACATATAATTCCATAAACACATGCAAAACATATTATTGCATTTTTTTTACCCCCAGCCAAACCATTTCTGTGTGTTTGCTTTTGGTTGGCTGATTATTGAAAACTGCAGTGTTTTCTTACCTAAACCACACTTATTAGTCATCATTTGTAATTTTCAAGTCAGAAAAAGACAAGTATCATATGATTTCATGCATTAAAAAAATCTTTTTCATGTTCATAGTTCAATATTTTGTACACTATTTTATTAATTTGAACAATATCAAATGTACTTGGCTTATTACAGTTGGAAACAAAAACAATGGACTTGATAAGCAAAACCTCAACTGAGGGAATGTAAATGCTCAGATGTATGGAAATGAAGACTACTCACCTAGAATTAACTCAGTGTGCTGTGAACACTCAACATGATATTTTACATACAGAAAGGAGATCAAGTGGTTAAGTACAAATCAGTTAACTACTAGCCATCGTAAAACCTTTCCTTATATACGTCCTAACAACTTCTCTCTTGGCCACATTGGGGTTTTCATGGAGACAATCAGATGCCTGTCATGTCTTTTGGTTGGGGATTGTGGTTTATTTCATGTTTTGGAATTTCCAGAACATGTTCAGATAAAAAGAGTGGTAGTTTTTATGTGACACTGTATTTTTGCCTCTTAAAAATATTTTGTTTCTTAACTAAATCTGAACATCTTTATGTTTTAATACAGTATAATGCCCATCTGTATCTATTGTCCTAATTGATAATGTGTCATCCTGCATCTGACAACATTGCTTAAAAGATTTTTGTTCTATGGAATTCTGCTTCCATTTTGTCCTTTTTCTTTTGAATGATACCTTCCTTCTTTCATTTTTCTCTTCAATTTTGGGTAAAGACATATATATGTATATTATACATATGTAGAAAAATAGTATTTTGTGCTTAACAGTAAAGCGATTAGTATTAAATTGTTAAAGAATAAAGAATAAACTTTTCTATAATCATCCTTTCCTCTCTCTCCTTTCCCTTCCCCATTTCTTATATTTTTTTATATCAATTGAGAGGCTTTAGATCTGGATTGCTATTAAACCTTATTTTTCATAATGAATGTCTTAAGAATTATATCTGAAATTTCTGTTCTTTATAATACAATATTTGAAAGAATTATTTAGATACAATAGTGTTTTACTATGTTTTACTCCTCACGACTTTTATATCACAAAATACCCAACACTTACTTTTTATTTTAATTTTTTAACATACTAGATTATTTGAGTAATTGAGCTATTGTTTCTTCACAAAACAAATCTTGTGATCCTTTATTTTACTCAAGCAATAAAGCAACTTGGCGGAGGGAGATTCAGCACTTCCCCACTCTTCCTTTGCAGGACACATGTTCGCTAGGAGCCCTGTCCTCAACCAATCCGGCCCCCCTGAGTTCTTCTTCCGCGTGTTGACCACCGTCCCAGAATTCCAGGCCCTGCTCTTCCTCCTCTTCCTCCTCCTCTACTTGATGATCCTCTGTGGCAACACAGCCATCATCTGGGTGGTGTGCACGCACAGCTCCCTCCGCACCCCCATGTACTTCTTCCTCTGCAACCTGGCCTTTGTAGAGATCAGCTACACCACGGTGGTGGTGCCTCTGATGCTTTCCAACATTTGGGGAGCCCCGAAGCCCATCCCCCTGGCTGGCTGTGGGGCCCAGATGTTCTTTTTTCTCACTCTTGGTGGTGCTGACTGCTTTCTCTTGGCAATCATGGCCTACGATCGCTATGTGGCCATCTGCCACCCGCTGCACTACACCCTCATCATGACCCAGAAGCTGTGCGCCCAGATGGTGGCGTGCGCTGTGGGCCTGGCCCTGGTCCTCTCCCTGCAGCTCACGTCCTTAATCTTCACCCTGCCCTTCTGCGGGCACCGCCAGGAGATCAACCACTTCCTGTGCGATGTGCCCCCGGTCCTGCGGCTGGCCTGCGCCGACATCCGCGTGCACCAGGCCGTCCTCTACGTGGTGGGCATCCTCGTGCTGACCGTCCCCTTCCTGCTCATCTCTGTGTCCTATGTGTTCATCGCCTCGGCCATCCTGCGCATCCGCTCCGCCGAGGGCCGCCGCCGGGCCTTCTCCACCTGCTCCTCGCACCTCACCGTGGTCCTGCTGCAGTACGGCTTCTGTGCCGTGGTCTACCTGCGGCCCCAGTCCACCTCCTCGGTGGACGAGGACCGCCAGTTTGCCCTGGTCTACACCTTTGTCACCCCCCTCCTCAACCCGCTGATTTACACCCTCAGAAACAAAGATGTCAAAGGTGCTTTGAAAAAGGCCATCAGTAGCAAAGCAGCATCTGAAGCTCTCTGAGGTTTTATTTTTAATTTTTTTTCTTTTTACTAGATACAACTTTATTGTTTTGACAGAATTATATTTCACTTTAATCTTGCATGGCACAAGATATTATTATTGTATTGTAGTACACATGTCAACAGGCGCATAAATTGTTTCTATTATTATACATAAAGATTTCATTGACCAGTTTTGTCAATATGGATGCAAATATTAAAGGGCAATATTTTTTAGCTCTCACTTTGGTTATTGGAAAAATTTTAAGGTTGTTTGGAACAATTGGGAATTTAATGCATATTTTATACTTACAGCACAGATGCTGAGTTCACATTGGAAACATCATCTATATTTTATGTTTCATTAAATTCCCAATTGTCTCTGAGGTTTTAGAGGGACTTGAAGGAGGTGCTTGAGCATGTGGCAACAGGGGAACTCTTACATACAAATGCCAGATATACATTTAATTCTCCAAAGTTTGGATTTTCATTAACTCTGTTCCTGACATGTTTGGTTGCTACACCTCATTTTCATTTTTTTTTTTTTTAAGTTCTCTGAAACCTTAAAACTCTGAAAACTGGACAGGGATACTGTAGGCTATTGTTCAGTTAGCCACAAATTAAAAGTCTACATTTCCTTTGAAGCAACATCATTATCTTTGAAGCCTTTCCTCTTGAGAAACAATGGTCTTCATTGATTCCTTGAAAAATATTCATAAGGAAATTTCACCTAATATGCCTTATTCTTGTGTTTGTCTTTAAAGTATGATAAGTAAATTCCTGGTCATTTTACCCATTTCCTTTATAAGCCTCTTTCACATGTTACAAGGTCCCTGTTGATGGGTCTAATCTATGCTCCTACATTTCAATCCAGGAATGTACAAGTAGATTAGGGAAGGTGGAGCAGAGCCAGTTTGCTCTGAGAATTAACATGTGTTGAGAGTAAACTGCCAGATTTCCAACATAAGACCCTAAATTGTGGGAAAACAAGAGTGGATCATCAAGCGTCACAGTCAAACTCTCTAGTGGTCCTCCTCTGTATTGGTCAGCATGATTTGGAGAAACAGGATCAATAGGATAGAGAGAGGTGTTTTTAAGCAGTTGGCTCATGTGATTGTGGAGTTTGGCAAATCCAAAATGTTCAGCCCAGGCCAGCAGGTTGGAAGTTCCAGCAGGTCTCTTTGTTGCCATCTTGAGTTTGAAGGCAATGGAAGAAGAATCCCTTCCTTTTCTAGGTATCTCAGCCTTTTATCTCAAGACCTAAGTGATTAGATAAGACCCATCCACATTATAGAGGGTAAGCTGCTCTGCACAAAGTCTACTTATTTACATGTTAATCACATCTAAAAAAACACCTTCACAGCAGCATCTTGAGTGGTGTTTGACTAAATGACTGAATACTATGGCCTAGCCAAGTACTACCCCTTGTCAGTTTGGCACTCAGACTCATCTCCTTAAACCATACTTGATCTCATAAAGACAAGAACAAAGCCATACATCTGCTCACCTGATATAATTATCCTGCATATAACCAAATATTGCTAGCACTTTCCCCAGAAAAGAATGCAAAGTCCTTGGGTGATGTTCACCTTTCTCCTTTTTACTCTGTAACTTAAACACTATTATGTAAAGTTAATACATTTTATGTTAAATTGCAACAGGATGAGAGAGGGACAAAATACACACATACATGCACACAAACATATTCATTAAAAATATAGAAAAGTAAAAAAAAAAAATATATAGAAAAGTACACTCAACTATTACAGTCCTCATTTCTGCAAATGGTATGTGTTCAAAACTGGTATTTATAAATCCCTTCTTCCAATACCCATTCCATATTCCCTTTTTCCTCAGAAAGTATCACAGCTTGTTATGGTTCTTTGCCTAGTGGAGTGACCAAAATTTTCCTTCCTGAAAGCTCTGGGACTTTAGCAGGACTTTAGCAGTCCTGCTTGAATTGGGTATTATAGTGGTCCATTAATTTTAACCACAGGGCATTGTAGTGCTAAGAAATACCTGAAGGGATCTCCTGTATTAACGGCATACTCTTCATTACCTCCACTGTGGAGCAGCAGTGAATTCCCCCTTCATAATCAGGATCAAGTACCCGAGTCATGTGTATTTACCTGTTGATACAGGGTCATGAGGAGCCCAAAATGGCCAGGTGACAGCCTTAATTTCCAGTTCAATAGAATCATTTTTGCATCTCCTGGTGGAATCATTCCTCCCACTAGTACAAAGACCTGACAAAGACCTGTTGACTGGGCAGCCCAGGTGGCTCAGCGGTTTAGCACTGCCTTCGGCCCAGGGCATGATCCTGGGGACCTGAGATTGACTCCCACGTTGGGCTCCCTGCATGGAGCCTGCTTCTCCCTCTGCCTGTGTCTCTTCCTCTCTCTCTCTCTCTCTCTCTCTCTCTTTCTCTCTGTCTCTCATGAATAAATAAAGAAAACAAATCTTTAAAAAAATCAAAGACCTGTTGACCAGCAGAACTTAAAGTCATGGGGGCAGAAAGCAATAATTTTGCAAGTGGATAACCAGAGTGCCACTCCCATTTCCACCCATTGATTTCTAAGTCCTCGTTATGGAAGGACTAGCTGGCACCATAACTAAATCTTTAAAAGGTCATTCACTTCACGAAGCCAGATACTTCAGAATGGTGCAGAACATGGTAAGACCATGAACATGGACCCATTTATGTGATTCATTTACTATAAAGTAAGTTCCTTAAGAAAAAAAAAATGTATGGAACACCATGACTGTAAAAGAAACACTCTGTAAGTATGTAGTTTAGGTAGAAGCATTATGTGCAGGGAAGACAAACTCATATCCAGAGTAAGTGCCAGTATGCTTCCCAAACCAGGAGAAAACCACAGGATGGGATAAGGGACCCACTGGACACACTGTGTGATAAATTTGGGCTTAAAAATCCATTAATCGGGGATCCTTGGGTGGCGCAGCGGTTTGGCGCCTGCCTTTGGCCCAGGGCGCGATCCTGGAGACCCGGGATCGAGTCCCACATCGGGCTCCCGGTGCATGGAGCCTGCTTCTCCCTCTGCCTGTGTCTCTGCCTCTCTCTCTCTCTCTCTCTCTCTCTGTGACTATCATAAATAAATAAAAATTTAAAAAAATAAAAAAAATAAAAATCCATTAATCAAGTGGCATCCAGAAGCACCTACTCTGACTAGGGATTCCAGCAACTTCTGGTTTTCCTGGAGCTAGTGTCATTCACTGCTGGGGTATAGCAGTCCTAAAAATTCTGATTATTTTCTTCCTCACAATGTAGTCATTTTGCTAAAGGTCTATAGGTCTGTTTGGAGAATTCAGGGGAATAGCTTAATGGTATAAATTTTGGCAGCACACTGAGATCCTTCCTCATGAGGACTTAGTCTCCCCTTCATTCCAGGGGTTCTAGGTCTGTACACTAACTTATGTCTGGGAATTGATTCTCTGTTTTATGATTCCAGTTAGACTTTTGTTTACTTGACCTGAGACTACTCCACATATACAGATCAAGTAAGAAGGTAGTAGACTTCTCAACCATTTCACTTCTAGGAACACTGTGATCCACTAGCCAAGGCCATAGGTCTCTGTAATCAGACAATTCTGACCACTGCTTTGGCTCTCTGTGCATTATGGCAACCACACCCACCTTGCCTTTCACAATTATGTACTATCACTTGGTTCTTACCACCCTGGGATCCAACTATTTTTACTGTACATTTCCCAATTTAGTGGCAGCAGATCTTACTGTACTTTCTTTCTCTTAGGATTTTATTTACTTATTTATTTAAAATAAAGAGAGTGCTTACACACATGTGCATAAGCAGAGGGAAGGGCAGAGGAGAAGCAAGCTCTCTGCTGAGCAGGGAGCTGGACATGATACTCCATCCCAGGACCCTGGGACCATGACCTGATCCAAAAACAGGTCAACTGATTGAACCACCCAGGCATCTATCAAGGTTTTCTGACAGAGAAAAAAGCAATCACTCAGCTCTTGAAAAATACTGGGGCTCCCCTTACAAATTTTTTTCTCACTATCATTATGAAGGGTGTGTCTTCTGGACTCTCCTGGGGTAGATAAGCAGGTTTTAAATGACAAATCCACTCTCATATCCTATCTCCTGAAGCCTTTGAATTATTTTCTCTATGGTATACCAAGACAGGGCTGGTATTTCAACTCATTTTGGTGTAGACCACCTAACAATCAAATTGTTAGAGCCCTTTCTAATCCCCCAAGCTGTAAAATTAATCTAGAATCCATGCTTTGATGGGCCCATGTCATTAAGCTCAGCCTGATACAGCATTGTGTACCTACCATCATTAACCCACATATGTAATATCCATTTCTACACATATTCCCACAGATATTTATGTAAATTGTAAAAAATCATGTAGCTCTTTTACAGTGCAATACCTGTTCATAATAGGTTAGACCTTGTACCTCACTGGGTACTTGAGACTAGTTATAGGTCTAGAAGCAAAGAAGAATTGTGGGAATGAGTCCTATGGAAAACCAGCAGTGTCTCACAAGACAAATCCCTCAGAGGAGACCATTACAGACAAGTGTAAGATTAATCTCCTCAGTGGGAGTAGTATGGCTCATTCTGTTGGCAAAGAAAACTCAGAATTTAGAGGTTCTATGCCCCAGATTCATCAGCATTATCCCGTATATCCCCATTCCAACTTTCAAGATCCCATTCCTTCCCAATTATTTTTTTCAGTTTTTTTTTTAAACTTAAATGCAACTTGCCAACATATAACACCCAGTTCTCATCTCATCAAGTTTCCTCTTCAGTGCCTGTCACTCAGCTACCCCATCCACCCACCCACCCACCTCCCCCTCCCCTTTGGCAACCCTTTGTTTCCTGGAGTTAGTCTTTCATGATTTGTTTCCCTCTCTAATTTTTCCCACTCAGTTCCCCTCCTTTCCCTTAAATGGCCAGCGACTTAGTCATGTACCAAACCCGGGGTGGAGGTGGAAGAGGCCTAGAAGCCCCACACTGCTCTGACTAGTGATTCACATCCCTCAGCACACCCCCCAGCATGCCCTTTCCTGGAAAAGGCAACGTCTACACTGAAACTACCTCTGCCGCCTAGCTTCACTTCACAATCTGGCCTGGGGAACTTGATGGAATATTCTCTACAAGTGAACAGAAGAATAAAAAGATGGTCTTCAAAAAAAAATGGCAAATTGAATTTTATAAAGGACTATCAAGGGACTATTTCTTATATTCTACGTATGAGTAAAACCATATGATGATTATCCTTCTCCAAGGATAATGACTTATTTCACTCAACCTAATACCCTTCAGTTCCATCCACATCATTCCTTCCCAATTAATGCCTTTGGGTTTCAGGAGGAAACCCTGTGAGGTTGGGAATCTCATTTGCATTGCAAATCAGCCATTCACAGAATGAGATTCTGGGTTTGGTTTTCAGAAACCTCAGCTCTGCAACTATAGGACACACTGGTCTCTCAGGGCAGACATGGAAGTTTTCAGGTCATTTATGCAACAGTTGAGAATCAGGATTCTCCAGGAAGCAGAATCAATAGGTTGTATGGGGAGAAAGAGGAGGGAAAAAAGAAAAATTTATTTTATGGAATTGGCTCAGGCAACTGTGGGTCTAGTGAGTTCAAAATCTGCAGGGAAGGCCAGCAGGCTGAAGACCCAGGTAAGAGTTGATGTTACAACTTGAATGTGAAGTTAGTCTAGAGGCAGAATTCCCTTTTCCTCAGGGAAGCCCAGTTTTTTTTTCTCTTAAGGCTATCAACTAATTAGATGAGATCCATCCACATAAGAGATGGTACTGTGCTTTACTCAAATCCTCCTGATTTAATGGTTAATCTACCTTATAAATACCTTCAGGAAAATAAGACAAACCTTGAGAGTCTCCTAACTCTAGGAAACAAACAAAGGGTTGCAGAAGGGGAGGTGGAGGGGGGGATGGGGTAACTGGGTGACAGGCATTAAGGAGGTCCCATGATGAGATGACCACTGGGTTAGTTATACTATATGTTGGCAAATTGAATTTAATTTTTAAAAAGTACCTTCACAAGTAATATCCAGACTGGCATTTGATCAAATATTTAGGGACTGTGTCCCAGCCAAGTTAACACATAAAATTGACTACTGAAGCCCAGGAAATGACAAAAAAGGATCTGATATAACTTCAAATCACAGTGGCATTATTTATGTTTCTATATTATAAAACTGTGAGGAAATGCCTTTAACAGCATTTTATTCACTAGGAACTCATAAAGTATTACTTCAAAATATGCAGTCATCTAGGTCTTAGAACTATATTGAATTTCAAAAAATTCTCACTCTGATTAGTTTTAATCTTCAGAAAAAGATTAAAGCTTTAGTCTAAGTTGTTGAAAGCAGTGTGACATTCTTTTAAAAATAGATAATCTTTCTCTACTCAATTCCCTTGGGATCCTGAACCACTGAGTTTTCATGCTCAATATTCAGTGGACATTATTAGATGAAATCACAAGAACCAAGTTAGTTCTATTTTTGCCACCGACTTGTTGTATGCTATACAAATCAGGTCACTTCTCTGTATCTCATTTTCTTAATGAAGGTCCCTGGATGATAGGATCTCCAAAGTCCTCATGCCTGGATATGCTTAAATTTCAGTATTTTTTATTTTAGGAATGCTGGGTTTGTTTTTTGTTTGTTTATTTTTCAGTTCTGAGTTCTTTATTACTTCCATTGCATTTCTCTCTGTTTGAATTGCTTTCTTCCCAAGATTTCATGGCTAACTTCTTATCATATATGTTTCAGGTCAAGTGTCACCTCCTCAAAAAAAGGTTTTTGATGACCTTCTTCCTCTAATCATTATCTATCCCTTTAACTTGTTATATTTTCTTCATGGTAATCATCACTATCTGATAATATCTAACTGACTTATTTACCGTGTTTATTGCCTGTTTCACTAACAACAATGTAAGCTCCTTGAAAGCAGGAATCTTGCTTGTCTTATCTGTCTTTGTTCCCAGACTCAACAGTGATGGGCACATCATGTTACATAAATACTTGTTTAATCAATCAATCAATGATGAACCAAACTCTAAATGAGTGTACCCTAAGTCTGTGTAATTATTAACTATCAAAAAGACTGTATCTACTGTGTGTTCCATTGTGAAAGATCTAACAGACTAATGGAGGCAAGGGAAAGAGAAATGCAATAAAGGTAAAGATATTAAAAATTTGCAAGTTTAGTATAGCAAAGTAATATCTGAGCAGAGACATAATCGAAGCTAGAAAGTCTGTATGGTACATCAAGTGAAAATATATGGTTTATTCAAATTCTGGAAGACCACACTAAGGCAGTTATTCAAAAAGTAACAGGAAAGTTAAATATCTGCCCAGTAACCCCCTCAATTCATTCCTTTATGTTCAACCAAGGTTACTAGGGCCCCTTTTTCCGTATAAAATATAAAATACAGTCTTAGTTCCCCAGGGTGATAATAATTTGGGACTTGGGCTGGCCCAGCTATGACAATAGGATGAGAGTCAATTCCCTGAAGCAGGAGGCACAAATGACCTTGATTAGCAGCCTTCCTATTTCTCAGGAAATTATACTGGATGCTGAGAATGTTGATAAAGGGTTTAATACTGGTCTTCACTTTGACAAGCATACAGCAGCTCTTCCATTGACAGGAGATCCCAAGTGCAGGGACAGTTTTGATTTGGACTCATTATCTAGTAACAAGGGAGATCAACAACCATCCAACTACCTCCTGGGAGATGGAACTTATAGGACAAGACTCTAAATAGCAGAGCAATTTACTCCTCCCACAGCTTTTGGTTCTCCAGGCTCACAGTCCTCCTCTCTCTCTCTTCACCAAAGCAGTCAGCCCTCACCTGCTGGTTTCCATCCCTTATGGGCATAACCAAGGAGACTGGCTTGGTACACTCCTTTCTCTTCTCATGATGAAGGTAAGAGGAAGTCTTTTTCTGCCTCCTTCTAGAGTCACTATAATCCAGGCACTCGGTGATACCAGGCTAGAAAATAAGTAATGTTTACATATAGAGATTCTAGGATTTCAGAGCTCCTTCAGCCAACCGCTTACAGCATTTCTCTGAATTCACTTGGAAGGCTTGTTCTTCTGATTAAAATGGTAATAACTAATCTTAGCCTAAAAAATATTGAATGAATAGCTAACGTAAATTTGGAAAAGGCTTCAGGATTAATAAAAACCCTCTTCTTAAAAAGCACTTCATTTAATCCTCTGCTATGAAGCAGGTATTATTAATATCATTCCTTTAAAAGATTCAAAGAAAAGAGAGAAAAATTAACATTTATTATGCAACTTAATAGGTTTCACACATCAAACCAAGTGTTACTAAGTATTTTATCCCATTTAATGTCACCACAGCTCCATTAGGTGGAATATTATTACTTACATCTTCTAAATATAAGGAAACAGAAATTAATATGAGTTGATCTTCCCCAGTGACATTGCTATTAATAGTAGATTGAGATTCTACCTCAACCTGGTATTGCCAAATCCACCAACCCCCTTGTTTTACACAATGCAAACTTGATATTGAGAGCCACTCTAGTGTAGACTCCCTGTATTTCCAGAATGCACATGGACAAGGTTTCCCACGACACTCTTGCCACCTGGGGCTGGACTGGGTGGAGAGGTAAGAAGGAAAATGCAGATACAGATGTGGGATGTGACTTGGAGACATTGAGGCAGGTGTGAATTCATGAACAGATGCCAGCCTAGACAGATTTCCGGAGATGATGCTAAAGTACTTTTATTTCACATCTGCCCTAGGCAACATGTTTAGTAACAACTTGGAATAACAAGTTGATGATATGTGGATTTAATAACCTTCACTCTCTTTGAGCCACAAAATCTACTATTTCATCTGTCCAGAATATAGACCCCATTACTGTGCCTACCTCTCTTCTTCTAGTTAATTCCTGCTTTTCAGATGTAAGCTTAAATATTACTTCTTCTAGAAAGCCATTTCAGAATTTCCTAATCACAAACTATGCCAGAGCCACATGGTGTATAATCTTATAACACACTGCTCCTTTACAGCATTTAATCACATATATATATATATATATATATATATATATATGTAAAAATATATATATATATATAAAATAGCAAACATATAAGATATATGTAATATATTATCAATCATAAATACAAATATAAATACAGCAGATTCTTTAACAGCCTCTCTGTTTAGGATATACAACTACTTGGCACAACTGTGCCATTTTGATTACCATTGTTATGTGGGGCTTAGCACTTAATCAATACAAAATAAAGATGAGGGATTGCAGGAAGGATAGTTAAGGATAGTTAAGTCACAAATTGTGGAATTTTTTTAAATGTCAATTTCAGGGATGCCTGGGTGGCTCAGCAGTTGGGCGTCTGCCTTCCTTTGGCTCAGGGCCTGATCCTGGAGTTCCAGTGTCATCATAAAATTCTCCAAAGTCATCATTAGCACACAGATTCCAAAGCCCTCTAGCAAATATAAGTGGAAAACTAGCCCTAGATGTGTTTGTTGTAACTTTCTACATGTTATGTTCCTGAATGGCAGCATTTTTTCCACAATGCAGCCTAATGTTGGTTACCATGTTGTTTTCCATGAGGCTCTTAAATAGGTGATTTGATTATGAAATCATCTCAAAAGTAAAAGGGAAAATGAAAAAAATATATGTACATTAGGCTTGGTGATATGGGAGATGAAAATGTAGTTCAAGGAAGATGGCTGCCCTTGAACTTACAAAAAATAATAATCTGTTATTAGGCTGCTTTTGCTATTGCAGTAGATACTTTACATAATGATCTCTTTTACTCCAAACAACAGCCCCAGAACTAAGCATAAATACTATCCCTATTTCTCAAATAAAGAAACTAAGACCTAGAGAAATTAGATATTGCCTAGCATCACAGAGCCAGGATTTGGGATTATACAAGCCACATCATTTAATTTCAAAACTCATCTCACACACTGATGCACTGCCCCTACTCCTCATGTTTTAATAAAATGTTGAATATGACAGACGATGTTAGAAATCATTTGGAACATGATTGAAGTTCAAAAAAGGAAAAGAGAATGAATAGCTTTTCATGCCCTGGGTGTTCTGAATATTTGTGACAGTCTAATTACATTTCCCCCTATGCTTGTGACACAGAGCTGGGTCTATTTGGATGATTTGTCCTGGAGTGGTGCTTCTGGATTAAGATTTTTCTTCAAAGCTCATCATAAATAATTAATGTTGAAAATAGGCAAATTGAAACAATATCACACTTTTTCCTTCTTGAATATGAGGTGATCTTGGGAAAATAGTGGAATGGATGCCCTATGAGAGTTATGTCTGTTTATCTCAAAGTTTTTAAGGAAACAGCAAATCCAAGAAGGAAGCTGGATTTCCCTTTAGCTCCTTAGAAGAGAAGAAAAATAGAGGGAGACTGAGTGTCTTTCTTATTCACCCTCACACTCAGGGGGAGGATTCTTAGATCTCCAACAGCTTATGTTCACACATTTCCCTATACTGCCACAAGTCAGGAGGAGCCCTATGATAAATCTCCCTGTTTCCTTCAAGTCCTACACTTCTGATTGGATATGGATAGAGAAACCAGGAGAGGGAAGGTTTTGTATTCCGAGGTTCATCTCTGATACATCTATCTCAGACCTATGTGAACTCTTTGTCCATGGGCATCTTTTTATTTCTTAATTTTCCATCATTAGACTAGCTTTTCAGTGATACATCTATATACATGTGTCAATACCTCAGGAGGCATTGTGTGTAAATAAATGTATGAATGAACAAGTGAATGAATGAATAGCTTCCTGCCCTCTCCTTAATGACCCCCATTTTCAAGAATTCTTGACACTTGTGAATTTACTGAAAGAATTAATTTTCACTGCACTTCCACTAAAAATCATTTTGAAGACCATAAACTTACTTTGCCTCTTTTTCTCAAGAAATTCTTACACAACTCTTGGGACTTAGAAATTAGGTTGTAGATACTTATGTCAGGAGATTTCATGAAAGAGGAAGAAAAGAAAGAATTAGCTCTAATAATTCTAAGTTTCTAACTCCAGACCTATTATATTAGAATATGGCTCAGAGTGTGAACTAATAATATATTGGTCTGATTTTTCTTCCTGTCTTTATAACTCTTGGCAGAAAACACTCTGTTAACTCAATGACCTGGGGAAATCGCTCACTGTTGATGGAATTTGGGTTCCTGGCCTATCCCTCCCACCCAGAGCTCCGTGTCTTGTCCTTCCTTGGAGTCAGCCTAATTTATACCTTGATCATCAGTGGGAATGTTCTAATTGTAGTGGCCATCCAGACAGAAGCCCGCCTACACACACCCATGTACTATTTCTTGGGAAGCCTCTCGGGAATAGAAATATGCTACACTGCTGTGGTGGTGCCCCACATCTTGGCCAACATCCTACGGCCAGAGAAGACCATCACCCTCCTGGGCTGTGCCACTCAGATGATCTTCTTCATCGGGCTCGGCAGTGCCGATTGCTTCCTCTTGGCTGCCATGGCCTATGACCGGTATGTTGCTATTTGCCACCCTTTGCAGTACCCTCTCACCATGACTTTAACTCTCTGTGTCCGCTTGGTCATGGCCTCTGTGGTGATTGGCTTGTTCCTGTCCACACAACTGGTGGCCTTCATCTTCTCTCTGCCATTCTGCCGGGCTCGGAGTATCGAGCATTTCTTTTGTGATGTCCCACCAGTGATGCGTCTTGTTTGTGCCAATAGCCATGTCCATGAGCAGTCAGTGCTGGTGGCAGCCACACTGGCCATTGCCATGCCTTTCTTCCTCATTGCCACTTCCTACACCTTCATTGTGGCCGCTGTGCTCAAGATTCACTCAACAGCTGGGCGTCACCGGGCCTTCTCCACCTGCTCTTCCCACCTCTCTGTGGTCCTGCTGCAGTATGGCTGTTGCGCCTTCATGTACCTGCGCCCCAACTCCAGCTACTATCCCAAGCAAGATCAGTTCATCTCACTGGTATACACATTGGGAACCCCACTGCTCAACCCACTTATCTACACCCTGAGGAACAGTGAAATGAAGGGGACCTTGGGGAGAGTTCTTACCAGGAATTGCCTCTCCCAGAACAACTAGGGGAGGGTACAACCTTCAGGAAAGAGTTTGGTTCCAACTCGTGCAAATCTCCATGCCACTGGGATTTCTCCCAGACAATGTTAAAAGTAATCTTTAAAAAATGGTATAAACTATCTGGATACCATCTAGCTATGTGTGCCAGAGACCTTTAAAATGCTTCTACTATTTTACTCGGTAATTCTGTTCTAGAAAGGAAATTAACAAATGAGCATAACAATAGGAAGTGACAAGTATAACACAGCATCTCAGGTATCATCTGGAAAGAGATAGCTCAGTCAATAAATTCTGACTGAAATAAAATAATAAGAGGATTATATAGAGAAGTATGAGTAAAGGAACCAACATGGATGGCAACACACTTACATACTAGCCATAGCAGGAAGTCATGATAACTCTTAGACCTCAGGCACATAAGAGCATACAGTATTATCAGAGATCAGTAAAAGCTAGATTTATTGAGAGAAAACATTTGGGAGTAACTGTGGCTTTAGGCGGGAAAAGTAACAATTGACAGAACTACAGGCATGCAAGTAGAGAGTAGGAAGGTAAATACCCCAACATCTCCCTGCTCATACCATCCTAAACCTTTATCCTGTCTCCCATTGGCCAAACCCAACTGGAAGCAAGGGGGCAGTGTTGACCAAATGTTCAGTTCTCAGAAATTAGCCTATTGGAGCAAGACAGTGCAGAAAAGGACGTTGAGAATTAGGGGCAAGCAGAAAATAACCAGAAAAAGATTATTATATAGTATTTTATGTAGAAAAGAAAATATGTTAATAATCCCATAATAAAGTATTGGCTAAACAATTAATGTATGCAACAATATTGTTCAGACCCTCTGCTCTCTGATGCATGTCCTCCAACCAACTCTTATTTTCCCGAAAGAGTAAAAGTAACTTCCATGCTACCTTAATGAATTCTTGTTTTCCCATCACTTATATGTGGTAATACTTTGTTATCTTGTCAGTGTTTGAAGTTTTTAATGAGATGATTTTTTTGTGTCTTTTTTTAATATTCTCTATGTCATCTAGCATTTTAGGTAGCAATTGACTTCTTAGTAAGTTCATTTATCAGTGATTTTCTATAGTCAATAATCTCTAGTTATATAATTAAAGTAGTGGTTTTCATGCAAGTTTACAGATAGGCAATGAAAAAAGATTTGTGGCACAGCACAAACCTTAAAACCACACTACCTGGGTTTGTATCTTTCTACCTGTGTGACAAGGGAAAAATCACTTAAACTCGCGATACTTTGATTTTATTTTCAATCAAATGGAAATTACAATAAATCTATCACTAAAGGATCAAATGAATTAATACAGGTTTTATAATAAGCCCTATATACATGATATCAATTATTATTACTATCATTTTGGGTACACAGAGGTAAAACAAAGGAAGAGAATTGGAGAGAATATTTTCACAGGTGATGTTATGAGAGGTTCCCCAACCATCTTCTCTATATTCCCTCAGAATGTTCTGCTGAGTTCATCAAATAGAGTTTAGTTCTACACCATTTTCAGGCTTGAGGGTGTTAGCAATAACAATGAAACGTAAATTTACCTGAGATAATTCCTTATTTTGGGAATTTACCAAAAATTTAAGCCGTTTGAGATACTTTGAGGTGAAAGAATTGTATTTTAATTGTAATTTTTAAAGTAGTAATGAATGTAATGACTTTTTAATTTTTAATTTAAATTCAATTAGCCAACATACAGTAAATCATTAGTTTCAGATGTAGACTTCTGTTATTCATCAGTTGCATATAACACCCAGTGCTCATTACATCAAGTGCCCTCCTTAATGCCCATCACTCAGTTACCCCATCCCCATACTCATTTCCCCTCCAGTAATCCTCTGTTTGTTTCCTATAGTTGAGTCTCTTACAGTTTGTCTTCCTCTCTGATTTTGTCTGATTTTATTTTTCCCTCCCTTCCCCTATGATCCTCTGTTTTGTTTCTTAAGTTCCACGTGTGAGTGAAACCATATGATAATTGTCTTTCTCAATTAACTTATTTCATTCAGCATAATACCCTCCAGTTCCATCCACATCAAAGGAAATGGTAATATTTCATCCTTTTTGATGGCTGAGTGATATTCTATTGTGTATATACATTACTTCTTCTTTATCAAGTCATCTGTTGATGAACACCTAGGTTGTTTCCACAGTTGGCTGGATGTAGTGATTTTAAAGGAAACCTTTCTCATTCTACCTAAATCTATTGAAATGATTAACAAAATACATATGTTTTAGTCAATTTGGGCTACTATAACAGCATACTACAAATTGGGGTGCTGAAACAGTAGAAGTTTAATCCTTATATTCTGGAGGCTAGGAAGTCCAAAATCAAGGTGCCAGCAGATCCAGTGTCTGGTGAAGACACTATTCCTGGTTTGCAGACAGCTGTCTTCCTATTGTCGCTTCATATTGTGGGGAAAGAAAGAATTCCAGTCTCTTTCTCTTCTTATATGGACACTAATCCATTCATTATGGCTCCACCCTCATGAGCTAGTTATCTATCAAAGACTCCATCTCCAAATACTGCGACAGTGGGGATTAGGCTTCAACATTTAAACAGAGAGGTGGGGGTGGGAACACAAACAAAACAAAACAAAAACAAAAACAAAAAACAATGGTAGAAGACATAACCAGGGATCAAACCCAGGCAATATGGCATCAGAGTCCATACACTTAATCAATATGCTCTATTGCTCTTCCCAGAACAGCTTAGTGTCCAGTGTCCAGTGAACCAAACAGCAAGGAGGCAGTGTTACTTGAGACACAGGGTGAAGCAGAGAGCAACAGAGACTGGTATGGTAGGAGATAAGATAAAATATGACAGAAGACAAGATAAGAGATTACAGAAAGTCAAAATCATGGAGCAATTTATAGATCATAGTAAGAACTTTGATTTTACCCAAAATAAGGTGCAAGGCCACCAAAGAGATTTGAGCAGAGTAGAAGCATTATTAGGCTTACATTTTAAGTGATTCACTCTGCCTGCAGAGTAGAAAATATGCTATTAAAGAGGAAAGAGGGGATCAGAGTCTTGTTAGGCATCTATTGTAACCATCTAGGCAAGTAATCATATTTTGGATATCTTTGAAGGCAAAGCCAATAGGATTTTAAACAGACTGGACATGGGATGTGAGTAGAAGAGGGGAGTCAAAGATGACTCCAAAATTTTGTGACCTGTAAAAGTGGAATAATGAGATGCTATTTACTAAAATTGAGAATCCTATGAGAAAATAAAATTTAGTGCAGAAAATCAAGAATTGTTCAAGAATTTTAGGTATGTTGCATTTGAAATATGCTTTGGATATCTAGATCAGAAAAAAAGAAGGCTGGTACCATCACAAATTCACAATGACCAATACCTGGATGGTACTTCATTAAGCTTACCTGTCCTTATTTTCATCCTCCTCACACTCCTTGGCTGGATTCTTTATTGTCCTGACACCCAAATGTTGGTGCACCCCAGGCCTCAGTCCTTGGTCTTTTTCTTTCTGACTTCACTCACCTCTTAAAGTAATCTCTCTTGATGCCGTAGTTTTAATATATTTGTATATTTATATATACTTAAAATTCCTGCAATTGGCTGGCATAGAGTAATCATTCAGAAAATATTAGCAATGTTATAAGCTATTCCCCCTGCACTGGAGCCAGGGACCTCACAGAAGATTTCATGATACTAAGCTTGGACCAGTGTCATTGCAATTACTCTGGAGCATGCTTGATTATGTGGTATTGAATTTGTTGAGGCTGATTCTACTGAATTCCAAAACCTGGAACTTTATCAAGGAGTCCTCATGAAAGGCAAATAAGTCTATAAAGATCATTGATATGTACTTACTATAATTGAGCTAATTAGATACCATTGTTGGCAAATACCATAAATGATTTCTATAGAACTTTTCCTGATGTTTTAAAAATACCCTTGCTGTACTTTAAAAAGATTTATTGTGGTTCTAAAAAAATTTTATTGTGGCAAGAACACAACATGAAATTTATCCTATGAAATGTGAAGTGTATACTATATCATAATTACCTTCTAAATCATTCAAAAATATCCCTGTAAACTAAGTATAGGGGCAATAAGTAAGTGTTTCAGATGATTAAAGGAATCAATCTAAATTAGCTACGTATTTATCTGAAATACTAAAAAATAAAAACCACTAAATGTCCAATATTAGGGAATAGTTTAATAAATTGTGGAATATCAATACTACTTATTAGTCGCAAAAAGTGTAAGTGTGAACATAATATTTAAAAAGGAAGACATTCAGGGCACCTGGGTGGCTCAGTGGTTGAGCATCTGCCTTTGGCTCAAGTCGTGATCCCCAGGTCCTGGGATGGAGTCCCACATCAGGCTCCCCAGAGGGAGCCTGCTTCTCCTTCTGCCTATGTCTCTGCCTCTCCATCTGTTCTCTCATGAATAAATAAATAATTTTTTAAAAATTAATTAATAAAATAATAAAATAAAAATAAAAGGAAAGACATTTAGAGGCACCTGGGTTGCTCAGTCAGTTGATCATCCAACTCGTGATTTTGGCTCAAGTCACAATCTCAGGGTCCTAGGATCAAGCCTGCATCAGGCTCTGCACGGGGCAGGGATGTCTGCTTGAGGATTTTCTCCCTCCCTCTCCTTCTGGCCCTCTCTCCACACTCTCACTCTCTCTGCGTGTGCGTGTGTGTGTGTGTGTGTATGTGTATGTGTATGTGTATGTCTCTCTCTTTCATTAAAATAAATAAATCTTTTAAGATAGAAAGAATGTAAGAAAAGGAAGGAAGGAAAGAAGGAAGGGAAGGAGGGAGGGGACATACTGTTACATGGAAACTATTGCAAGAGTGTAAAATGTTTGTAGGAATGAGGTCATCTGAACAAGTAAATGTATCTGTGTGGGAGAAAAAAGGAAAAAATCTGAATGCAACCTCCCTATGCACTAGCCCACTCCCTCAGTTATAAGAACTGGCATAGACTTACATTCCATTGTCATGAATATAAAAAGGCAAACTGTCTTCATTCACATGGACTTTAGATATTTTGGAGCTTTATGGATAAGTTTGATTTGCTTATTTTGACTTTATTTTTTTTTTTTTATTTTGACTTTAGAGGAGATCTTTTCATGTGAAGTTGCCTGTACCCTAAGTTTTCCCTTCTTTCCCCTGGCTGGTACGTCATTTCATAGATTAGTTGAATGCCTGGCAGAGGCCTTCCCAGGACACAGGGTAAGTAACCCTTGTATCCCACTTGTCTACAACATCACTCTCTTCCACTGTCTCTTCCATTGCCCTTACCTTCTTCTGCTTCTTTTCTATAGCACCCATTCCTCCAGCACATTATTAAATGAGCTTATTCTTATTTATTGCTTATGATCTGTCTTCCTCCCTCCAAGAACATAATCTCTATGAGGATAAAATCATTGTCTGTTTTGTATTCTGAAGGATCCCAAGGATTGGAAGTAGGGCCTGGATGACCACAGGAATGCAATAAATATTTGTTAGATATTGAATAAAAACTCATCTTTGATAATAGACATGAAACAAGGAGGCTGAACATGGCTAAAAATTAATGGCAGCAATGATAAGAAAGTATGTGATTTAAGCCCATGAAGTCTGGAGGAAGGTGGAAAAGGAAGAAACAGAGAAGAAAAACATGGTAAGGCAGAGTTGGAAATATCACTATAACAACAACAACAACAACAATACCTTTCAATGAGTAGGAAAGTATCGACAGGAGAAAAACCTTGATCAAGAAACAAAAATAAGTAAGACAAAAGAAAATGAAGCCAAAGGTCAGAAGGAATGATTATGGGAAAATCCTTCATAAATTTTCTGCTTCTCAAGAAAAAGGTACCCACCATTCACATAACTTTAGAGCTATAAGGATCCATGACATCCATTTAATAGCATACCTCACATCCCAAATCAGGAGCCCACATGAGAGCTTCATAACTTGCCTGGTCAAAGTACCACACAACAGAGCACTAACTGGACTCCAGATCCCCAGATGCCTAGGCTAGGGCTGAATTAGTGCATCACACATGGGCCATGAGCTCAGGCTGAAATGAATGTGTGCATTCAACAATGCTCAGTGGGTGGTTGTCTGGAATACAACATTGAAAAATTCCCCAGTGTGTGCAGGTAAGGAATGAGGATACCCTCATGGAATTCCCAGATAGTAATTGTCTATAGTGACCACTTAGAAGACTTGTCCAGTAATCTGGCTTAGTTGATCAACTTGGGAAATTTTCCTCAAATTCTTTCTACTTGGGTTCAGTTGAAGGGAAAACCACGGGGGAAATTCCTCCTCTTTGGGGACCCATTAATTTTAAAGACATTTCATAAAGGACACTGAACAATCTGATTAAATCAGGCAAGACTGGACTCTGAGTGGATGTATCAGAATCTATTTTCTATCACTAAGAAAGAGACAGCTCTTCGAATTCAGAATTTGAATTAGGATTATTCCATAGTATCATCCTTCCAGAGGATAGGTCTCTCACTCGGCTCCACCTTGATCATAAATTTATAAGAGATGTCTCTTCTCTTGGCTTTTAGTATGTAAAGGACACTTCTCTGTTTTTATCTGGACATTACAGAGGTATCATATACATCTACTTGTCCTCTCCAGAAGATACTGTGCAACACAAAGTCCATGGATCTTCATTCTGTTTTACCCTAAAAAAAGTCAGTGGGCTCTCCTTATTTTCCATGGCAAGAACTCAACATCTCAGCAAAAGAGTTAACCTTCTCTTTAGTGAATTTCCTTAGGTGGCTGATGGATTGAAGATAATCTCAAAGCGGTAAGGGAGCATCTCAAGAGACTTTATTCCTTTGATTGATTTGATTTTGATTTGATTTTTAAAAATGGTAATAAGACTGGGACGCATGGGTGACTCAGCAGTTGAGCCTCTGTCTTTGGCTGGGGCATGATCCCAGACCCGGGATGGAGTCCCACATCAGGCTCCCTACTAGGAGCCTGCTTCCCTCTCTGCCTATGTCTCATCCTTTCTCTCTGTGTCTTTCGTGAATAAATAAATAAAATCTTTAAGAAATAAAAAATAAAAATGGTAATAAGAGACACAAATTCCTCTAAGGTTTTACTACTGGAGAAAAACATTCCTATATATCAATATTGAATTGTGGAAAACCAATGAGTTATCAGAGTGGCTGTTACTATCCACTTGTGCAGATATAGAAAAGATAACTCTGATAAGTGGTTGATTTGCTCAGTATCATATAGCTAGTAAGTGTAAAGCCATAATAAAATAGGTCTTTTGCCTTTTCTTTCACTATTTCTTCCATGGGACCACCCTAAAGAGTATAGCATGATATTCACTTTTTTCAAGTAGCATTATTAAACCCTAAGCATTATTAAACCATTCAATGGTGCTATGTGAGGGGGAAATAGTCCATGGTCAAAAGAGTTGGAAATTTTTCAAGTAAAAGAACCTGTTTGCTCTACAATAGGACCTCAGAGAACTTTGTTGTGCTAATATGCATTGGAAATCTTGAAAGGAAGTGACAATGTTTTCAATTTTCTCATGAAAACTCATTTCTGAATGAGTTTCTTAATTCTTAAAGAATTAAGAATTCTTAAAGTTTAAGAATTAGTTCCTCAAAGGATGTTTCAAATTTTTTTTTTTTAAGATTTCATTTTATTCGTGAGAAACACAGAATGAGAGAAAGGTGGAGACACAGGCAGAGGGAGAAGCAGGCTCCATGCAGGAAGCCCAATGTGGAACTGGATACCAGGACCCCAGATCACCCCCTGAGCCAAAGGCAGGTGCTCAATCACTGAGCCACCCAGGTGTCCCAAATGTTTAAATTCTTTTGTTATGTGCCCTGTTTCCTTATGAGGCTGAAGTTGGCAATTATGTCATAATTTTCCTATGTCTATCCACATAGCTGAGCCCAAGACTTTAGTTTATAATGGGCACTCAATAAATATTCGCTTGATTCATTTATGGGTAGGGCACAGTATCTTAGAGTTGGGGTGAGGAGGAGGTTCTCTAGAGGTTCATAGAAGGTGCACCTATCTCTAGATTTGGGGGAAAATGACAATCAGGGAAAGCTTTCTGGGGGAGATGTCACCTGGGCTGAGTTCCAAAGGGATGTATCTAGGGAGTGTGAAGGGATACTCTTGTACAAAGTAGCCAGAACAGATAATGTGAAGTCCCCAGAACAAGACCATGGAAAGGAACTGAAAGTGTTCTGTAGAGCCGGGGTAGAAAGAGCAGTAAAGAGAGTGGGAAAAGAGCAACTCTTAGAAATTGGGCAGAACATTTAATGCACACTACTGTTAATTCTCACCGTAGCTCCAAAAGGTAACTAAAGTGTACTTAGAATTCTGAGATTACTAGTCTATCGCAGAACCAGAACACTCACTCTTGTTGGGAGATCAAATATCTCCTAAAAGCGTAATTAACTTGATAATGGTGTGGTGGGCACCATTACGGGAAAGACCTTGGGGCAGAAGATGTACTGAAGAGTTCTCAAAATATTCAATAAAAGATGTTTCTTCCCTTACCGGTGTGCACAGTGCTCACCTGAGTCTGGACATGCTTTTCAGTAGCAGTACCAGACTCACACTAACTATCCTTTCTGCCTGGATGTTTGCACCCTCTAAGTAGCCTTTGATGTAAATGAAAAAGTGAGCTATAGAGATATATATAGAGTCCAGTCTCTGCTAACTAATACACTGAATGTGGATGCTGGCCTCAGGTATGCCCATCACCAGCCATATGCTTTTGGGCAGGCCTAGTCTTGACAGACCTCGGTTTTTGCATGTAGGATACAAAAGGATAGAACTGGTCACTCTTGAGTCCCCTTACAATTCCCAGATACAGATTTGACTTTCTGTATGTTTTATAAATGAGCACACATTTAACCTATGACTAGACCTTGCTGTGGGTTTCGTGGTTCCTTGAATTTCCCAACATTATCAAACTTATTGGTTCAACAAGTACATCAAGAGTTTAATTACTAGCCTTCCCACCATTCATTTGTCAACTGAATCTATACTACCCAAGCCCTTCAACGTGTAGTGGATAAATGACCATTGGCTTGAGAAAGCCTCAGTCTATGTGGAGCTGAAGTAATTGCAGGATAACTGGGCTGTAGAAAGAGCCACTGAGTGTTGGCTCTGAAAGGAAGTTTAAAGGGCATGACATTTAACTACAAAAGAATTCAATTTAGTTCAAATCAAATCAATCATGATAGGGATATACTGGTAAACAAGACAGATGTTCTTGCCCTTGTAGAGCCTAAATATGGCCCTGACTGATATGTTTCTCAGACTGGTGCTGCCAGAGTGGAGTGTTTAAACATCAAATCTCCAAGGAAGGAATACAAGCACCCAAAATTGAGTGAATTCACAGGTAATGATGGTAACAGGGTTAGGAGGTTCTCAGAATAGTAGAGTGAAAAACCTTAGAAAGTGAACGCTGGAGAGGAAAATCCTAATTTGTAAATACAAATTCTGATGTGTTTGGTTTTTCAATAGGCTATAGTCTCACCTTGGATATGTGTGTGAGTTTGTCCTTGAAATCACTCTGTAGTCACTTGTCCTAGCAGACATCACTCTCAAAATGCTACATGTCTTGCTTTATCTCCAAATTATGTTTTGCACCAAATGTTGTATGTTCGTATTTAGGTACGATGTTGCTCATTTGAGGTTCATGTCTTACTAAGATAGAATCATCTTTAAATGTTTTCCTGAATCCAGATCTAGCTTATGTGGTTTTCATCATATATAATTAAAATTATTTCACTAAAATCTCTTTTCTTTTTTGTTTTATTTTCTCTGTTGCTCATTTTATTATTCACAGTTTAGCAGAGCAACTGAAAGGCCTGGAGGGATTCAGCTCTAGAAGAATCTCACTATCCATTCTGGAAAAGATAAGAACCAAAGGGTAAATATCTAGGGGAAACTCACCATCCTGAAGAAAACAGGGGAGGGCACTTACATTCATTGGACACTTGTTATGTCCCAGACACATTATATATTTGAAATATTTAATCTTCACAAATTCCGTATAAGTTTCCATATTCACATCCCGAATCACACATCAAAGAACCAAGGCTTACCAAGCAACACAATTAGCATAAAATTAAATTAGCAAAAAAATTTAAATTAGCAAATAAAGGGACTAGATTTCAACTCCATATCTAATTGAGTCCAAAAATCCATGTGATTGATACCCTACCAGCTTTCCTTCCCAACACCGTGTTGAAATACCAATGAATAAAGGAAACCTGCTAATTTACTATATATTTGCCAAATTGCACATGTTCATTGTAAAATTTGTAAATGCAGAAAAGCATGTCATAAACAAAAAGATTCGCAATCCTACTCATTCTGCAATATCCATTATTAATATTTTCAAAAATGTTCTTTCGTATTTTTATGAACAGATATCATTATTTTTAATGGAATCATGATGTAATGCTTTTTTATAACCTGCTTTTCATGAGCCATCCTCATCTTATTAAGTATATTTCTGCAGCATCATTTTCAAATGATTGCTTGTCCTATCCCATGGAGAGGCCACAATTAATTTAAGGTTTTTCCTATTACTGATATTTTGGTTGATAGTTTTCACCACAATATAGAACAGTGGAATAATTTTATGCACAGACTCATGGTTAGTTTATTAGAATAAATTCCTTAAAATAATATTGCTGAAGCAAAGCATATGCATCTCTTTAAGTCTTTTATTACATATCACCAAATTGCACTTCACAAATTTTTCTAGCACCTTATACTTCCACTAGCAATATTTGGGGATGTGTCTCTCCTTGCAACTTTAACAACAGCAGATACTATCTTTTTTTTCCCACTGTCAGTTTGTAAGTAGAAAATAGTATCTGATACTATCTTTTTTTTCCCACTGTCAGTTTGTAAGTAGAAAATAGTATCTGATTCTGCTTCATTGTATGTTTATTTGAATATTAATGAGGTTGAATTTGCATGTTTGTATTTGTGGGTTTTTTTGAATTGCCTATTCAGGTCCTCTATTCCTTTTTTCTAATGAGGGATTTATTTTTGCCAGATTATATAAAATTTCATCTTCTACTCAGTTTGCTTAGTGTATTTTTGACCCACAGATCTTTTAAATTTTTATTCTGTCAAAATATCAACATTTTTGTGGATTCTGCTTATTTGCTTGCAAATCATTTGTAGTCTTAGGTCTGAAAAAAGTTCATCTACATTATCTTGTGGTTTTCTTCCTGTTTTTTAAATATTTGAATCTCAAGTCCACCAGAAATAAATTTTGATGCATAACGCATTAGGGAGTTCTTTTTTTTTTTTTTTAATGATTCACCCATTGCCCTAAGTCCATATTAGGAAATTGATCCTCTCTAACTGATTTGAATAGTGACAATAGTGAATATACATTGACTGTGTACTCTATGCCTTGACTGTTCTCAGTGCTTTTGCAAAATAATTCAAGTCTCACAACAACCTGAGAAATAGGTACATTTATTTTCAGATCCATTTTACAGATGATAAAACTGATGCAAAAAATAGAGGAAATATAATGCAGTGATTAAGACAAGAGACTCTGGAGCCAGCCCATGTTTTTTTCTTTGTTTGTTTTGTTTTGTTTTTTCCAGCCCATGTTTAAATTGTCATTCCAACACTTGCTAGCTGTGTGACATTGGGTAAGTCATTTACCCTCTCTGTGCATTAATTTTCTCATATGTAAAGCAAGTGTAAGAACCCCTTTCTAGAAGACCATTGTGAAATAAATTAAGAAATGGAAAGTGCCCAAATTAATGCCTGACCCAATGAGTACTATAGAACACTTGGCTACTATCAATGGTTCTTTCTGTTCTAGTGTGCTGGAGCTCTAGTGCTCTGCAGATACCATTTTGATTTATGATATAACATAGGATATATTTTATAACATATGATTGTGATATGTTTTAATGTCTCATGATGCAAATTTTGTTCTGTTTTGGCACTTTTTTTAACATTCTCTTGTTCATTCTTCCACGGATTTTGATAGAATTATATAGAAGTCACATGTTACTTCAGAGCCAATTAACACTAAAATATTGGGTTTTCCATACAGGTATATATATATATACACACACAAAGCTTAGCAGTTTTCTTCAAGTAGTTCCTGCTTGTTAGTTTTTAGGTTGATTCACTGGCCTATTTATTATTCACCTATTCATTTTGGTGGTTGTTTGAGGGAAGGGCATTTTCTAACTAACATTGATAGAAAACAGAAAGTCCTACAATCCAAAGCATGGACTACATACTTAATCATTTTACTTTAACTTAAAATATTCCAATGGGCATTTATTTATCAACCTTTTGATATAAAGCCAGGGGCTTTGAGTTTGTATCACCTAAAATCAAAGCCTTTCTTCTCAGACATTATCTACTAATTCCAGTGTTAGCTTTTGTAACAACAGAGTGAACATTTAGACTCATGTTCAATATAAATATTAAGTTATTCCAAATTTCCCTCTAAGTCTTTTATTGTGGTCCAGCTCATATGTTATTCCACAAAAATTTTTGGCAACTCATAATTATCAAGCATTCAACTCTTAGATTTTGTAATACTTGAGAAAATTACATAATTACAACACAAATACAAGCAATATAAGTTGGTTTGGGGAAAATCCAACTGCCATGTATGCAATTCAGACATAGTAAAATAGCAACAGGTCTCTTGTGTTCAGCATATCATGGTCATCATTTAGTATGTTGAATAGATGTAATGAACAGTGTGATTAATCTGAAACAGCAGTTCAGTGAAGATTATTAGTTAAGAGATCCTCTGCTACATGTCATTTGGATCTAGCCACTCCAATGAATATTTTATTAGTCCAAATTTTTCAGTTGGTTCTGTTGTGTTTTCAGCTAGATAGTCAAATCTAACTCCTGCCTAACTTTGTCTCCTTCCATTGGTTAGATCACAGAACACACCACGCTAAACTAAAGCAATGCTAGCCTTCCTTTGTCACTGTATGTGCACCTGGTGGATTATATAAATATGAAATTCCATCTTTAATAGAACACAAACTTCATTTAAACTTATTTTCAGAAGTTAAATATTTACTTTTCTTATTTAAGCTATTTTATCTTATATGCTTGCTCACATTTTCTTTGTTTGAGCCTTCTGTTCCCTGTACTATCTTTACTTTTTAAATCAGATCATTTGGAATGGATATGCTGAGTTTTATTCTACTGATGATCCTTGTTCAGAAATATATGTTTGAATAGGTATTTCTCTGATTAGTCACATCTAAATGAAATATCTCTTGAGTCTTTCCTTATATAGGCTGTGGAAATTATTTCAGGATTATTTTATTTCCCCCATCCTTCCCTATCAATTTCCTAATGCTACAGTTCATGGTTTTAAATGTGCAGGGTTATTTTAATTTTTGCATTTTGCATTATGAATATTTTCAAGAACTATCCTCAGAATTTTTTAACAATATTTTTTGCATCAAGCATTTGGTGTTAAATATATATTTGACTCTTTGATTTCTCAAATCCAATTTTTACATTACAACTTCTCCAGTCCTGGATTATGTGTTCTGATTAATCCCCCAGCAATCAGGAGTCTTGGTTGAGGAATTGTTTTCATTGTATTTAGTCTGAGAAAGTCTGTCTGTTGCTTTTGAACATAAGTCACTAAAACCTGGGTACAGAATTCTTTCACACCAATTTGTTTTTCTTAGAACTATAGATATTACTTTATCATCTCTTGGGTTATTACATTGAAAAGTTGTAGTATTTTTTTGTATATATTTTTTGGAGTTCAATTGAACTGAAGTTGCTTAGTCTATAGGTACTTTTCCCTTCCCAGGTGCTTTTAAAGCTCTTTTCTTATTCACCTGTGTGTTCTGATGCCTATTTCAATCCTGTTATTGTATTTTTCATTTCATTATTGTCTTTTCTTATCTTGGGCAGCCACAACTTAATTATTCCTTAGTCCCTACAGTCCCCTACTATGTGCATCTGTCCAAGTCCAAAAGTTTAGGTTCCTGACTGGAAATTTAGAAAAAAAAAAAAATAAGCGAACAAGAGGATTTATATTAAAAGTGCATATTGGGGGGTGCCTGGGTGGCTCAGTTGGTTAGACATCTGCCTTCAGTGTGGGTCAAGATCCTGGGGTCCTGGGATTGAGCCCTGCATTGGGGGGGGGGGTTTCCAGCACAGCAAGGAGTCTGCTTCTCCCTCTCCTCCCCGCTGCTGTTCTCTCTATCTCTGTTGCTATCTCTGTACCTCTCAAATAAATAAAATCTTTTAAAAATAAATAAATAAAATAAAAGTGTATATCGGAAGGATTGGAATAAAAGGGGTTTGCCCAGTTTTATGTGAGCCAAAATAACTGGATGAGAAGTGAACTCATGAATAAATTATAGCCCAGCCATAAAATGGGATATTATAAAACAACAGAAAGCAGAGTCTTGGTACTCAGAACACCAAGAATAACTTTTGTAGACACAGTGTTGCAGCCAGTTAAGATATGATACATACTCTATCATTACACATATGAATTGAAACAGAAACTGATCTACAGTGACAAGAGTCAAAGAATAATTCACCTTTGTGAGGTAGAAAGGAGATGAAAAGGCATTGAGGGAGACACTTGATGGGATGAGCACTGGATGTTATGCTATATGTTGGCAAATCAAACTCCAATAAAAAAATATACAAAAAGAAAAAAGAAAAGATGCTTGTAGGTTTCCTGGAATTGCTCAGTTTGTTCATGTTGGTGATGGTTATACTAGTGTAGTTACTATGTAAAAAAAACAAAAACTGTACCTTACTATTCATGAACTTCTCTGTATATTTCAATAAGAATGTTTACCAAAAAAGTGAGCAATACATCCATTTGTCTAATTTTGAAAATATCTGCAACTACACAACTCTTCCATTAAATACAAGCAAAGAATTAGCCCTTGTCAATGAGATGTAAAATATCAGAGAAAAAAAAAAAAAAGACATTTCACCAAGAATAGCTACACGTCTTTGACATCAGAAAGTTCTACAGAGGAGTAGCTATGTCAATTATGGAGATTTCCATGGACAAAGATTCCATACTCTCTAGTGGGAATCACCCCAAGTGCTGAAATCAGAAAGTAGATACTAAATGCTAAATCAAAGATCAAATTTACTATTCTGCTTTTCTTCCCACAACAAAACAGTTTGGCAGAGGGAGATTCAGCACTTCCCCACTCTTCCTTTGCAGGACACATGTTCGCTAGGAGCCCTGTCCTCAACCAATCCGGCCCCCCTGAGTTCTTCTTCCGCGTGTTGACCACCGTCCCAGAATTCCAGGCCCTGCTCTTCCTCCTCTTCCTCCTCCTCTACTTGATGATCCTCTGTGGCAACACAGCCATCATCTGGGTGGTGTGCACGCACAGCTCCCTCCGCACCCCCATGTACTTCTTCCTCTGCAACCTGGCCTTCCTGGAAATCTGCTACACCACGGTGGTGGTGCCTCTGATGCTTTCCAACATTTGGGGGGCCCCGAAGCCCATCCCCCTGGCTGGCTGTGGGGCCCAGATGTTCTTTTTTGTCACCCTCGGCAGCACTGACTGCTTTCTCTTGGCAATCATGGCCTACGATCGCTACGTGGCCATCTGCCACCCGCTGCACTACACCCTCATCATGACCCAGAAGCTGTGCGCCCAGATGGTGGCGTGCGCGGTGGGCCTGGCCCTGGTCCTCTCCCTGCAGCTCACGTCCTTAATCTTCACCCTGCCCTTCTGCGGGCACCGCCGGGAGATCAACCACTTCCTGTGCGATGTGCCCCCGGTCCTGCGGCTGGCCTGCGCCGACATCCGCGTGCACCAGGCCGTCCTCTACGTGGTGGGCATCCTCGTGCTGACCGTCCCCTTCCTGCTCATCTGTGTGTCCTATGTGTTCATCGCCTCGGCCATCCTGCGCATCCGCTCCGCCGAGGGCCGCCGCCGGGCCTTCTCCACCTGCTCCTCGCACCTCACCGTGGTCCTGCTGCAGTACGGCTGTTGCAGCCTCGTCTACCTGCGGCCCCGCTCCAGCTCCTCTGTGGACGAGGACCGCCAGATCGCCCTGGTCTACACCTTCGTCACCCCCCTCCTCAACCCGCTGATTTACACCCTCAGGAACAAGGATGTCAAAGGTGCCCTGAGGAATGCCGTCCTCCATAAAGCAGCCTCTGGTGCCAGTTGAAGCTCCAGGGGCCTGGGGAGGCTGTCTGTCGGTTGCCATGACGATGAACTCTGAGCAACAAATACAGAATTAGAGTACTTACTTTCCCACACTTTGAGTTGCTCATTCTTTTGCCATATTTGTCCCCATGTCTCCACTCTGCACTTAGTTCCTTGAAGCGCTCTGAATAAGACTGGAAATTTTAGGCAAAACTTTCAATGCGGGACCTCAAGTCTGCTGGCCCTACAGTTTTTTTTTTTTTAAGATTTTATTTATTTATTCATGAGAGATAGATAGATAGAGAAAGAGAGAGAGGGAGGGAGGCAGAGACACAGGCAGAGGGAGAAGCAGGCTCCATGCAGGAACCTGATGTGGGACTGGATCCCGGGTCTCCAGGGTCATGCCCCAGCTGAAGGCAGGCACTAAACCGCTGAGCCACCCAGGGATCCCCTGCTGGCCCTACTTTAAAGGTTCACGGCTCAATCATGGCAATTGCTCCATCAGGACCCCTACCCCCACCCCATGCATGCTATGAATAAAGCCTGGTACCTTCTGACGCCCTGCCTCCTATGAGGGCAAGGTTGCTAAGATCTATTCACAGAGACATATATCTTACTAAAAGAAATATATTTGATTATTGTTTTAGATTAAAAGGGGAGTGTATTTTGTTTAAGATTTTATTTATTTATTTATTTATTTATTCATGAGAGATACAGAGAGAGAGAGAGGCAGAGACATAGGCAGAGGGAGAAGCAGGCTCCATGCAGGGAGCCTGATGCAGGACTGAATCCCAGGACCCCAGGATCATGACCTGAGCCAAAGGCAGACGCTCAACTACTGGGCCACCCAGGTGCCCGAAATGGGAGCATATTTAATGCATCAATTTCCTTCCTTCCATACATCCCGACTGGTACCCTTCCTTGTCTTTCATTCCTGGGTGTCAGGAAGTGGTCAGACTTGGCATCCATTGACTAAGCACGTACAGGGAGCCACTCATGCTGTGGTGTGGAAGCTGCATCTGCTCGATGTCTGTATAAGCCATCTGTTCTGGCCTTCACATGGCTGTGCTCTTCTTCCTCCCTTCTATCTGTGCTTTCTGAATGGTTGTTGTTTGCAGACCCACTCAGCAGGTGGCGCCACTGGTCCTGCCACCGCAGCACGTCCTGCTGGCAGGTGGTGGTTCCCTGCTCCTGGACCTGTGCCTGGACCACAAACAACCCTCTGTAGAATTGGCTTCTTCTGTGCTTTGCACAGCGGACATCACGCTGCCCAACCTTCTCATTTACCCTGCGGAACAATGAGGTAAAGAGAGCTCCAAGGACAGTTCTTAACCAGAAATGACCTGCTCCAGAACAGCTTGGGGCCTGTCAGGAAAGGGTCTGGATCCAGCCCACAAAGTGACTTTAGTTAGCAATCCCAGGAAGAGCGAGAGTGTCCTCCAGTGAGTACTATAATTAATGTCAGGACTTGGTATGACCTTTTTAAATGCCATAGGGCTAATTATACCAAAGCCCTAAACACGTTCCTTTTCATTGATTCAATACTTGTTCTAAAATCATAACCCCCAAAAATTAAGTCAAAAACTGAAACTATAAGGCTGACATTTACAAAATGAAAAGATATTAAAATCTCACTCCCAGTGTTGGACACATGACTACAACATACTTACCATTGTATATAAATTGATGTTTTATAATAAGGGACAATACTTATCATTATAATAGTAAGTGATAAGAGCTAGGTATAAAACTGCATTTACAAGAGCCCAGTTTTGTAAAAATATAAGTGCAGAATAATGAACAGAAGAACACCAGAAAGTTAATGGTTCTCATCTGTGATCTGTAGAATTATAAACAATAGTTTCTTCTTTAATAATTTATTCATTTTTCCATGTTTTGTAAAATGAAGCTGTATTACTCTCATAAGCAGAAAAATGATAATTTCTGAAAGGAATCCAAGGCTAATATAGATTTATTTTGCCACAGAACTCAGAGCATGATCCTCCACCTTTCATATTTTTCCTAGGCTAGCACTTTTTGTTTCAGTTACTTCTCTTTGAAACTACTGTTTTTGATGCTTTTAGTTTTTTTTATAATAAATTTATTCTTTATTGGTGTTCAATTTGCCAACATACAGAATAACACCCAGTGCTCATCCCGTCAAGTGCCCCCCTCAGTGCCTGTCACCCAGTCACCCCCACCCCCCGCCCTCCTCCCCTTCCACCACCCCTAGTTCGTTTCCCAGAGTTAGGAGTCTTTATGTTCTGTCTCCCTTTCTGATATTTCCCACACATTTCTTTTCCCTTCCCTTATTGCTTTTAGTTTTTTTTAAGATTTTATTTATTTAAGAGAAAAAGAGAGCACAAGCAGGGGGAGGGGCAAAGGGAGAGGGACAAGCAGACTCCCCACTGAGCTCAGAGCTCCATGTGGGGCTCAATCCTTAGACCCCAAGATCATGACCTGAGCTGAAGTCAGATGCTTAACTGACTGAGCCATACAGACACCCTGATGCTTTTAATTTTTTACATGATACCACATGGGAATAAGGAAAAGGACTACACAGTGTTAATTATTCTGGGAACTGTCATGGGTTTTAACAATGTATTAGAAATGCCTTTGCTTCTACCTGAATGCTAGAGGAGAGGAAAAAAACTCCTTGGTTGGCAGGTTGCTTATCAACCCACGCAGGCCAAGCCACATCAGGACAGAATGAATCATTAAATGTACACACTGTGCGAGGCATTGTTGGAAAAGCAAACACAAGGAAAGTTTCCAACTGTGTTTCCATGCCTTCTTTCATTTTTATCTAATGTCACAAATCATATAGAAAATTAACTTGGAACCCAAAAAGAAGATGAACTGTTACTCTATCAGGAAGAAGGCTCTAGAGCGATGATCAGTCCTTTCAGCTGAAATCCTAGGCTGCTGTCCCAGTTACCTTGTTCTACAGTTTTTAGCTGAATTAGAGTTCTTTTTTTCCTTTTTCTTTTTAAATTAAACACCACATTACATGCAGTACAACATGAGAATCACTTCCATTCCCTGAAATGACAGTGTTTACAAATAACTTTGCTAGAAACATCATCATGTCTTCTTCTTTTTTTTTTTTTTGTATTTTTTTTTTTATTGGAGCTCAACTTGCCAGCATATAGAATAATCATGTCTTCTTAAACTTTTTATCACTGGTACCTTGACACACTGGATTTCTCCAGCTCCTTTCTTATGATTCAATCAGTACATGAAAGGAAGGGTTAGCCACAGTGGTGGGAGTAGGGTTTTCATGTGGGAATTTCTTCCCAGCATTTCTCAAAAACAATTATTTATTTTCAAACCCAAATTCTCAGAAAAGGTAGATGAGAAATTTGGAAAACTGGAAAAGGTATTATAACTCTCCTGCAAGAACTAAAGTATAGTAAGCAACACAGAGAGGCTACTGGTTTAGAGGAATCCACTCTAGTTGAGGGCAAAACAAGAGCAGGAAACATGACACTCAGAGTCAAAGGTTAAATTTATGTTTCAGCAATGAGGACAAGAAGCACTGGGTGAGAAAGAGTCATAACTAGATCAGTCTTGCTGGTAGCTGTTTCCATGTGTGAGTTCATGGCCCTGTCTGCTGCTAACAGTGAATCATCCTCGCAAATAAAATAAACATTCATAAGTGTATATGCCTAGGAAACTTTATACAAATCCTATGAGTGATATTCCAAGAAATAACACATTTTGGAAGCAAATAAGTTCTTAGATTGGTGGTTTTGACATGTGATTCTGCACAGTACTGTTAATGTTAAAGGGAGATCTGAATGTTTATTTATACAGATACCACCCAGTAATGTTCATGGGAATTTTCCAGATTTGAGTATTTTCTGCAGTCTGGAGTACTTGGTAAATACCAATACACCTAATATTTGTAATTATTAAAATTTAAATACCTATAATAATGAGTAAAGAGGAGAAAGAATGGCGAGAATCTTTTTACATGGCTTAATTTTTTGCATTCCTGAAAATCTCTAGGAATTCCAATTTCTCCTTCCCTCATGTTGAAGACCAAGGAAACCATATAAGGAGTGTATGTTTGTGCATGTGTGTATTGTCCAGTTACAGCTAATGACTGCAGATGGAGAGATGGCTACATAAGAGAAGGATGGAATGAAAGAGATGAAGCAACAACACATCTTGGGCAGATTGTTTGCTTTGTGGGTATTATATGCCAGAAATAAACTACAGTATCACTCCATCAAGCATTGCAACAGACATTTTCATAATGACGATCACATTCCCATTCCTCACCCCCTCTCTCCCTCTCCTTTTCCCTCTCCTAGTAGTTACTTTGAAAACCACATTATAAAATTATGGATTCTAATGAAAATAATTAGAAGCTTGAAATATGGTGGTATTGCCTGAGCCTCTTTTTGCCCACCAGCTCCAATCTGAGAATTGTTCTAGTTGCTTCTTCTTGATTTCAGTCCAGCTCTCATAAGCAGGAAAAAGCATGGTGATCATAGCATTGGGAAAAAGAAGCTACTCAACAGAGATGGTGTACAATGTTGTGTAACCATCCCCAGAGACCACAGATCATATACTTGGTGATCTTTATGAAACTATTTTAGAAAGACACTTTGATGCCATAATACAATTGCTTCAATAAATATTTATTGTGGGCATTCATTTACTCATTTTTAAACAAATATTTAGAGAGAATCTACTATTTGCCAAAGTTTCTGACTCCATGGATCTAATGTTCATGAGGGAGAAAAAAGACAATACATAAATAGACAAATGCTATGAAAATAAGGAGAAGAGGGCAGGGATTTGGGATAAAGAAGAAGAGTGTTGAAGGATGGTGACTTGGGAATGATAAAGAGCCTATATTATGTACCTGGTACTGGGCTATATGCTTGAATTCATAGACAAAACATAAGATACCTGCTTTCAAGGAGGCTACCAACTATGGGGAACAGAAACACACAATTATAAGTCAATCTTTTTTTTTCTAAAGTGGAGAAGAATAATATATGCAAGAAGCCCATGGTATAAGATATGCCCATGTCTTCCTCAATGTAAGTTTTGGTAAGTTTTTGCATGTGTTCTCAAAGGTTTATATCATTTTCCATGACCAAGGAGCTTTTAGAAACACTGACTCCAAAAAGTCTAAGATTCCTTCCACTTGCACATATGAGACCACAAGCCTCCAGCAAATCCCTGTAAGTATATGTAAGTGTCCACTGGCTTGTTATATCTTGACCCTTCTTATTTCTGAGAAACTGCCACATATCTGGTCTCCTCTCTTGTCTAGTGTGGACTAACTTCCTATTAGACCATCTTGGAGGATGATAGCTTCTCTCTGGATGTTACTATAAGAGCATCCTTGGCTTCACACTGCCTCCTAGCTTCTGTTTCCAAAAATCCCACCAAAGATTTAATATCTCACCCTTTGCTTATCTGGGAGAAAAGACAAGGCAAAAAAAGATTTTTCCATGAACTCCAATGTGAACATAATTCAAATTTCACTTTAAGCAAAAAGGAAAATGTAGTGAGCTTACTTTGTTTTTATTATATTTTAATCAAAATGTAAATAACATACAATAAAATACATAGATTTCAAATGGTTCAGTTTGACGTATTTGGGCAATAGATTTCAAATGGTTCAGTTTGACGTATATGGGTAATTGTATTCAATAATAAAATCTTTCCATCACCCTGGAAATTTGCCTTGTTCCTCTTTCCAATCAATCCCTCTCCATGCCGATCGACCACTATTCTGACTTCTATCCCCAAAGACAAGTGTGCCCATTCAGGAATTTCATATGAATGGAACTCATATAGTAAGTATTCTTTAGCATCTGGCTTCTGTCACTTAACATGATGTTTTTGAGACTTGTACAGGTGGCTGTGTATTTCAGCAATTTGTTCTATTTAATACCTGAATCGTATTCCATTGTATGAATATACCACAATTTGTTAATACAATTTCTTTACCCACTGTAAGCTTGATTCTAATGTCTCCTCTGCACTCCTGTTTCTGAATCTTTTATGCTTGACACATGAAATGGGCACTTATCATTGGATGGGTACTCTGACCCCCATAATCCAGATCTTCTGCATTCCCATGCTCCACAGGCCAGAGCCTAACACACGTGTCTCAACCAGACCTTTCTGGAGATATTTTGTTATCTGAGCTGTTGGTGCTTTTTATCAGTGTTTATCTCAGACCAGCTGAAAGAGGAGGCTGGGAGTGTGGAGCTCTTAAGATATACTCCCAAGGCTGCTGACACCTCAGAACAAACAAAAGAGAAGGGCCTAGTGTCTGTTGAGCTGCTAAGTAGGTTCCCGGGACCATAATCACCAGTTTTTTGGTATGCAAATAGGGGATCTTATAGGTTAAGTGACATGCCTAAGGTCACACACCCATTAGGTGGCAGAGCTAGAAGTCAAAGCCAGGTCTGTCTCACTTCAAAGTCCCTGCTCCTTCTACTACCTCTGCATCAAAGAGCATAACCAGAAAACACTGGATTAGAAACCACTTAATGTGGTTCTACTTTTGGTTCTAAGCCAAAACTAATCAACTGACGTTAACAAGTCATCCACCCCTCAATTTACTCATTTGTACAATGAGTGATGCCTTAGTTGAGCTTTGCAGTGCCCTCCAGCTCTAGATTCCATGACTGTTTGTGGAATAACTCCACACTGCAGAATTTATAAGTGACTAGAAATGATTAGTAAGGAAATGGTAAATGCAAAAGCAGCACCTTTCCCCGTCATTAAAAGCGTGCCAGGATCAGGTTCCAAGTTACAACATTTCAACTTTACCCTTCTTTTAAGAAGCCTCCATATTAGCAACATTGGTCTCTTTACTGAACCCAGATCATGGCATACATGGTCCTACAGCCTGGCCTCTGCTCATACCATCCTCCAGCTTCAGACTCCCTCTCTGTGTCTTCCCACCTATGTAAACCCTACCTATGTTAAAAGAATGCCTCTAGTTTATGTCCACCATGAAATATTTACTTATTACCCCAGTCTACAGATAGTTCTCTCTCTGAATTCCTGCAGCATTTTCCCTACCATGCTTGGTACCTGACAGCAAACACTGTATTTGTCTCCACCTGCCATTTGTAACTTTAAGATCTTACTTCTTGATCACATCTTCTATCTGCAAGTCCACTATAGACTCCTGGAAGGTAGAACCTGAGTGTTAGCCCTCAGACTTCCCCATAATACTTAGGCCAGAACAAGAACAGGATACGGAGAAAAGCTCAAGTAATGTTTTATTAATAAACTTTGAACAGATCAAATATAGTTGGAAGCTTAGGAGATTTTCCTAAGTCCTTTTTTGAGAGGGCTAACCCTTAGTTTCTACCTTCACAATTTCACAGCATGGCAGAGAAAAGGGACTCCCAGTTTCTGAAACCTTGAATCAGGGTAATTCTGAACTCTGGAGGAAAGACTGTAATGAACAATCACAACAACCAGAACCTGAAAGGTCAGGACAACTAAGTATTCATACCCCTCAGGGGAACAGAAGACAACAGAGATCAGCCAAAATGTGAGCCAAGAGCTAGGGAATCTAATGAAAGATGAAGAAGAGAGATGAAGAATCTCAGTCAGAGCCTTTAGGGCCAGCTACAGGCAGGAGGACTGTGACTTGTTTTGCTAACACTCTTGCTGCAATTTTCCAAGAGATCAAGACTCACCACCTCCTTGCAGGGATCTCCACAGGGACGTTATCACCCCCACGTGGGCAAAAATTAGTACTTGGAGCTGAAAAAAGAATCTTAGATTCTTTTTTATTTTTATTTTTTATTTTTTTTAATGGGGGTTGAGAAGCAAAGGGAAAGAAAGAGAGAGAATCTTAAACAGGCTCCACGCCCAGTACAGAACCCAGTGCAGGACTAGATCTCATAACCCAGAGATCATGAAGTGAGTCAAAATCAAGAGTCAGACACTTAACCAACTGAGCTACCCAGGCACCCCAAAAATCTTAAATATTTTATCCATTTGTGGCTCTCCAAAGCTCATCCCTATCTGACAAAATCTTATTCTGTAGTATTTAATTTCATAGGAGCTGGACAGGATTGAAGATAAAAGATATAAAGGGTCTTTAAGAGAATACTAATGGAGGATAGTCAGAAGAAAGGCAGGATAGGGGCCCTATCCTAAGAGGAAACTACCCTTAAATGGAAAAAATCCCATCTTGTTATTCCACACCACCCTGAAAGGAGTCAAGTAAACAACTACCTGATGGGTAGATGAGCATGTGAACAAAAACTTTATTGGGTGACAGGTGCATGGAGGGTTAATCAGATTAAAACAGCTCACCAACAATCTCATAAAATCCCTAGACTTAGAAACTCCAACAGCAACCCCTCAGGTGCTCTCCCTCTTTGGGAGCTTTGTACTATCGTCCAGTAAACTTTGCTTTGCTACCCACCACTCTTCATCTGCCTACCTCTTCCTCTCCAAGAACCCCATGCACTGAAGGAAAAGAAATCCTGAACCAGTACCTGGGCAATAATGAATACAAGATTGAGAAATGCTGCTCTTGACTGACAGAGCTTCTATTTCCCTTCTCGGAGTATTTTTACTCTCTTGGAAAAATGGAGGCCCCACAGTATGGTATGAAATGTAGAGATGAAAGCAGCATGAGTACATCTGAGTAGCACAGAGGTGGGTGAATTAGACACTAACCCTATAAATACTGTCTCATTTCTAAGGACACTGCTTGCCTCCCAAACTCTCTTTCCAAGGCCTCTGAGCCACCAGACATCCACAAGAACCGAAATACCAAACCTGCTAACACAAAGCTCCCCTCGTCTTCTGGACTCAGATTAATAGCCATGTTTCAGAACATGGTTGCTGACTTCCTGTGGGGCCTGTAGAAACAAATCCAGGCCAACAGCTTTTGGAGTCACTTGCCCCAAGACTTCATTGCAGTTTCAACATCTCCAGGAGTGGAATTTGAAACCAATCTTGGATTATCTGATCAGCAGCAATGAGGTCATCCGTGAGGTAGGTTCTGTTCCCCATGAGAAGATGAGGTGAACTATACAATAAGATCTCCAGCCCTTCCTCCTAAGGGAATATGGCCTTGCCTTGAAACAATCCTTTTCTTTTATTAAGAACTTCCTTGTCTATCCCCCTACTTTCTTTAAAAACCTTCCATTTTGTACAGCTCCTCAGAATTCTCCTCTACTTGCTAGTGCAATGGCACTCAATTCATGAATCCCTTAGTAAAGCAAATCAGATTTTCAAATGTACTTGGTTGAATTTTGTCTTTTAACACCATGAAGGGCCTAATTGGATGACTAGAAGTTCAGAAGAGTCAAGTCCCCACGGTCAACAAGAAGCAAGAGATGACAAGGAACAAGGTTCAGGAGCATCTCTTCTTTTTCTCCTCCCTGAACTCCTGGCTGTGGTATCTCCTTGGAGTGGAGTCCCACATGCTGAGTGAACACGTCTGCTAACTGATTTTGGTCCCTTCATGCTTATGTGCAATCTCCCTGCAGTAAAGCATTTTGCCATGTTGTTTGCATCTAGCCTTGCCTCCTTCCCTCTGATGTCTGCACCTCCCTATCTTCCAAACAGAATGTCAAGATCTAAATTCGTGCTCCCAGGTCTGCTTTCTAGAAGACCCATGCTGAGATAGTAGTTGTCTTAGTCATTTCAGGCTACTATAACAAACTATCATAAATGAGGTGGCTTATGACAACAGAGCTTTATTTCTCACACTTCTGAACGTCGGAAGTCTGAGATGAAGGTATGGGCAGATTCATTGTCTGGTGGGAGCTCACTTCTTAGCTCATAGATGGTTGTCTTCTCCATGGCAGAAAGGGAGAGGGGACTCTCTGGGGTCTCTGTTCTAAGGGCACTAATCTCATTCAAGAGAGATGACCTCATGACCTAATCACCTCCAAAAGACACCTCCCCAACCTCCTACTACCACCATTCCAGGGGTTAGGTCTCAACATATGAATCTAAGGGGGACACAAACATTCAGACCATAGCAGTAGTAGAAGAAGGAACTCATAATTATGTCTCATGGGCAAGGTGCAGAAATAAATGCTATGGTTCCACCCACATTTCCTACCTAGCTCTGACCAGATGGATAGACAATAGAATAATAGCTCGCCCTCTCTTTCTTCTCCATTACCCAGTTATTTTAAATATTACCAGTGAATAACTATACAGTTAGTCTATAGGTCAAATCATTTCCTGTTGAGGAGGGAGGGAGTGTTCCTGGTTTGGGCAAGAAATACCTGCACTATGTTAGGAGGCACATGTAAGCATTAAAAGGGATGTATTGATTTAGGCCCTATCTCTGGCTATATAGCATTCCTTGCTCCTGCCCATATCAGGGTTTGCCCATTTCAGTATATCTGTGAACCACCCCAAATCATGTCAGTATTTTTTTTTAAGATTTTATTTATTTATTCATGAGAAACACACAGAGAGAGGCAGAGACACAGTCGGAGGGAGAAGCAGGCTCCACACAGGGAGCCTGATGTGGGACTCAATCCCAGGACCACAAGATCACAAACTGAGCCAAAGGCAGACACCCAACCACTGAGCCACCCAGGTGCCTCCAGTATGTTTCTTTTCAATATTAAAACCCAGAGTTTATTTCATTCATTAGTCACAGCTAAGAGCCCTGACTGTTGAATTCCTGAATCCCGGGATTCCCTTCCAACACTACCATCCATTTAAGTGGTACAAAGGCATCTCCCCTTCCACTACAGATGGCATCTCTTTGGAGTCATAACCCCTACTGCAGGAATTTCACTCAATTCTTGAGGTATTTACTAAGTGCTCCTCGTCTACTAGGCATTACATAGGAAACAGAAGGAGTTCAAAATATTTACCATCTCTGAGAACACAAGATACACAGCAAACTATTCACTTGCTCCAAAGAGCAGCAACAAGGAAAGCACAAGTGGAAAAAGACACCTGAAAACAAAACAAAAAAAAAAAGCAGAGCTGCCCATCTATTCCCCATTTACATCACTGAGGCTGAGATTTGAAAACAACAGTCTGTTTGAGGAAAATGCTTCAGGGATATGATCCCCAGTGACATCGAAAGAGCTTAATGTCCCCTGAGAGCCCAGCACCAGGACTTGTACTTGGGCAAAGAGTTTGGTTCTGAAAAATACATAAGAGCAGCTCTCAGGCTCTCCCCTGCTACCCTGTCAACAGTCAGTTAAGCTAATGGGTCTAGATTCCAGTAACTTCCGGAGATCTTACCATCCTTCAGAGGTGGGCCTTTTTAGACATTACTGCTGCTCTTCACCAGATAGACAAGTGCCTCAGGGACTCAAAACAATTAGTGTGGGACTGGGGGGCAGTGGGAGAGACAGCAGAGGAAGGTGAAATTAGAGATTGTCACTCAAAACTACACATGTCGCCTTTTGCCATTTTAGTCAAGCCCAAACCCAGGGCTCGGTGAACACAGGATCCTCTAAAGCAGGTCTGTGTCTTGTCCTGAGATTTAGATATAGATGTATGCCAGTTCATCTCATTGTAGCTTTGGGTGGGAGTCTCCCCTCTGTAGGTAAGTTTCCTCTCTCGGATTTGTAAGCCAAGCTTCTCAGGGGCAAGGAGACCTGCTCAGATCTACTCTCGGTATCCACTGCCCTTTGGTTTTCCAGAATCCCAGAGGAGGAGGATTCCTGGGTTTTGGCTTCCTCATGGAAGGAAAAGCCATTTGGGGTTGTGGCTATCCCTAACTTTTCAGAGATTAGTGAAGAAACAGGAAGAGTGAGAGGAGGCAATACGAGGAGAGCAGAAAGATGGGAAGGAACCCAACACTCTGGCTCTGGGGCCACTGTTCTTTTCAATTGGCCACAGAGAAACCAGACTGGGTCCAGTCTCCCTTCCCTGGCTCTGGGCTACACCTTGGGTGGTCGTTCTAGCTTCCTGGTCAATTTTAGTTTTAAAGATAACTTCTACTTTGGTACTAAAGACCCACTTCCAGGTATTCAAAAGCCTAGCCCAATTTCAAACTTCAATTTCACATGCTTCAAAGCATGGGTCCTACCCCCGGAGCTCAGGTAGCCTGAGTATGCGTAGTGGGAAGGAAGAATGGGAGTGGGTACTAGGATTAAAGTCTTCAAGTCTGCTGCCATGGAAGACTGGCAGTGGGTGAGTTTAATGTGGCAGGCATGCTCTGTCATGACACTATTTGGGGTTCTCCAGAGGCCTCCTTTCCCAGACAACTGCTTCAGGGCAATGAATTTTCTCCCTGATTTTTTTATGATCCCCCTTTCATGAAAGAGCCATTCCATGACCTCACTGCTACAGCTTCCTCTCCTCTGTCAGGTACTTTTTTGGCTGGAGTTCCAACAGCAACCGACAGCACTTACTTGACCTGTGGGAAACTCACCTATTCATGCCATGTCGTGGTGAGGGTGCAGAATTGCCCCCACCCCTGCCACAAGGGCCTAATCCAGTGAGCCTCTCACCTTTAGAAGTGGGACACAAACACAAGTCTTCAGGTTCTTAAGAAGCCCCTTAAACTTTCTCCGTTCTTCACCTAACATCTAGCCATCAGTGAAGCAAATGTCTGGCTTCCCTTCCTGCACACATTGTCCAAGAGCAGCTCTTCTGGCGGCCTCCCCCTAACGAGAGTGTGCAGGAGCACCCACATGGCGGTGTATTTCAGTAAGCACTCCTAACCCCCACCTCATGTCTCCTTCCCAAAAGCTTCACTCAATGACTCTTCCCATTTGTGTCTTCTTAGATTTCAAGATGAAAGTGAATGCTGAGGAAGGGTATAGGGCCATTCTGTTCATTTTTAAGTAATTCCTTTCAGGGATATCTAGCATCTTTAGAATATGGAGTACATCTCGTCTGTTATCTTTGGTTTAAGACATTTAACTATATTTAACTACATTTAACATAACCATCACTCTCAGAGTCATGCTCAAATTTAAAATGTGTTCATGGGATCCCTGGGTGGCGCGGCGGTTTGGCGCCTGCCTTTGGCCCAGGGCGCGATCCTGGAGACCCGGGATCGAATCCCACATCGGGCTCCCGGTGCTTGGAGCCTGCTTCTCCCTCTGCCTGTGTCTCTGCCTCTCTCTCTCTCTCTTTGTGTGTGACTATCATGAATAAATAAATTTTAAAAAAAAAATTTAAAATGTGTTCATGGAGAAGTGTCTATGGTGATGGCTGTCTTTCCTTTCTAAGGCATTTCCTGAGTGTCTGCACTGCTGACATAGTTCCTTATTAAGTAGTCTCTTAAAAGTTTGTTTTGCCAAAAACAAACTCCACCTCCTTGCAATGGCCATAGCCAAATGGTACCATACTGGTTTTTCTTTGGGGGCATGAAGACTTTGTGTTTCTTTCTCCAGATCAGCAGATATATGCATCAAGGAAATTGAACCACCATCTCTGGGTTCCTCCTTCTGGGACTCTCCAGCCAGGCTGAGCACCAAAAGCTTCTCTTTGTGCTTTTCCTAGGTATGTACCTGGTCACTGTGGTCGGGAATGGGCTCATCATTCTGGCCATTGGCTTGGATTCTTACCTTCACACTCCCATGTATCTCTTCCTTGCCAATCTGTCCTTTGCTGATATTTCCTCCATATCCACCTCAGTCCCCAAGATGCTGATGAATATTCAGACCAAAACTCAATCTATCTCCTATGAAAGTTGCATCACACAGATGTACTTTTATATTGTGTTTGTTGTTATTGACAATTTCCTCTTGGGAGTCATGGCCTATGACCGCTTTGTGGCTATCTGCCACCCTCTGAACTATGTGACCCTCATGCAACCCAGAATCTGCGTTTTGCTCACAGTCATTCCGTGGGTCCTCAGTAACGTGGTCGCCCTAACACACACCCTTCTGCTCATTCCATTGCTCTTCTGTGACAGCAACATTCTCCCACACTTCTTCTGTGACTTGGCTCCTCTGCTCAAACTGTCCTGCTCAGACACAAGTATCAATGAACTCATGTTGTTTATCGTGGGCTCATCAGTTGTCACCTTCCCCTTTGCCTTAATTCTCTTCTCCTACATCTGCATTGTCAAGGCTATCCTGAGAATCTCATCCATGGAGGGAAAACGGAAAGCCTTCACCACCTGTGGCTCTCATTTGACTGTTGTATTACTCTTCTATGGGACCATTATAGGGGTTTACTTCTTCCCCTCATCCACTCACCCTGATGACAGAGATAAGATTGGTGCAGTGCTCTTCACTGTGGTGACACCCATGATAAACCCCTTCATCTATAGCCTGAGGAACAAGGACGTGAAAGTTGCCCTAAGAAAGCTCATTAATAGAAAACATTCCTGTCTTTGATGCCCTGGACATCTGAATTCTTTTTATCCTCATAACCATTTGGATGATTCTGCCCAGAGTTTGTGACACTGATGTGACAGTTCAGCTTTAGATCTGCCTCCTATTCTAACCCTTGAGGGGTTGGGGCTTTTCCACATAGCTCTGGTCTTGGAAACAAAGCCCTAACCCCCTTGGTAAGTCACAAGCATAATGCATATCTTGATTCGAATCTATGTTACTACAAATGGGTGAAAATTGTTTATACCTCAGACAATATCAACTGAAGGTAGTACATACAGTCTCTGTTTTACAGCTTTGAAAACAGTTGCCACTAATTCCTTTATTCAATATAGATTTTTCTAGGTCAATTTTTCTCAAAGTTTGTTTTGCCAAAACCACTATCCAGTAAGATGTTCATAGAAAGGTCCCACATCCAAATAATTTGGGGGCAACCCTGAGCTCAATGAAGCAAAATGTCTTCTCAGAGACATTTGGTACTTCTCAGAGCCTTTGGTATAGTATACAGTTCCAGGAGGATAGTATGGCATGCAGCAATTCTAAAAACTAAACTTAATCATATATAACGTGATTCATCACAAAGTAGTTCATAGGACCAGTATGCAAAGCACATTTGGGAAAATGCATTCAATGAAAAATCAGAGAGCATACATATAGAAGGCATCAGGTCTAGTCCTGACTCTTCCCTGAGTAGTTATGAGATGTAAGGCATGTCAACTCACTTTTTTCAGCCTATTTTCTCATCTATAAAATAAGGCCATTGGTTCCAGTTGTTTCCCACTGAGGGTATATATTAGAATTATCTAGAGGAAATTTCCTAAAGGAATGCACATTCTCAGACCTTGCAGGTGCCTTCTCTGCTCAACCAGCTGCAGTGGTCTTGGGTTCAGTTTGGCAATTAAACTCACAATATATACCAATTGTCAAGCTTTGAGAAAACTGTAAGTAAGGGTACAGGACAGCCACATAACATACACAATGACATCACAGTAGAGGTCTCATGATTCCCAGGCACAGCTTCTAAATATCTTGGTCTTTCCATACTTGGAATGTTCATGGTCATGAGAGAGAGAGTACTCAGTGGGTGTGGACCACCTAGGTTCAGGAAAACTTCAGCTCTGGGGTTCCTTAGGCATTATGCCTTCTTTCTTGACAGTCCCCTTAAGGGTATATGACTACCCCTGTTCTGGTGCAGCTGCATCTCAGCAAACATAAGTTTCTCATCAAATACGGACTCTTCCACAACCAATTTTAACAAACAGATAAAAGTGGTCAAGCGCTTCAAAACCATTACAGCACAGCTGACCTGCCTCTTGGATCCAGCATACATGTAGACAGTTTTGGAACTTATTGCAAGAGGGATTAGACCAACAGTCAAACCTCAGACTTCTTTGAGGCTGAGAAAGGCTACAAACAAAGTTTTACTGTTTGCTTTCCAAAGTTCACCCTGCACCTACTAACCCAGACTCCAGCGAAGGAATCGGGCTCTTATATTCTGGAAACTTCCCTCAGGTGACCTAAAGCATTATTGAACCACATGAACTCTGAGTTCCACTCTTGCTCTGGGATTTCTGCGAATCTGGATGCCAACTGGTTGATGGAGATGTCTGCTGGAGATATCTCTACCTCAAATATACTCTAGAGCTTCCCAGAAGAGCGTGGTCTTTTTCTCTGTCCGATTCTTTTAAAAAATATTTTCAGCTTTGGAGCAAACTATTACTAGTTATTTAATCTAATTCCTCTAACAATTGCATTGTAGTATGAGGAGATTTGGTTCTAAATCCTGGTTTTTCAGGAAGTTGTGATTCAACTGCGTGATCCAAGGAAAATCATTTAATTTACTTAAGCTGTTTGTGGCTAAATGGACATGTATGTCAGACAACTACCATAGTTCTTAGTATATCATGGACACTCGGGGGGAAAAAAAGTATTCCTCTTTTGTAACTGTCCCCTGGCTCCCAATCTCAATCCACTTGCCCTACCAAACTATGTTTATTTATCCCCAATCTAATAAGACTTCTCTTCTTCTCTAAACTTATAAAAATCTAACCTCTTTAAGAGGAAATATATAATCAGCCACCCACCTTTCTCTCTGGTATCTCAAACTTTTATGCTTAATTTGAGTCTTCATTATAAATTTAAAATCCACTTGCTTTTATATGAGTTACCAAACTAGCCTCTTAGTCCTTCCTCAAATACCTCAGAATCCACCCAGTTCCACCCACAGCTCCCACATGAACCCTGCCTTCACTACTACACAGAAAGCAGTAGAGAGTCTTATATTTGTAATCAAGAGACTTGGAGTCTGTAGCTAACTTACTGTGTGACAAGCCATGTTACCAACCTCAGTTTCTTTCTCTGTAATATAACAATTGGTCTAATATGAACAAAGAAGAGACTACAATAGCATTATCATGAAAACCCATTTATGTAGAATAGCATATGCAGAAAGAGATGCCTAGGAAAAGAGTCAACAGAATATTGACAGTGGTTGTTTCAGATCGTGTTTTCCAATAATGGTCACAAGAATATTTCCATCCTTGAAGAACTTTGCCACATCCTCATCAAAAAATGGGAGTCTGTGTCTCTCTCCTTGAACCTGGAGGACTTTGGGGCTGTTTCGACTAATAGAGCACCCTACAAGTTGTCCTGCATGATTTCTAAAATTCTTAGAAAAGCCAGTACAGCCTCCATTTTCCAGCTTCTCAGGACAGCACCTCTGGAGTTCTGAGTTTCCCTGTAAAAAAGTCCCACTACTCTGAAGCCACCATGCTGGAGAGACCATGTGGAAAGGTCTCAGCGAGTCAGAGAGAGATGCCCAAGGAGCTCCAGCTGTTTCAGCCTTTGAGTCTCTGGGTGACTCCCATCAGTCTCCATCATGGGAGTGAGAGAACATTTAGCTGATCCAGTGTCCACATGGGCTGTCAGCACCAGAGACCCCAAGTGAAAACTGCCTAGCTGAGTCCTGTCAACTCCTAGAACTGTGAGAGGTAACAGTAAAATGACTGTCCTTGTTTTAAGTCCCTACATTTTGGGGTGGTTTGTTATACAACAGTATGTAACAAAAATAGTGGGTTTTGTCTCAAAAAATGCAGGGATTTACATAACACTGTTATTGCTTTAACATTTTACACTGACTGTCACTCTAGGAAGAAAAATAATTTTTTTTATTTTAAGAAAGATAAACTATCTTGCCTCTTACACCATCATGCTTAACATGGTTCCAGAATCTTCTCAGTTACAGAAACATCAATTGGGCAGATCTGTAATTTTCTCTCTTCCGGTTTCATCCAGCCCAGTATGTGATAGAATAACAACCAGCAGGGTTAGAACCAGGTAATATGGTTTGAATTGGTCATCATCCTTGTGGGCCAGCCCTCCATTTCCTCCAGCTCCTAGGCTCCAAACCTTATCCAATCTAAGACACAGCTCCATTCTCAGTGAGTAACAGGGAAGCTAATTTGGTAGGGATGGATTTGGATGCAAGTTGGGATTTTGCTTGAGGAAGTGAATTAGGATTAAGTTTAAGACACAAAAGACAAATGATTAAGAAAATAAAGAACCGCAAATTTTTATGAAAGCCTTGACAAGTTTTCACAGAAAAGAGGCATACATCTGGACCTAGATGCCCGAATTCCCCTAAAAGATTCTTGTATTTGTCATCTCAACAAACATCTATGATAAACCTTCTATTTGCCAGGCTCTGGCCCTGGGACTAAAAGGATGGGTAATTCACAGTCTGTGCCCTCGGTGCGTTCACAAACCAGAGAGAGAAACTGACACAAAAATAATTTTAAGTGATTTGTAAGACTGGATAAACAAAGACAATATTTAGCCAATAATTAATGTCATTAGATTTTAGAATACATAAAGATTTTGCGCAAAGCACAGTCAACTGAACTTTATACTATTCTTGTGCTTTTGTGTTAGCCGTACCTGAAAAAAGCCAATTTGTGGCCTTATGAATAAATTAACAGAAATCCCTGCCACCTAAATGGAGGTAACACAAATGCAAGAGAAATGTTTAGAAAAACAAACTGAAAAAAAATCCACACATGGTGGTAGGCATGACTTGTAAAACCTGATTCAGGGAGGAGGCTGGTGGGATGGCGTAACTGGGTGACGGGCACTAAGGAAGGCATTGATGGGATGAGCACTGAGTGTTATACTATATGTTGGCTAATTTAATTTAAATAAAACATTTTTAAAATAAAAATTAAAAAATAAAATAAAGATGCCTGGGCTTTTAAGAGACCTTTACCATAATTCATAAAGATGGAAATGTGGATAACTATCGACAATACGAAATAGAAAAATTAATTGCTCTAATAAACATAAGCACATACAAAAAAGCCTAATGCATAAAGAGTCAGCAGATATGCATTAATTTATTTACTAAACAAGTAAGTTCTGAGTACCTAGTGAGAGTCAAAAGCAAAACAGGACAGTATCATTGCTTTCCTGGCTTTTCCTTCACAGAGGAGGCGACAGACAGGGAATGTATGAATAAATAAATGATGGCCATACTATGATGTAGCAAGAAGGCCTGTGATAAAAAGTGAAGGAGGGTCAGAGGGTAGACAGTGACCCTGCATGGACTAGCTAGCTATTTGAGATGGAAAGGAGAGGAGTTGGGGGAGGCCTTTCTTAGGAATCTGAGTAGAGAACTGAAGAAAATAAGAGAGTGAGCCATGAGAAGATCTGGGTAAACACAGTCCAGGAAAAGGGAAGAGTAGGCGAGAAAGATCCTGCTGCAGGAACAGGGTGGCACCCTCACAGAACAGTGAGCCAGGTGGACTAGGGGGATGAGGGAAGTAAACAGTCATGGTGGTAGCTCGGGACCCAACTTGGCTGAACCGTTTCAGGCCATGGAGAAGATTTTGGGGTTTTTTTGTTTTTGTTTTTTAATTTAAATTCAATTTGCCAACATACAGTAGTATAACACTCAGTGCTCGTCCCATCAAGTGCCCTCCTTAGTGCCCATCACCCAGTCACCCCATCCCCCACCCAACTCCCCTTCTGCAACCATTTGTTTTGTTTCCCAGAGTTAGGAGTCTCCCATGGTTTGTCTTCCTCTCTGATTTTTCCCAACTCAGTTTCCCCTCCTTTCCTTATGGCCCCTTGCACTTATTTCTTATATATATGAGTGGGACCATATGATGATTGTCTTTCTCTGCTTGAGTTATTTCACTCAGCATAATACCCTCCAGTTCCATCCACGTGGATGTAAATGATAGGTATTCATCCTTTCTGATGGTTGAGAAGACTTTGAATTTTATTTAAATATTCTCTGTATTTGATCCATGGAACTGGGTGAAATTACCTAGGGGCGACTACAGAGAGACAGAGAAAGACCTATGACCAAGCCCTGCATGACTCTAACATTTAGAAATATGGATCCAGCACAGAAGTCAGAGAAGCAGGAGCTGGGGAGGCAGGAAACTAGAATAAAGTCAAGTCAGGAAGACTGAGGAAGAAAGTGAAAATTCTTCCAAGAAAAAAGAGGGATCATCTGTTTCAAATATCACAGAAGCCAAACCATCAGCTATTTGATCTTCCTTTGTGATCTGCTCATCACCCCGGGGCAGCAGTCATCCCCAGCAACCTGTCTACCAGTCCCGCAACCTCAGAATCCAATCCACATGGACTCCTAACTCTGGGAAATGAACAAGGGGTAGTGGAAGGGGGAGGTGGGCAGGGGGATGGGTTGACCGGGTGACGGGCACTGAGGAGGGCACTTGACGGGATGAGCACTGGGTGTTATTGTTATACTATATGTTGGCAAATCAAACTCCAATAAAAAAAAAAAGAAGAAGAACAATCCACATGGAAACCACCGCCCGCACAACACTTTCCCAGAAGATGAAAACATCTCAAATTTCTTCTTTGTTCCCATTTTCCTTCCATTGCTTATGCCTTTCTCTCTTTATTCTCCTTTTAATAGAGGAATTTAGATGACTCAGAAGTACAATCTCCTTTTAAAACTGGCATATGGCTTTAGGCAATACCATCTGTGATCTTTTTAACCAACCAAGAATGCTCAGGAACATCTTCTACTTTTTTTTTTTATAATAAAAGCAATACTATATTGTAACCAAGTACAGTTGATCTTAAAAATACAAGAATCGCCTAACATTCCAAAAGCAATCAATGTAATCTACCTATTAATAAGCACAAAATAGGAGATCCTGGGTGGCTCAGTGGTTGAGCGTCTATCTTTGGCTCAGGTCATAATCCCAGGGTCCTCGCAGGGAGCCTGCTTCTCCCTCTGCCTGTGTCTCTGCCTATCTCTCTGTGTCTCTCATGAATAAGTAAATAAAAATCTTTTTTAAAAAAAGCACAAAATTAAACTATATGATCATCCTAGTGAATAAGAAAAATCTTCTGACAAAATTCAAAATCCATTAATAATTAAAAAAAAAAACTCTCACAAACTAGGAATCAAAGGGAACTCCCTTAAGCTGACAAAAAGTATCTATGAAAACCCTACATAGTGATTGGTGAAAGTTTCTCCTATAATCAACAATAGGAGAGGAACGTGCCATCTCATAATTTCTATTCAGCACTGTATTGGAAAGGAAATAAGTCAGGCAGAGAAAGACAAACACTGTATGATCTCACTTGTATGTGGAATCTAAGAAAACCAAACACAGAAGCAGAGATTGGATTTGATAGATGACAGATAGGTGATAGATGATAGATAGATAAAAATAATTAAATACATATTAAATGGTAAAAAAAATAACAATTGGTCAGTGTTTGGAAAGAAATATTGAATTCTTAAGCCATTACTGAAGATTGACAAGAAAGACATGAAGGCAAGGTCGGTGACTGCTTAGAGGCACCATACTGAGGAACTACGAACTACGTATTGGAAGCAACAGAAATCCAGATGCTTCTGAAATGATTTTCTCCAACCTGAGAATTGGAGCCTGGGAGGGACAGAAGGGGAAATTCCCAAAGAATATCATCTGGGAGCACACTCTTTGGAGTGAGACTTGAGATAAGGTACTCTCTGGTCAGCTGCTCCTTGCTGCAGAACTTGGGCAGGTTGTATCACCTGTTTGGCTTCTGTATCCTCCTTTTTGCTAAATGAGATCAATCAGAATGACTTTCCATTCAAGTTGTTAGGACTAAAGTAAATCATTCACATAAAGCTTTTAGCATAGTGCCCAGCATTAATTTGTGTATTTAAGTGTATGTTCCTTTAAGAGCCAAGTTTAAAAAAAAAATTTAGTGAACTCCACTTCTGGAGGTGTCTGGACCCAAGGCTGATCTCAGCCCAGAAGAGAGGTTCCAGAGAGCTCTGAAATGAAGAGGCCCGCAGATGCCCACTGGGCTGTGAACCCTGGGACAATCACCATAATCACACTAATTAATGTTTACAGAACTTCACCCAGCACCTTCCTGTTGCCCACATGCACCGAGTTGCCATGAGAATAAATGTGATACACATAAAACCTGGCTCAGAGTAAATGCTCAATAAGTTTTATTTCACAGTTGAGAAAACAGACTGACAGGCCCTCACTAATCTGAAGTCATACAGCTGTGAAGTGACAGCCTGGACACTTTGGTGCCAAACCCTGAGATGTCCTACAACACGAACGCCTCTATCCCTTGCCACAGAAGCTGAGGTGTCAGAGGAACATTTGCATGGCAGTTAATGTTGGAAAAACAGCCCCCAAGAGGCACTCTGTGGGGTTGTTTTACCCATTCTGCAGCTTCTAAGTGATTTGTGCAAAAACACATATAAAGACTGGCGTGTAAACTCAAATCTCTTGGCTCCCAGGGCAATTTTTCCTCTATATCTTCTCCTAAACATGCCCAGCCAACTCTTTTCTAAAAGTTTTGTCCTGTAGGTCCTTAAAATGAAAATTCCTAAAGCTCAAGAAGCTGCCATTTATTTAACGTACACACGTCATTTGCTCATATACGACAACAGGCCCACGCACACACACACATACAGACACCTGCTCTCACATCATGCAATACTAGCACATCAGGGCTGCAAAATAAATCTGTTGGCTGCCTGATACCTTTACAGATTGGACTTGTATCTTTTCTTTTCATGATAAAAGAAAAAATAAATGTGCAATAACAATAAATTCCAGATTGAGTGACTGAAGATTGTAGAAGCAGACCGTGTATGGCAAGTAAGAGCTCAGGCTCCACTGGGCTGGAAGCCCCATTCAACCACTTGCTTCCTGTCCTGGGGAAAATTGCTCAGCCTCACTGAATCTCTGGTGCCTCCTCTCCCTACAAAACAGAGCTAAGCCTCCCCATGTCGTGGTGAGAGGTCAGAAAATTCCTGCAGCACACATCACAATTCCTAGAAGGTGGTAACTGTCTGAAAAATGTTAGTTACTATATATAATTTTTTATTATTAGTCAAAATCCACAGAAACATTAAGAAGGAAACAATGAAAGAATAAATGATGGGATTTGGAAAAATCCCTTTGGATCAAAACAGAGGTTGCCTTTGTAGACAGCTTTTGGATTTGCCAAATATTTTTACTTCACTCATTAAGTAAATGCTGTGTACAGCATTCAACAGATATTAGCAAATAAGACAGACATGGTCCATGCATTGGATCCTCAAGAATCTAGTCCTATAAAGTAGGTAAACACACTTGGCGGATAAAAACAAACAAACAAACTGAGAACTAAGGAGGTTGGACACAAAGGTTGACTCTGGAACCTGAGAGTCATGTATTTATTCAACACATATTTACTGGGTGCCTTTTACGTGCTTACTAGGTGCTGTCCTAGGTGCTGTGCTAGGTGCTTGGCTAGGCACTGCACACCACAGAAATGAATCTCACAGATAAAAATGCTTCGCCTCATGTAGTCTACTTTTTAATTGTTGAGATTGAGACAACATCGAATATGCAGCATATAGTATATCAGATGGTGGCAAGTATTTCATAGAATAAGAAGTCATGAAGTGGAGAGGGGAAGTTCGGGTGCAATTTTAAGTAGAGTTGCCTGGGAAAGTTTCCCCAAGTAGGTGCTACTTAAGGATAGGATGGAGAAACGAAGGAACGACATATTTGGCAAGAGTCCATCTAGGTCCTTCCAGAAGCCTTTGGCCTGTTCAGAGCTTTCCTAAACGCCTCCTTCACTTCCTTATTCCTCAGACTATAGATGAAGGGGTTCAGCAGAGGGGTCACCACTGTGTAGAGCACTGACACCACTCGGTCTCCCTCGGAGGGCTGGTCCTCGTTACCTCGCAGGTACATGAAGATGAGGGTGCCGAAGAAGAGGGACACAGCCGTGAGGTGAGAGGCGCAGGTAGAGAAGGTCTTGGCCCGGCCCCCCGCAGAGGGGATCCTCATGATGGCCACAACAATAAACAGGTAGGACACCAAGATCGCCACCACACAAATAGGCATGACAAAGATGGCAAACACAACAATGACCACCTCCTGGGTGTAGCTGTCCCCACAGGTCAGCTTTAACAGAGGGGGAAGGTCACAGAAAATAAAGTCAATCTCGTTGTCCCCGCAGAAGGAGAGGGAGAAGGCTGTGACTGTTCGAACAAGGGCACTGGAGAAACCAGCCCCATAAGCCCCAGCCACGAAGCCCCAGCGCGCCTTCTCGGTCATGATGGTGACATACAGCAGGGGCCGGCACACGGCCACGTAGCGGTCATAGGCCATGAGGGCCAGCAGGTAGCAGTCGATGGAAGCAAAGAAGGTGAAGAGGAAGAACTGAGCGGCGCAGCAGGTGTAGGACAGCGCTGCCCCCCGCTGCAGCAGCACCGCCAGCATCTGCGGCACGATGGTGGACGAGTAGCAGATGTCCACGAAGGACAGGTGGCCGAGGAGGAAGTACATCGGGGTGTGCAGCCGGCCATCCACTCGGATCAGAAGGACCATCCCCGCGTTCCCCAACAAGGTGATGACATAAAAACCCAAAAACAGCAGGAAGAGAGGAAGCCCCCACTCAGGATGCTCGCTGAATGCAGTGAGGAAGAACTCGGTCACGATGGTGTGGTTCCTCCTGGCCATGTGCCTGCGGAGGACTGACAGGAGAGGCAGGTGAGGGGGCTGGAGGCAAGTGCAAGTCATCACAAGTAAGAAAGCTTTAACCAGGGTATCTGAGGGGAGGCACCAGACTCGAACAAAGTTTGGGGTCTAACTGGAAATGGACAAAAACAGAGCTCACTATAAGGTAAGATAAAAAGTCGGGCACCTGGGTGGCTCAGTAGGTGAGGCATCCAACTCTTGGTTTTGACTCAGGTCATGATTTCAGCTGCAAGAGCTCGGGCCCCACGTCCTCTGGGCTTGGTTCTGGTAGGCGGGGGGAGTGGAGTCTGCTTAAGATTCTCTCTCTCCCTCTGCTCCTCCCCCACTTCTCTTCCTCTCTAAAAAACAATAAAATAAAAAGTGATGAATGCTTCGATTACACTAAGAATGGACAGCAAGCGATTCCCTGACTTACAAGTCAGCTCTTGTATTTGCAACCCTGTCCCCAATTAGCTGTTTGATCTTAAACAAGGCACTTAACCTCTCTGAACCTCAATTTCCTCTTCTGCCAGAGGGGGATCATAATATCTGCCCTACTTACCAGATGAGGTTAATGCATAGATTAAAACAGATGCAAAAGTGCATTGTAAAGCTAAAAGCACTGCATACATATATGGTAGCTATTTAAAATTTTAAATGACTGTTTTAAGGAAGGAAAATTTATATTCTACGAACAAAGGAGCATGAACCAAAAAAAAAGTTTAAAAAGCCCATTAGCAATCAGCAATGGGCTCCGCTTGTAGGAATATTTCTATTCTCAGTCTAAAAGCAGGCATGTTTAACAAATAGCTATTATCCTAATTAGGGGTGGCTGGCTTATTAAGGGTTTTTCGCTTGTTGTTTTTTGTAAGTACTAGCAATAACCTTGGAAGCAAAACAACCACCATAAGCTCCTTTCAGCACCTAACAAAACACAGTAAGCACTATTTGGTTGCTCTCACCATACTGGAAAACAGCAGTAGTGTGATAATAGCATCCAAATTTGAAAGCAGAAATATTTCTGCACTCTGGTGTCTTAGGCTTGTTAGAGGAGTCTCAGCTAATGGATGTGAAGTCCTTAGGGTTCTAGAACAGGGATGTAAAGGAGGACTTTGATTCTATTTGATTACCTGATGCACCAGTGGCCAGGCCAACATGGAGCAGAGCCATTAGCAAAAATAGCAAAGGAAAGAAGTTAGATCTGGAAGCTGAAGGCTGGGCACGGACCATCATCACCTGAATCTCTCTTTGTTAATGCCTTCCTCCTTCATGTAGCATTTCCTCTGCCGGCAACCTACCGATCCAGAGGAAACCTGTGTTCTAGATCACCCACACAAGATGTGTGACCCTAAGCAAGTCACTTTTCCTTTCTGAACTTCATTTACCCTGTCTGTGTTCCCTTTCAATAAACAATGATACAGCATGAGTCCATAATCATAGCAACCAAGGTGAGGTGAGGTGGCTTCCAGACCTCTCTATCTGTCCTCACTTCATGGAGTCTCTCTCTTTCCTCTCACCTTTGGCAAAATAATAAATCCCTGACACTAGAGCTTCCTGGGACTTTGTCAGACTGAGATGACATAACAGGTCTAGAGGGGCTAGCCTTTCTTGCTGAGCTTCTGATCCAGGAGTAAACCTTGCTGGCGGTGCTTCCTATATTCACTGCCCCAGCATCATGCCTGAATTGGTCCCTGAGGGGAGTCTCCAGGGAAAGGCAATTTATCCTCATGTGACTTCTAGCGAGGTGTCTAAGATCTTTGAGGATGTCTCTCTAATTTCCAACTCCAAAACCCTCATCCCACGTCCTGCTGTCACTCAGCAGCATCCAATGGGGCTGGTTCCTGGTCTTGCCACATTTCTGCTTTGTGCCAAAAGGAATGTCCTTTTTTGAAGGTTTCCTATATCTCAGTTGGGAATTTTGTCAAGGGATTTGCCCACTGCCACTCTAGCCAGCTCTGACCTGATCCCAAAAGGAGACTGTTTTGTAAGTGTAAGCTTTTACTTTCCATCACCAAGAATTGGTGACTCTGAAAGTTCACTGTTTGGCAGAAACAGAATCATGCAAATGGGGAGTCACGAGAAAAATTGTTGGGGAGGCAGATGTGTGAGTGGTAAACAAACTTCTACCAGGCAAACAGCAAATTCTTTATGGTGATTGAGCTCTCCTCCATAGTACTGGTTCTCAAACTGGTTCTCCTGGTGCATAAGAATTGCCCAGGGAATTTATTTAAAACATGAATACTATCATCCCACCTCCAGAAATTCTGATAGAGTGCCTCTGCTGCCATGGGGAGCAGACTTCTACATTGTTAACAGGCATCCCAGGTGGTTCCAGGGAGGAAAATACATTTACTGTTCTCACAGGTTTGAAAATCCCTGCAGACTGTATCGCCCATGTGGAAATTCATATAGCATAGCAGCATATTAAATGATCCATGAGGTCCTATAATTAAGAAACTTTGCCAATGCAGGGCACCTGGGGGGCTAGTCAGTTAAGCATCTGACTCTTGGTTTCAGCTCAGGTCATGTTCTTGTGGGTTGTGAGATTGGCCCCACCTTGTGCTCTGTGCTCAGTGCTCAGCAGGGAGTCTGCTTGGGGGTTCTCTCCCTCTGCTCCCCCCATGCACACATGTGCCCTCTCTCTCTGGAGTGAATAAATAAATCTTTATTTTAAAAAGGAGAAGAAACCTTGCCAACATTCTTAACCCACTGTTTCCCAAAAATATTTGACCACAGAACCTTGTTTTCACTGAGAGCAGATTAGCAACTTTGCAGAATTTGAGTTCCCAGGGATGGATGCGCCTTATGCATTACAGCTCTGAAAAAGTTCAGCAGTTGACCAAATGCCAAACAGCAAAACCATAATCATTCCAAGAAAAGGCATCTCCTGATGACTCATCATCTCGAAATCTGGCTCCATTAAGTCTCTGCAGACTGGCTGCCCCAAGAGCAATGGCTCCTACTGTGAAAGACTTTGGGAGGGGGTCAGGCAGGCAGTAGCATCCTTCCAGACAGATTCCTCGGGAGCTTTTTAAAAAAGACTTATCTTTCAGTTCTGAAGAGGGTCCAATGGCTGATCTCCTGCAGCCACTTCTTCCCCAGGAGAAATAGGCTGCTGAGACCATCAGAACCCTACTTTCAGGAAGCTATGGTACAATTTTAAACTACCATCAGATAATTAGTAAGACTTTAGTCATCATGAGGCCAGCCTCAGGAAGCAGAATGGACCTCAAAGACTGTAGACCCAAATGTCACACTTGTGAATATTGGGGTCTATATAATACAGTAGGGGAAGTTTAGAGGTATGTTGCTGAGAACTACAGATATGACCAACTTGTCTCCTGATTTACAAATTCAGGGCTTGGTGGTAGCTGAACCAAAATGTGAAAGGGAAATCCAGTAGAATAATAATAGCCCAATAAAAGACCATGTAAGTGGCTTACTATAAGCCAGCTGACTCTTCTAAGATGATAAATGATGATGATGATGATAGATAGATAGATAGATAGATAGATAGATAGATAGATAGATAATTAGGTAAAAAGAAAGATAGATGAATTAGCTGATTGAATCCATGCAACAACTCCATGAGTTAGGTACGGTTACAATCCTCATTTTAAGGGGATAAGAACCTGTAAGCAAACAGTTGAGGCAGATCATCAATACTGCCAAAGTGAGGGGCAGAGCCAGAGTTTGAATCCAAGCAGTCTGGCTCCAGAATGCCTACTCTTAACCTCTATACTCTATTGCAAACCCTCATGAGGATGTCTCTGAACCCCATATTTGGGGTCTTTATATTCTTTCTAGCCTTTTAGAAAAGAAGGACTGGCCCTAGAATGGGACCTATATTGCAGAGTAAGCAGATTATCATAGAAAATTCTGAGAGTACTTGGCCAGGCAGTATCACAGCCCCAGAGAAAGGATGGACTCAGCATTGCCCTCAACCCCATATGACCTCACCCTTCTAAGGGCAGATGATTGGATGAGGAGAAAACTTGACCTGAGCTCATCGCAGGAATAATCCTTTCTTCCTCCAAAAGGCTCTTTTCTTGAACTACTTTAAGTGGGTATCTGTTTCTTGTGGCTAAGGAGTCACATCTCACAATCTGCAGGAGGCGTTAAGAAGACAAGTTTGGGTGTAAGGAGGACATGTCTTCAGTATTTACCCTGGGATCCATCTCTGTTATCTTCCACCACCCATGGTGGATCTCATGCCAGTAATTCAAGGTTAAGGACTCCTGTGGGCCCATAAATTTACTTTGGAAGCACTTATCCTGATGTGACAGTTCATCATTGTTTTCCCCACCCTCGCTTTACATATTGTGGAACTGCCAGATTTTTAGAGGATCCCATAAGATCTAGAACTACAGGGGACATTAGAAGTTAAATGGCCTGAGCTTTCCAATTTATAGGCAAACAGGCTGCAGTCCCCAAATGGGAAGATAGTCAGTGGTTGGATTAGTTCATTTGATTTCCAACCATAACTTTTCAAGGCCGAACTGGATAATTGGCACCTTACCCAGTGCCTCCTTACTTCTCCCAAATACAGAAAAAGCCCCAAATAAAGATGACCAGATAATCAAGTGAGTTTTTCATGATTCAGTTCTAATTCTTAAAAATGCATTATCTGCCCTTCCTAAACCCTGGTACAAGTCTCTGCCACTGCTTCCTTGATAGTTGTCTCAAAGTTTTCTTGGAGCTTCTATATCTGAACTTCCCAAAATGGTGGAGTTAGAACTTTAGGGATCTAGTCAAGCTCCTCATAAATGTGGAGAATGAGATCCTAAAAGTCATTCTGGGCTTCTCGATGAAGTCTTTCTTCTCAGTGGTAAGCCACAGAAGCCCAGCACCTAACATGGCTGAAACACACAAATGAATTCACTTCAAGACTCTTAAAATCTTGGGAAGTGAAGAGGAGGGTGCAGCTAAACATTAGGAACAACTGGGACTGGTAACTCTCATGAAAACAAAAATTTCTCTAGTGTCCATAATGGTCTCTATCAGCTTTAGTTTTTCCCAACCCAACTTCTTCCACAAAGTAGAAAAAAAATGGCCAATGGTTATGTCCACCCTTCACATGCCCCAGCTTTTCCACCACAGAAAAGATGAAAATCACTTTTTCTGATGCCAAGTTAAAAAAAAAAATTCTAAGGAAGGCCTCAGACGTCATATGGCCAAGGGACAAGGTACCAGGATTGGCCTAATGTTGGTCAGGTGCCTACCTCAGGGCCAGTCAGTGGAATCCAGAAAGATGGGCTCTACAGAGAAGCAGAAGTGCTCATGTGAACTCAGGGTCAGATTCCCAGATAAGAGGGGATGCTAGTCTGCTTCTAAGCACCAACTTGGGGAAGCAAGAGGCATTAGAGCTGGAAGCAGATGTGTCGCTGTTGTTTAAACAGTTCATGTTTATATCCTCCCGACAGATCTAACTACCATCAACAGAGCATTGGAAAGACAATTGCTGTTTGATGATGTCTTTAAGCTTGACATCCTGACCACCTAAGGCCCATGCAAAGTGTGCAGAGTTCATCTCTGGCCACTCCACCTTCCTTGGTTTGAGGCCCAGTCCCACACTTCTCCATTACTTAGGTTCGGGTGCTCACTCATCCTAACCTTTGCTCAGGGAGGGCTCCCTATCAAACAAAGTGGGTGGTGATGCATTATGTGGGTCCTCTCCTCAAATACTTTATACTTTAATAGGGTTAAAGGCCAGATATATAGAATGTCAGACCACAGAGGGGCTCTTAGAATTCTCATATTCCAGCCTCTCCCCAATTTTTCAGGTGGAGAAATTGAGGTACAGAATTGGGAATTCCCTTATGGAAGGACACAGAGCTAGTTAGTGACAGTCACCACCCAGCATTCTTTCTATCAGGCACTGGTCCCCAGAAAAGAAAGCCACATAAGCTGATTTTAAGCAAAGGAATGGAAAGCAAAGAAAGGGGATCAAGAGGGAATCATGCCCCTTCTTGATTTCTTGCAAATTATGCCTTATTGCTCATGTCTACTGCAATCAATGTATGGTAATATCTACTAATTGGGGCTGCCCCTAGAAGAGCTATGGTTTTTCTTTCTCCACCTCCTGGACCAAGCAGTGTGGTCCCCAGGACCTCTCTTTCAGGTCTGAAGCAAAAAAGGCTGGGAGAGTCTCCTGAAGCCACCAGAGAGCCCATGATACCAATAAGTCCCTTCTTTGAGAGCTCCTGGAGGACCCGGCTTCCTTCCTTCATGAAGGAAACCATGTTCTGGCAGGCACTTGAGGAGGGTTAGGGGAGGCATCCAGCTGAGTTCCAGGCAGGAGACCAGGAGAGTGTGGGTAGAGTATTATACTCACCATCCCCTTATTGAGCTGGATATCCAACATCTCTCCAGAAGACCTTTTTTTATTACCCTTTTAGGTATTACAGCCACATTCAGAACCTTCCCACAGATGGTATTTTCTGGTCTGAATAGCATAGTATGCTCTATGAAGATTTTTGAATGATTTAATCAACTATATATTTTTTATTAAAACAGGACTTTTAAAGTTAAAATATCTCAACAAAAAGAATCACAGTTTGTTTTATTTGAATGACTTCAACACAAGATGTAGCAAGATGTAAGAAAATACCAACACTTATTTACAACCAGGTAACCTTCATGTTATCAACTACTCTTTTTTTAAAATTTTTATTTATTTATGATAGTCACACAGAGAGAGAGAGAGGCAGAAACATAGGCAGAGGGAGAAGCAGGCTCCATGCACCGGGAGCCTGACATGGGATTCGATCCCGGGTCTCCAGGATTGTGCCCTGAGCCAAAGGCAGGCGCTAAACCGCTGCGCCACCCAGGGATCCCCAACTACTCTTTTAAAATATCTAATGTAGGGGTGCCCGGGTGGCTCAGTTAGTGAACCATCTGACTCTTGATCTCAGCTCAGGTCTTGAGCTCAGGGTCAGGGGTTCAAGCCCCTCATTGGGCTCCACACTGGGAGGGGAGCCTGCTTTTAAAAAATAAGTAAACAAAATAAAAATACCTAGTTTAACTCTGTCTGTACTTCTTTTTTTTTTTTTAAAGAATTTGTTTATTTATTTATAGAGACACAGAGAGAGAATGAGAGGCAGAGACACAGGCAGAGGGAGAAGCAGGCCCCACGCAGAGAGCCCGACGCGGGACTCGATCCGGGGTCTCCAAGATCACGCCCCAGGCTGCAGGCGGCGCCAAACCGCTGCGCCACCGGGGCTGCCCTCTGTCTGTACTTCTATACATATGTGGATACCTCAGGATATTTTTTTTAATTTAAATTCAATTAGGCAACATATAGTACATCATTAGTTTCAGAGGTAGAGGTCAGTGATTCATTAGTTGCATATAACACCCAGTGCTCATCACATCACGTGTCATTCTTAATGCCCATCACCCAGTTACATTTTTCTTGACCGTCCCTGAGCTCTCCATATAGAGTAAAAAGTGTATGACATCCCCTATACAACACTGGGGCTTTATGGCCACTAGTTCCTACAGACAGTTCAGTTGGCCCCTTCCTCTTAGACAGCAGCCTTCAACTACCTGCTTAGAATTCCCCCTGCTTAGAAGGAGTTGTCTCCTTAGGCCTGGCAGCTCATTCTCTTAGCATTTACTTTCAATTCATGGTGTGCTCCATGCCTTCCAGAAGATTCCAAGAGAGCAGATAGCTATTTGGCATACTGCTCTTATTCATACAGATCCCATGTTGTCTCTTCAATCAGGAGGAAACTTCGCATAACTGATCTGAGCTTTCTAAGCCCTTCCTTAACCTTTGCCACCACCTATAACACAGTTGACATGGAAGCTATCTATCAACCATCCCTCTTGTGGAGCTGTAGATTTTCAATCTGGGCTTTCATAACCAGACAAACCACCATTAAATGGATCAAGTATTTCTTATGACAATTATAATATATATTTTAAATCATCTTGTCCTCTAGAAATACACATAACATCTTTGAAGATTTTAATGTGTTTTATTTTACTGCAGGTGATCTTAAATTGAGTATCCTTTGTACAAGTTCACCCTGGATCTTCAACTTTTCATTTAGCTGCTTCTTCCAATTTAAAATCCTGCTACTGGTATTCTCTGCTTTTCAAAAGTTCACGTTGCCCCCCTTTGCTTTTACAAAAGACCTGTTTTTTGGCTAACTGAAAGAAATCCAAAGAGCATTTTCCCTTTTACAAAAAATGACAAAAGGCTAAAATAATGTTCAGCAGACACCCCGAAGAGCCAGAGCAGCCCCACTAAGCTTCCTCCCCAGGAACTATACTCAGCTGCTCAGCATCAAGCCACCATAACTCTGAACTGTGTCTGTGAGCATCTGTGCTTTATCTCAACTTATTCTGCATATCTATTAGCAAGATATGTCCTAAGGTATCAGAAAAGCCTAGGAGAGGTTATTTTGGTGATCTGGAAATGCTCAAAAAATTTTCCATATAAACTAGTGGTAAATGCTTCTTTGCTTTATGCCAATTTTGGCTTAAGAAAGGTTTCATAACAAAAAAAAAAAGAAAGAAAGAAAAGAAAGGTTTCATAGGAGGCCCTACTTTCAGATACCACGGCAGAGCTATACTGGAATCCCAGGTATGACACTGCATTTTTGGCTGGCTGAGTTTGGAATCATCCCTCGTTTGCAAGATACCGTCACCTCCCTTTTCTCTTCCATGATGGTTTACATCATTCATATGCCTGGGATCTTGTCTTTTGATATCCAAGGGACAGGGAGAAAAGGAGTTTGACTTCCAGGAATAAGGGTCAATATAATAACAGAAAATGAGATGTGAGTGGCCTGTTCCTCTTAGTGCCTTGATTGAGCACCTGTGAGTTAGAGAAGTGAAGATCAAGACCAACAGACTCTGAAAGCCTTCAGACACAGGTTGAGCTATTACAGACACAGGCATCCGATGCAGGATAACCCTCCAGCCCACCTATGTGTGGAATGCAGCAGTGCTTTGCCTCCCTGAGATCAAAAACTGTAAGGACGTAAAGTCTATATTGATGATATACACACTGCAGATACTCTCGTGGGCAGTGGGAATGGTATCAATTCACAAAATGGATTCTCAGCAAATAATATGACATGTGGGGGCTGGAACAGGTGGGGAAGAAGGAAGAACAGGATATACTTCCAGTGGTAATCAGAATTGACAGGCATGTCATCCTAGGCAATTTTTTGGTGATTCCTGTCAGGCACTCCTATAAACTACTGCAAGAGTCTGAAGAAGACTTTGAGCAGGGTCAGCTTTATTAACTGGACCATCGAACTACTACTTTAATCATTAAACATGAATGCAATCTAAATGTTGAATCCTAATTGATGACATAATTCTGAAGTGTATCGGAGTGAAGAGTACTGATACTGATATCAGCAACTCACTGAGAAATGCATTTTTAAAATAAGATGAATTGGAGGACGAATTAGTGGATGGGTAAATGAATATCTGTGATAAAGCAAATATAACAATATACTGGCAATAGCAGAATCTAAGTATTTGGGTATAAACAGCTCACTATGCATTATTTTCAACATTTCTATATGATAGAGATCTTTCATAGGAAAGTCTGCAACAACTGCCATCTTGTTTTATAGTCACAGACCTGTCATGTGCCACATCTGGATTACCCAGGATTTAACTGCACATCCATTTGTCATTTGGCCTGGAAGTAAGAGCTCTTCTCCCAATCTTCTTGCAGGTAGCCTCTTCCTTTTCTTCTCTTTTCTCTCTGGAACTAAAAGTTCTGGTTCCTTTTTATACCTTGTACCATGACACATCTATTTAAACATTGAGCGTGCCATGAATAATGAACGTCCAGAACACTGGCACTGCAGAAGACATGATTCTCAGGATTTTCCAAGTTGGAAATGATCAGTACAACTCAGCTCTTTTGAGAACTTTCCTCAGGGCCTCCTTTACTTCTTTATTCCTCATGCTATAAATGAGGGGGTTCAACATGGGGATCACTGTTGTGTAGAACACAGACACCACCCGATCCTCCTGTGAAGAGTGGCCAGAGTTATCTCTGAGGTACATGAAGATGAGGGTGCCGAAGAAGAGGGACACAGTCGTGAGGTGAGAGGCGCAGGTAGAGAAGGTCTTGGCCCGGCCCCCCGCAGAGGGGATCCTCATGATGGCCACAACAATAAACAGGTAGGACACCAAGATCGCCACCATGCAGGCAGGAATGACAAAGATGGCAAACACAACAATGACCACCTCCTGGGTATAGCTGTCTCCACAGGTCAGCTTTAACAGAGGAGGAAGGTCACAGAAAATAAAGTCAATCTCGTTGTCCCCGCAGAAGGAGAGGGAGAAGGCTGTGATTGTTCGAACAAAGGCACTGGAGAAACCAGCCCCATAAGCCCCAGCCACGAAGCCCCAGCGCGCCTTCTCGGTCATGATGGTGACATACAGCAGGGGCCGGCACACGGCCACGTAGCGGTCATAGGCCATGAGAGCCAGCAGGTAGCAGTCAATGGAGCCAAAGAAGGTGAAGAGGAAGAACTGAGCAGCGCAGCAGGTGTAGGACAGCGCTGCCCCCCGCTGCAGCAGCACCGCCAGCATTTGCGGCACGATGGTGGACGAGTAGCAGATGTCCACGAAGGACAGGTGGCCGAGGAGGAAGTACATCGGGGTGTGCAGCCGGCCATCCACTCGGATCAGAAGGACCATCCCCGCGTTCCCCAGCAGGCTGATGACATAAATGGATAGAAACAGGAGGAAGAGAGGAAGTCCCCACTCAGGACAGTCGGTAAATGCAATAAGGAGGAATTTGCTCACCAAGGTGACATTCTTCTCTGCCATGGAGCTGGAGGTGCCTGATGCAGCTAAGGATGAGAAGCCAGGTCAGAAGCTATAAATAGGACTGACCTGATTTCTAGCTTATGTTCATTTAGCCAGTGTTATGGGCGAAATGTGCCACCTGCTGTGTGGGACTTCAGAGATGACTGGTCTTGGCTCCTGCCTTCAAGGGGATTCTGAGAGACAGAGTCATCATATATGTCAAGAAAGCCATGCATGTGAACATTTCAGAAGAGGATTGCACCTTTATTGCTAGTCAGCTGTGAGCTCCTGTGAGTCAAATGACCATTTAAAAAATCTTTTTAAATATTTTATTTAAATTCAATTTGCCAACATATAGTATAATACCCAGTGCTCATCTCATCAAGTGTCCGCCTTAGTACCCATCACCCAGTGACCCGGTCCCTCATCCACCTCCCCTTCTGCAACCCTTTATTTGTTTCCCAGAGTTAGGAGTCTCTCATGGTTTGTCTTCCTCTCTAATTTTTCCCCATTCAGTTTCCCTCCTTTCCCTTATGGTTGGTCCCTTTCACTATTTCTTATATTCCACATATGAGTGAAACCATATGATGATTGTCCTTCTCCGATTGACTTATTTCACTCAGCATAATACTGTCCTTAACCGAAATTTCCCAGTCACTCCAATAGGGGCTGATACATCCTGTCTACCAGGAGAATATCTATCTCAGGGCTTTGTTGCTTTTTCTCTAAGACCACAGTTCTTCTCTTAGTTCAAACCCTCGTCATCTCTTGCCTGGATCAAAACCACAGCAGTACAACTAACAGCTCTCTCTGCCTTCAGACACACTCCTTGCCAAATCTTGCTCTTCATTGCAGCCAGAGTAATCTTTCTAAGACTGTAATTAGATCACGCCTTACTCCCCTGTTAAAATCCAGCTCTGGTAGCCCATCACAGGTAGTACAAGATGTTCTGCAGACCCCTCAGCATGTCAGGGAAAACCCTCCACAGGGTCCTCCCTCCCTACTTCCCTGGGCCCCTTGCTTACCTCTTACAGATCACACCTGGGGCCACACCCCATCCTCTCACACGACTCTTCAGCCACACTGGATCATTTGCAGCTTCTCTAATCCCCATGTTCTCTCTCATCCCTGTGCCTTCTACAGGCCACCTCTTCTGGCAAAACACCTTATATTTCCCATCCCCAGGGTCAGATCATACATCTCACAAAAAAAAGTCTCTCTTGAGTCTGTCTTCATTGGGTCTAATATGCCTTTGTAGAATAAATGAAGTTGTCAAATAAGATACAAAGTACCTTGCAAAGGGAAAGGCTCTATACAAATGTTCAAGTGATTATTTTCATTTTCTGAAAATGTTTAAAAGCAAAAAAAAAAAAATGTCATGAAAACCAATCAACATTCACAGAGATCTTAAGCCATGCTTAGGCTTCATCTTCCATTCTCAACCTAACAAGGAGCTTCCTTAACAGAAAGCCACTGACTTAATCAGAGCCTCTTAGTTTGCCAAAAATTTATTTTATAAGAACTGATATTGTCCTTAATAATAGAAACACAGAGATAGAAACTATTCTAAATGGGGGCACCTGGATGGCTCAGTTGTTAAGCGTCTGACTCATGATTTTGGCTCGGGTCATGATTTCAGTCAGGGTCATGGGATCAAACCCCACATGGGATGCCCCACTCAGCAAGGATTCTGCTTGAGATTCTCTCTCCCTCTCCTTCTGCCCCTCTTCTCTCTCTCTCTCTCTCTCAAATAAAAAAAAATACATATTTTTTTAAATGAAAGAATTATTCTAAATTATTTCAGTATTAACTCATCTAATCCCCATGACCACTTTCCAAAGTAGGAACTTTTATTATCCTCGTCTTACAGATGAATCTGGAAACAGATCGAAGGAGATGATGTCACATGCCCAACACTACACAGCCAGTAAATAAAACTGTCATTAAGAAGAACGCTGCACACAGAAGCACTATGTGTATCATTACTGGGCTTTGCACACATTACATGTCTGCTCCTCTGGCCCAACTGGACATGCAGTGATAGCTGCACAGCAGTCAACTCCTTTCCAAAAGCTGATGGGGACTTTTTGTGCTAACGGACAGAAAGTCCTTGGCAGAGTTGCAATGCAGCAAGATAAAGAAGATATTTGATCATCTTTAAAGCATTAGATCTTGGCAGCTAGTTGAACTGATGTACTGGGGCGGGGGGAGGGGAGCGGGGGGGTAGAATTATAAATAAAAGAAATTGGATCTGGGGATCTAAACTGAGCATGAACCAAGAAAACTGGATCTGTTCTCTCCCTTGAATCTCACTCCACCTTTACCTGGCCAGCCCTCTTCTCTCTACGTCCTAAGAGGTCATTAGTCTTCCACGGCTCAGAGCATCCTACAGGTATAGGGGAAAGACTACCACTCTGGCAGCAGGAGGCCTGAGTGGTTCCTGCCCTCCCATACCTGCTCAACTATGATGATGAGCAGGTGACTTAATCTCTTAGGGCCTCAGTGTCCTTTCCCCCCCACACACACTCCACTCACACACAAAACAGTGAATCAACCTAGGAACAATCATGTCGTAGCTATCCCAATGTCAGTGCCTCGTCTTCAACCACCTTGCAAGTTTTGATCTGTCAAGAACTCTCTTCTCTCTGCCCTCAACCTGTTTTCTTAATCTGGGAAATCTGGTTAAAAGGAATATCTCACCCTGGTTTTCGTTCAGTTGTAGGCTGGAATAGAAGAAGCTGGAGACCAGCCTCTTTTTGTGGGCTCTTGGCTCTAACACAATGCCCTTTAGGAGAAGACACTAATAGTTGGTATAAAAGCTCTAAAGTCTCCAGTCGGTGGCTAAAGTGGTGTCTAAGGAAAGGCAATTATTGCTCACGTGGATTTTTAATGAGGCTCCTGGTCCCAGTCCCAGCCCCCAAAGCCCTGTGACATGCCCACTGCACGAGGGATAAAAGTCCTGCATCCTGGTTCTGCACAGTGCCCTGAGGAGTGAGACGCCTCTAGTCTAACTTCTCCAGTCAGAACCATGTCAGAAATCCTGCCCATTGCTACCCTTGTCATAGTGGCCATATCCTACAAGAAGGGTGTTTTTAAACAGAAGGTTTTCATCTGCATAACCCAGAAGCACAAGCCCAGGAAGACCTCAGAAGACACGTTGTATCTTCTAAATTTGCCCTCCCTAGGGGTGGAATGTTTCATTAAGTGTCAGGCTCTCACTCTCCCTCTTACTCACTCTCTCTCTTAAAAGCAAATAAAACCATGGGGAAAAACAACAGCCTAGTATATTGCCCAGAGGAGAAACTGGCAAGTTCTTTCTGTTGGCATGGCCAGCAATCTGCATCTTTGACACTGTAATATTGTTTAAACCCCAAATTCATAAGCATTTTGCCAAGTCACTGAATTTCAATACATTTTAGTTCAGAAAAAGAAATAAGAGTAGCGGGAGGGAGCAAAATAATTGTTCTCTTTGACAGGAGAAGAGAAAGAAAATCACACCACATAGTTCATTAACCCATTACTGTGCTAAGAATTCTTTAAAAAGAGCATGAGATACAAAATGAAACAGACCTCTCCAAAAGAGAAAACACATGCCTCTCCACAAGGAATGTGCAATCTAACAGATAATCATCCATCTGACAAGGTTACAAGCACTAAACTCTTAATTAAGGGGATGTACACAAGGTGTCATGGGGATTCAGTGTAAATCAAGATTACTTATAGGGGGAACAGATCAGGGAGGACTTCCCAGAGGAGGCGATAGTTTGGACAGAGGTAGGGGGGCAGGGATGATGGGCAAAACTCTTCAGGAAAGGGAGCCAATGTGAGGAAATTTCCAGGGTCAGGACAGCCTGGGATAATGGGGTGGTACAAGACAGGTCCAGGACTCAGGTGAGGTGAGTAAGGCACTCATCTTGTATGCAAAAGTTAAGGTGGTACTGAAAACAGTAAACAAGGTATACAATAATGTAAGATAATTAAAAAGTCAAAATTAACGCAAAAATAAAATCTAGGGGGAGCAAAATATCAAGCTTTCAAATAAAGACAGCAGTATCATTGATTGTCCTTCTGCCTCCATGTCTAATGGCTTAACCCAGCAATGGGACTAGGAGGTGAGCTTGAAAAAGAAGGGCAAGACCAAGAGCTTCCAGGAACAGGTTTAACAAGTGCTTTTTAATCATCTGGATGTATTCCACTTCTTTTCTCTCTGCCCTCCACTTAGGAAAAGAACATGAAGGGAGGTCAATTTAATTAAGATCTAATCCTTGCAGAGAGGATCCTCATTTCAAAGCCTTCTCTTTATCTCTCCTCACTAGAGCCCATGGATTGAGAGATAATTTCTCATTTGTATCAATGAGGAAAAAAGGACAAGAGGAGTCCAAGGTCATTAGTTAGGTGGCGAGTGGACTAGAAATTTGGTCTGGCCCATGCATACTGGTTGCTAATGGTCTCTGCCCAGACCACAGCCTGAACTGCCCAAGAGGACATTGTTTTACGACATTTCCCTGCCCAACACACACACATGCACATATACACCAAAGCTCATTGGGTGAAAAGGTGAATCCTCTGGGCTACGCTGTATTAACAAATTACCTTAAAATCACAGTGGCTTTGCACACCATCTGTTTATGTTTGCCCATAAAAAATCCAGGTTAGGTAAGTTGTCCTCCATCTGATAGCTATGATGTTTGAAAGAGGTAGGCACCTGGGGGGGCTCTGTCAGTTAAGCATCTAGGACTCTTGATTTCAGCTCAGCTCATGATCCCAGGGTCGTGACATCAAGCACTCAGTTGGGCTCTCTGCTCAGTGTGGAGTCTGCTTGAGATCCTCTCCCTCTGCTCCATCCCCACTTGTGCTGTCTCTCCCAATCTGAAAAAAAAAAAAAGAAGAAAGAAAGAAGAAAGAAAGAAAAGGAAAGAAAGAAAGAAAGAAAGAAAGAAAGAAAGAAAGAAAGAAAGAAAGAAAGAAAGAAAGAAAGAAAAAAAAAGAATGTTAATGCAGGGGATGAGCAGGGAAATGTCATCATACAGTATATCACTAAAAACCAGGCCCCTGGAAGTGGTCTGCCTCACTCCCCTCCACATCCCCAGGGACCAGAATCCAGTCATCCAGTCACATGGCTTCTGCAGGGGATGCTAGAATATGTGCAGAAACACATAGATATTTATGCAAACAAATGTATGGGTTAAAATCTCTGCCACGTCCTATGTTTTTTGTGCAGAACAAACTCTAAAACTAGCCCCCCCCCACCATGTTTCCAAGGACACTCAAGGGCTCACTATTGCCCTCTGTTTTCCTGCATCCACTAAAGCATTGTTGACATGCATGCTCACTTCAATGACTGTTCACCCTTCCCAGAGCCACATCACACCAAGCATAGAGCTTGGCCTTTTTCCTTATTCCTTCATTCTCTAAAGCAAAATTAACATGATGTTTATTTGGGCAACTGATTGACTTTTAATAAAGATGTTGTAGAAAATGTAAGAGGTTCCTGGTACTAGACAGAAGGGGGAGGGGGATTCCTCAGCTATTCCCATCACAGGGAATTTATCACTGGCTGCTCCTCACCGTTGCCTTAAGGCTACCTGTTCCCAAAAAGACCCAAAGATTTCTCTGCTCAGATAATTTATTATTTATATTTCTCTTCTCCTGTTCCCCAGTCTTCCAAATTCCTACGCAACCCAATCCACTGGAAGAAGACTCAAAATTGTTGAGCCCCACATCAGGGTCCCTGTGCAATGGGAAGCCTGCTTCTCCCTCTCCCACTTGAGCTCTCTGTCACTCTCTCACTCTCTCAAATAAATAATTGAAATCTTTTTTAAAAATTCCAGTTAGTTAACATATAGTGTGATATCAGTTTCAGGTGTACAGTGTAGTGATTCATCACTTACATACAACACCCAGTGCTTATAACAAGTCCCCTTCTTAATGCCCATCACCCACTTAACCCATCCCCCACCCACCACCTCTCCAATAATCCTCAGTGTGTTCTCTATAGTTAAGTGTCTTTTTTGTGGTTTGCCTCTCCTTTCCCCCCTATGTTCATATGTTTTTGTTTTGTTTTTTAAATTCCACAAGAGTGAAATTATATGGTAGTTGTCTTTCTCTGATTTTTTTCACTTTACATAATACTCTCTAGCCTCATCCACATCATTGTAAATGGCAAGATTTCATTATGTTGATGGCTGAATAATATTCCGAGATTATATATATATATTATATATATATATTATATATAATATATATATATAATATATATATATATCCCATGTCTTCTTTATCCATTTATCAGACAATGGACATTTGGGCTCTTTCCATAGTTTAGCTATTGTTGATAAAGCCACTATAAACATTCAAGGTGCATGTGTCCCTTTGAATCAGTATTTTTGTATCTTTTGGGTAAATACCTAGTAGGGCAATTGCTGGATTGTAGGAGAGCTCTATTTTTAACTTTCTGAGGAACTTCCACCCTGTTTTCCAGAGTGGCTGCACCAGTTTGCATTCCCACCAGCAGTGCAAGAGGGTTTCCCTCTCTCTGCATCCTCACCAACATCTGCTGTTTCCTGAGGTGTTAATTTTAGCCATTCTGACAGGTATAAGGTGGAATTTTATTGTAGTTTTGATTTGTTAATACCTTCAATTTCAATCATACATTAGAGATTCTTAAATTTCTTAATCAAAATGCTCTTTAGGTGTTTTTCTCAACAGAGAGAATTTCTCTTTTTAGGAAAAGAAAATTAGATCAAACCCCAGCTAACATTTAAATTTTTTTCTTTTAGCACACCAAAAAAAGGATTCGGGGCTCAAAGGTGTCTGGAAAACTAGGTTATATGAAGCTAAACAATTGTCTTTACTAAAGGATTTCTCAGAGACCTCAGTTTAATAATACACTTTGCAAATCTCTGAAATGAAGTATATATTATGCAGCACTTCTCAAAAGTATTTGACCATGGAATATTTATTTGGCTACTGTGGTGTGACAAACAACCACAAATTCCGCCATACATGACAACAAGCATTTATTCTCACACTCTTTAGTCTATGGATCAGCCAGGATTTGGCTTTCTCAATTTGGCTTTCCTAGCTTGGCCAAGCTGGAGCTTGGCTCTCAATTTGTTTCATGTGTCTCTCATCATCTATGGGACAGCAAGCTATCCAGGACATGTTCTTCTTCCAACAACAGCAGAAGTGCAAGTGGGAAAAGCCATATTACCAGAGCACATTTCAAGTCTTTGCTTGCATCAGGGATGCTAATGTCCATCAACCAAGGAAAGTCACTCCTTCGAGCTCAGCATCCTAGAGCAGGGGAGTAAATTCTACTCACAGTGGAAGATGAATAAAGCAAATATTTTCTCAACAATAATCCAGTCTTCCCTATTGTCCATAAACATTCATGTTCTACCCATCAATCAAATGCCACATACACTTACCACCTCCCTGCAAGCTTCAAAAAATTACATGATTTGGATCAAAGTTTAGATTGTGTGATCTCTACCAGGTCCAGATGCAGCTCATCTTGGTCCAGAAAACTATGAACTAAAAAAACAAGTTTTCTACCTGCTCTACAAACACTCAACCTACATTGGTGAGCCAGACAGGATCACCACAGTAAACACACTCATTAGAAAAGGAAAGAATGGGAGGCACATGGTAGTTACTGGTCCATAGCAATTCTGAAATCCCACTAGGCAGAGATCACCATGTTCCCCTCACCCTGAGGTAAGAAATATGCCTCATGAGAATGTGAATCTCCTGCCTGGTGGTGGGTGGGGGAGTGGGAATTTCTCATGGATGTTAGAGCTTTTTCATATCCCAAAGTGCCTTAATCCTAAATGCAGATAGCCTTTCCTCCTTTTAAAAAAAAGATTTTTTATTTATTTATAAAAGTAAGAGTGAGAGCAAGAGGGAGAGAGCATGAATGGTGGGGAGGGGCAAAGGGAAAGGGAGAAGTGGAATCCATGATGAGCAGGGGCTCAATCCCAGGACCCTGAGATCACAACCTGAGCCAAAGGTAGCCACCTCACTGACTGAGACACCCAGGAGCTCACCTTTCCTCTTTCAGTTAGGATTCTCTAACCCTTTCTCCACGCCGGGACACCTGCACCCCGATGTTTATAGCAGCAATGGCCACGATAGCCAAACTGTGGAAGGAGCCTCGGTGTCCAACGAAAGATGAATGGATAAAGAAGATGTGGTTTATGTATACAATGGAATATTACTCAGCTATTAGAAATGACAAATACCCACCATTTGCTTCAACGTGGATGGAACTGGAGGGTATTATGCTGAGTGAAGTAAGCCAGTCGGAGAAGGACAAACATTATATGTTCTCATTCATTTGGGGAATATAAATAATAGTGAAAGGGAATATAAGGGAAGGGGGAAGAAATGTGTGGGAAATACCAGAAAGGGAGACAGAACGTAAAGACTGCTAACTCTGGGAAACGAACTAGGGGTGTTGGAAGGGGAGGAGGGCGGGGGGTGGGAGTGAATGGGTGACGGGCACTGGGGGTTATTCTGTATGTTAGTAAATTGAACACCAATAAAAAATAAAAATAAATAAATAAATAAATAAAAGCAAAAAAAAAAAAAAGGATTCTCTAACCCATTAGAGTTTACAAGAAAAAAGACATTATAAATTTTGGTCAGGAATATAAATCCTAGTATCCAATGGCCTGGACTGGAATCCTGGTTCCATTATTTTCTAGCTGTTTAGTCTTGGAAAATATTCATAATCTCTCTGTATTTCCTGTATATTGGGAATTTTAGTACCAACATCATAAAGTTCTGGGGAAAAAATCAACAAAAAAGCAATGGATGAGAGAATATAAAGCTACTCTTCAGTAAGATACCTTGTACTTCACCATCAGCAGGCTCATTCCCAGACCACTTCCCAAATTCCACCTTTCTTATGATTTCCTATCTAAATCTCTATACATTCACTGATGTTATAGAGTTCACACCAATTCATTAAGACAGCAGCAAACCTTTCTACACATTTTAATTAATATAGAACCAATTAATTATACTTGAATACTTCTGATAACCACAAAAATAGCTACTGGGTGTCCACTATGTGCTGCGCATCATACTAAGCACTTTACATGTAACTTATCACTTAAAAATTTTAAATGTATTTTTTAAGTTTTTATTTAAATTCCAGTTAGTTAACACAGTGTACTGTTAGTTTCAGCCATACAATATAGTGATTCAACACTTCCATACAACAGCTAGTGCTCCTCCCAACAAGTGTACTCCTTCATCCCCCCAAAATAAAATTTTAAATCACTTAAACAAAACATAGCATTCTCACTCCCACAAGGAAATATTCTCACAAGTGATAAGGCCCTCTTTCTTTGGATGATAGTTCTCACAAATCCATTATGCAATTCCATCCCATCATCTCCCGGACCCATTTTTGTCTTCTCTACGTCAATATTAATGTTACTGCTGATATCAACCCTCCCTGTTGTTGTTATTACATAATTTAATTTAAAATACTTAGCAACATTTCTGCCCATTAAATATGGGATTTCTTTGTTGATATTCTGCCCCCATTTTCCATCACTTCCCCTGGAGGTAAGCTTCATGGGAAACTCCTTACTGGAAGATTCTCTACCTCTGAAGGCCTGGTTCCATGCTTTGTATGCTGTTAACACTTGCAAACAATAATGAAAGCCCAGATGGTTACTTAAACAGAAGACGCTTTTCATGAGCATTTTGCAGAGCTCTGATGATAATGAGTACAACTTGGCTTTATTAAGAACTTTCCTGGGATTCCTGGGTAGCTCGGTGGTTGAGCATCTGCCTTTGGCTCAGGGTGTGATCCAGCTCCGGGGATCGAATCCCACATCGGGCTCCCCGTGGAGATCCTGCTTCTCTCTCTGCCTGTGTCTCTGCTTCTCTCTCTGTGTCTCTCATGAATAAATAAATAAAAATTATTTTTTTAAAAAAGAACTTTCTTCAGGGCTTCCCTCACTTCCTCATTCCTCAAGCTATAAAATCAAAAGTTCAGCCTGGAGCTCACTACTCTGTAGAATGTGGTCACAGCCTTTTCCCCTTCCAGGAACTTGTCTAAATCATTGCATACATCAAGAAAAGCTCGAGTCACAAAGGTCGCCCCAACTGTGGTTATATATAAGGCAAAGGTAGAGCAGGATTTGGATGACAACCTAATTTGCAAATGTTTAGATATCCTGATTGATGAAAAGGTAAATGAACAGGATCAAGCTAGTCTGGTCAGAACTGTAGAGAGTAAATCACATATAGTAGCAGAAATCACATAAGGAGAAATCAAATATAGCAGCTCCCTGCCCCCAGGTCAGTGCCAGCAACAGTGGGAGGTCACAGAAAATGAAACCAATTGATGAGGGCGACAGAAGGAGAGGGATATGTGATATGCATAGATAGGATTACATTTGTCAAATGCTCTAAAATATGCAGCCAGACTTTGGCAGCTTCTGCCAGACATCTTGGGAGTCATGCCGGTGGCATAAAGCAAGGGTGACAATGGCTACAAAATAATCATAGACGCATCTGAAAATCCAACCAGTATTTCCAAAGATGAGACCCTAATTTCAGTCAAGTAATATTTGAGATTTTAAGCACTGGCTTTCCACCCCTGCCATCAATTCCCACTACCCAATGCCCTCAGTTCCTTATAGCCTTGTTTTACCTCTATGATTCAGGAAGCACCCATTACTTGTCATTCACTTTTCCTTCAAGAGCAGACCTGATATTTCCTGGACTAAAGGAAACAATTAAATATCTAAATAGATTTTTAAATGCATTTTTAAAAAATAGTCTTGACACTAAATCTTTTAATTGCAAAAGAAACGGTTTTGAAAAATAAGATTTTCCTTGATATTCCCTAAAAAGGATCTTTTAATTTAATCAGCAATCCTGGAAGACAGGAAGCAGACAGTTTATATCCTGAGTACTCATTTCTTACTGAAAAGGGGAAAGAAAAGATGTTATCAGCAGGTGGGAGAGGAGAAAATCAGAGTATCCTGATTAGATTACAGACATATGGCTAGATTATGTATAGATAGATTATAGATGTTAAGAAGGGGTTAATGCTCCAACACCCTCCAACCCAACATGATTCCCAAAGGAGGTCAGTAGGTGATGTAAACCCCCGTTTCATTTTGTAGAAGTCTGGAAGAGAGGATACCTGTGCTTTACTTTCTCAGGTGGTGGTAAGCCTACGAGGGAGACTCTGTATCCAACATGGCAGCAGAGCCACATACCAACAATGGTTGATGAATGTGTTTAGACAGAGGGACTAAGAACATTTTCACAGAATACTGATACCTCACTATAAAAAACTGATGAAAAAGATTAGAACACCAAAGGAGCATTACAGTCGTACAAAAAGAATGCAGGGTATAAGTTTTAAGAGAGAAGCCATGATGAGGACAGCAGCCCATATGATCATATGACAAGAGGAACCAGAAACAATTGGCTCCCTCTGAGGAGGATAGTGAGAACAGAGGAATTAATTGTACTAAAAGTCCTACTCCCAATGCCAAGATGATACATTAATCTTCTGGGAATTTAGATTACTACCAAGAGAAAGAAGGGAATAAAGGAGGAGAGAGAATTTTGAACTGGTTTTGAATCCTAAATAAGCCATGTTTAAAACTGAGTTTCCTTGGGGTGCCTGGCCAGTTCAGTCTATACAGCATCTGATTCTTGATCTTGGGGTCATGAGTTCAAAGCCCCACATTGGATGTAGAGATTACTTTTTTAAAAAGGAATAGAAGGGGTGCCTGGGTGACTCAGTCAATTGAGCATCTGCCTTTGCCTCAAGTCATGATCTCAGGGCCCTGAGATCAAGCCCCACGTTGGGCTCCTTGCTCTGTGGGGAGTCTGCTTCTCCCTCTCCCTCTGCCCCTCCCCCTTGCTTGTTCTCTCTCTCTCTCTCTCTCTCTCTCAGGTAAATAAAGAAAATCTATAAATAAATAAATAAGGATAAAAAAACTTTTAAAAAGGACAGTAAACTATAACAAATTTTTTAAAGAAGTCTAAAAATATTTTTAAAGTAAAACAGAATTACTCTGGGTTGGGAAAGATTCTTTTTCTTTCTTTATTTCTTTTGCCTTCAGTGGGAAAAAGATTGAGTTCAGTTTAAATAAAATTTTAAGATGTTATTTTTGTTGCCCACCTATACTGCGACTATAAATTTTATAACTATTATACCTATTGGAATATAGAGCAAAATGTCAGCAAGAGAAACAAGAATCATGAAAAAAATTACAAGGCACAAAAAAATACTTATCTGTTTAATTAAAGCTCAAGGAGAACATACAAAGAGAATGATAAAACTTAAGAAATAATTGAAGGAAGTTCCCTTGAGCTAAAAACAAAAAACAAAACAAAACAAAAAAACTTAAGCCTTCAGACCCAAAGAGCTCACCAAGATCCTGATACCAATATTGAAAATAGGCATACTTCTAGACTCAAGAATAGAACAAGTAGAGGGGCCTGGTTGGGTCAGTTGGTAGAGCATTTAACTCTTAACCTTGAGGCTATGAGTTCAATCCCCACATTGCAAGTAGTGTTTACTTAATAAAAAAAAAGAATATTTTAAAGAATACAATGAATATACCATACATTTCTGTAAAAGAAAAAAATAAAACAAAACAAAGTGATCTATAAAGGAACAAGAAATAGACTACCATCAAATTTTTATCTACTATATCAAATGCTAGAAGTCAAATGAAAGAAAATGTCTATAAAGATTACGGAAACTGATTTTGATCTAGAATTTAATTCCCAACTATTCTCTCATCACAATGTAGGGCACAAAGAAATTACCAAAGGTCTAGCCAAAAAGAACACCAACTATTTTGACATATCAAAAGAGCCTGTTCAGTTACACTGGAGACAAAATGGAACTCATACTGAAATTTCAAACTTTTTAGAAATAACAGATTAGTATATATTAAAATCTGTGAACAATCAAAAGAGAGAAAGGCTAGACTTGTAAATGCATTCATTAGAAGATACGGAAAATGAAACAAACTAGGTGTGTTGCAAGTAAATACTAACACACATATAGACACACACACACTCATGAACAAAAGAAGCCAGAAGGAAGTAAAACAGGGAAAGAGAAGAGAAAAAGTAAAAGTTACAATATATAAGACAAATTGTTTAGTGCACTTGATAAATAAAACCAGGAGCTGGCTCTTTGAAATGATCAGTACAATAGAAAACATATTGTCAGTCCACTCAAAAGAGACAAACAACAAAACAAGTGAACGCCATTAGGACTGAAGAATGAAAAAAATACAGTCCATAGAGGTCATTTTAAATTATGAGAAAGAATAGATCATATATATCAGATCCATAAAAAATTAAATATGACCCAGAGCCATGTGTATCAATAAGGATAAAAATGAAATCAGAGATGGATTCATAAAGGTTTCAAAAATATCATTATACTTCTATCTTTTTAAAGATTTTTTTTATTTATTTATTCATGAGAATACACAGAGAGGAGAGAGAGAGGCAGAGATACATGCAGAGAGAGAAGCAGGCTCCATGCAGGGAACCCGACGCGAGGTTTGCCAACTATTAACATTTTACTATGTTTATCTAATATTTTAAAGTTAAAAGTGGGGCAGCCCGGGTGGCTCAGCGGTTTAGTGCCCCCTGTAGCCCAGGATGCAATCCTGGAGTCCCGGGATCGAGTCCCACGTCGGGTTTCCTGCATGGAGACTGCTTCTCCCTCTGCCTGTATCTCTGCCTCTGTGTGTGTGTGTCTCTTATGAATAAATAAATAAGATAGTTTTTTAAAAATTCTTTATATTTTTCTGGATGATTAAGATATTACATAATAAAAATTAAAGTAGGATACCCTATATAATTTTTTAACATTACATTTGGAAATCTAAATGCCATCCTTTATTTCTCTGGAAAAAACAAATTATTAAATTAGTACAGAAGAAATAGAGAGCTAAGTACATCACCAAAGTCGAAAAGCAATTAACCCCACTTGCATCAAAGGCATCAGAATAAGATAGATTTTATGGTGATATTCTTGGAACCTGCAAAAAATAGTTCCTGACATATTTAAACACCAAGTATATAACAGATATAACAACACTAGTAGTAAAACCAGAAGCACTGAGGGGGACATTTGATGGGATGAGCACAGGGTGTTATGCTATATGTTAGCAAATTGAACTCCAATTTTAAAAAATACCAAAAAAAGAATACACACACACACACACACACACACACACACACAAATAAAAGTGAACATTAATCTCACTTACTTAACTCAATTACAAAATTTTGGAATAAAAAGTTAGCAAAGTGAGTCAGTCTATTGGTGTAAAAAAATAAACCTTTAAGGATCCTTCTTCTGAAGAAGCAAGGATAGTCCAACATTAGAAAGTCTCTTAATGTTAAAAAAAAAAAAAAGTCTCTTGGGATCCCTGGGTGGCGCAGTGGTTTAGCGCCTGCCTTTAGCCCAGGGCGTGATCCTGGAGACCGGGGATCGAATCCCACGTCGGGCTCCCGGTGCATGGAGCCTGCTTCTCCCTCTGCCTGTCTCTCTCACTGTGTGCCTATCATAAATAAGTAAAAAAAAATTTTTTAAAGTCTCTTAATGTGATTTATTTTTAGCATATGCTAAAAGAAAATTTCAAATGGCCATAGTGATATATGCCCCCCCCAAAAAGTGCTTGATAAAATTTAACACTTATTCTTTACTTCAAAATATAGACAACAAAAAAGAACAAGTTTGAAAATCAGGAATAGACTTATTTATGTTGATAAGGGAGGTTGTATTCCAGAAATCAGCAGTGGACACCATACTTAATGGTGACACACTAAAAGCATTTCCATTGGGATGCCTGGGTGGCTCAGCAGTTGAGTGTCTGCCTTAGGCTCAGGGCCTGATTACAGGATCAAGTCCCACAGCAGGCTCCCTGAAGGGAGTCTGCTTCTCCCTCTGCCTATGTCTCTGCCTTTCTCTCTGTGTCTCTCATGAATAAATAAATAAAATCTTTTAAATAAATAAATTAATTAAGTAAAAGCATTTCCACTGACATCATGTCTGGAGCAAAACAGCTGCCCTTCACAGTATTTATTTAACATGTCTTTAGAAGTTATAACCAATGCAACAGATTTTTTATATAAAATAAACTGTTAAAAGTTCAAGTGGAAGTGGAAAATTGTTATAATTTATGTATTATATATATTGATATGGAGAAAACTAGAAAACAAACTGAAAATCATCATAAGTTCATAAGAGATTTCTGTGTGACATCTACATGCACGAAAAACATTTTTAAAAATTAATAGCTATAATTGCCATGCTGGTAGCAGCAGCCATATGTGACTATTAAGCTCTGGATATGAAGCTAGTCAGAATTAAGATGTATTCTCACATAAACACTGGATTTTAAGGATTTAATATGGAAAAATAAAGTAAAATATCTTATTAACAATGTTTATAAGTTATACATTGAAATGATAGTATTTTAGATACATTGTGTCAAATAAAATATGCTATGAAAAATTAATTTCACCTATTAATATTTAATGTGACTGTAAAAAAATCTTAACTGTATTTGTAATTCATACTATATTTCTATTGAACAGTGTTGGATTAGACAATGCAACAAAAGAGAGATTTTAATTCATACCATAACACAAAGAACAATCACTATTTAAGAAGCAACTTAATAAGTATCATTCTATATAAAGAAAATTATAAAATCCATAATTATAAAATCCATAAAGGACATAATTTTATAAAATTACAGAAAGACACAGGGCGCCTGGGTGGTGCAGTTGGTTTAGTGCCCAACTCTTGGTTTCAGCTCAGGTAGTGATCTCAGGGTCGTGAGATGAGTCCCACATCAGATCTGTGTTCAGCAGAGTCCACATGGGATTTTTTCTCCCTACCCCTCTTGCCCTTCCAGCTCCTGCTCTCTCTCTCTCTCTCTCTCTCTCTCTCATTCTCTTTCTCTCTGTCTCTCTCATTCTCTCTCTCTCTCTTTCAAATAAATACATGAGGGGCACCTTTGTGGCTAAGTGGTTGAGTTCTGCCTTTGGCTCAGGTCGTGATCCCAGGATCCTGGGATTGAGTCCTGCATTGGGCTCCCCACAGGCAGCCTGCTTCTCCCTCTGCCCATGTCTCTGCCTCTCTCTTTGTGAATAAATAAATAAAATCTTTAAAAAAAAATAAGTAAGTGGATCTTTAAAAGAAAAAAAAACAGAAGATATGTATAAGTGGGAAGAGATTGCAATTTTGTTAGAAGGGAAGGCTCATTAATAATGTAAGAATGTCAGTTCTCACAGAATTAGATCTATTATTTCAATGCAAGTTCAATCCAATAAGCTTTTTGTTTATGCTGTTTGATTGCTCGTGAGGATTGTATCGATGACTCCTACAAAGGGCCACTCTTTCGCATGCCTTTTGCAGTGTGATTGAAGCTTTGAGAAAGAGTGTGGCCCTTGACTGGGGTCATAGAGAGTGAGTCAATTTCCCCACCCTTTGAATATTTGCCTGCCTGTTTTATGACTGTATTCAGCAGAATGCAGCCGAAGAGACGGCATTCTAAGTTCTGAGGCTCAGCCTTCACAGACCTTACACACGTCTGCTCTGATTCTGAGTCCCTGCCACTGCTGTGTGCACAAGCTTGAGCTAGCCTGTTGGAGGATGAGGCACCACTGGGAGGAGAGCCCAGTGGTCCCAGCCAAGGACTGCCTCCAGCCAGCTAAAACCCCAAATATGTGGGAGAACTAGCCAAGCTATGACCCAATCCAAAGTTGACCACAGATATATGAGCCTCCCCAGCTAAAATCAGAAACACTATCTAACTAACCCATAGACTCGTGAGCAATAACAAAAGCTTTTTCTTAAACCAATGAGTTATTATGACAATGGGTAACTGACACATTGTTAAAGCATTGACAAGTTGATCTTAAATTTTATCTAGAACTTTGGATGCATCACCAAAGACTGAAATATCTTGCTCTAACAGACAGCAAAATACATTCCAAACCTTCAAAAATTAAAGACACTACACTACTAAAATATATCTGGGAGTGGGGGGAGTAAATACTGAAAACAAACTCAAGAACATGTGGAATAAGATATGAAAATGAAGTGTCAGATTAATGGATAAAGAAACTAATAAATAGTATCCAATTAGCTTATCACATCAAAAAACAATTTATGAATCAAAATTATCCACAAAAATACAAGAGACTACTTTTATAAACTTTGGGTAGAGAAGGACAGCAGGGAAGCTGGCATCCTTTTTTTTTTTTTTTTTTTTTTTTTTTTTTTTTTTATTGGTGTTCAATTTACTAACATACAGAATAACACCCAGTGCCCGTCACCCATTCACTCCCACCCCCCGCCCTCCTCCCCTTCCACCACCCCTAGTTCGTTTCCCAGAGTTAGCAGTCTTTATGTTCTGTCTCCCTTTCTGATATTTCCCACACATTTCTTCTCCCTTCCCTTATTTTCCCTTTCACTATTATTTATATTCCCCAAATGAATGAGAACATATAATGTTTGTCCTTCTCCGACTGACTTACTTCACTCAGCATAATACCCTCCAGTTCCATCCACGTTGAAGCAAATGGTGGGTATTTGTCATTTCTAATAGCTGAGTAATATTCCATTGTATACATAAACCACATCTTCTTTATCCATTCATCTTTCGTTGGACACCGAGGCTCCTTCCACAGTTTGGCTATCGTGGCCATTGCTGCTAGAAACATCGGGGTGCAGGTGTCCCAGCGTTTCATTGCATTTGTATCTTTGGGGTAAATCCCCAACAGTGCAATTGCTGGGTCGTAGGGCAGGTATATTTTTAACTGTTTGAGGAACCTCCACACAGTTTTCCACAGTGGCTGCACCAGTTCACATTCCCACCAACAGTGTAAGAGGGTTCCCTTTTCTCCACATCCTCTCCAACATTTGTTGTTTCCTGCCTTGTTAATTTTTCCCATTCTCACTGGTGTGAGGTGGTATCTCATTGTGGTTTTGATTTGTATTTCCCTGATGGCAAGTGATGCAGAGCATTTTCTCATGTGCATGTTGGCCATGTCTATGTCTTCTTCTGTGAGATTTCTGTTCATGTCTTTTGCCCATTTCATGATTGGATTGTTTGTTTCTTTGGTGTTGAGTTTGATAAGTTCTTTATAGATCTTGGAAACTAGCCCTTTATCTGAAATGTCATTTGCAAATATCTTCTCCCATTCTGTAAGTTGTCTTTGAGTTTTGTTGACTGTATCCTTTGCTGTGCAAAAGCTTCTTATCTTGATGAAGTCCCAATAGTTCATTTTTGCTTTTGTTTCTTTTGCCTTCGTGGATGTATCTTGCAAGAAGTTACTATGGCCGAGTTCAAAAAGGGTGTTGCCTGTGTTCTTCTCTAGGATTTTGATGGAATCTTGTCTCACATTTAGATCTTTCATCCATTTTGAGTTTATCTTTGTGTATGGTGAAAGAGAGTGGTCTAGTTTCATTCTTCTGCATGTGGATGTCCAATTTTCCCAGCACCATTTATTGAAGAGACTGTCTTTCTTCCAATGGATAGTCTTTCCTCCTTTATCGAATATTAGTTGCCCATAAAGTTCAGGGTCCACTTCTGGATTCTCTATTCTGTTCCACTGATCTATGTGTCTGTTTTTGTGCCAGTACCACACTGTCTTGATGACCACAGCTTTGTAGTACAACCTGAAATCTGGCATTGTGATGCCCCCAGATATGGTTTTCTTTTTTAAAATTCCCCTGGCTATTCGGGGTCTTTTCTGATTCCACACAAATCTTAAAATAATTTGTTCTAACTCTCTGAAGAAAGTCCATGGTATTTTGATAGGGATTGCATTAAACGTGTATATTGCCCTGGGTAACATTGACATTTTCACAATATTAATTCTGCCAATCCATGAGCATGGAATATTTTTCCATCTCTTTGTGTCTTCCTCAATTTCTTTCAGAAGTGTTCTATAGTTTTGAGGGTATAGATCCTTTACATCTTTGGTGAGGTTTATTCCTAGGTATCTTATGCTTTTGGGTGCAATTGTAAATGGGATTGACTCCTTAATTTCTCTTTCTTCAGTCTCATTGTTAGTGTATAGAAATGCCACTGACTTCTGGGCATTGATTTTGTATCCTGCCACGCTACCGAATTGCTGTATGAGTTCTAGCAATCTTGGGGTGGAGACTTTTGGGTTTTCTATGTAGAGTATCATGTCATCGGCGAAGAGGGAGAGTTTGACTTCTTCTTTGCCAATTTGAATGCCTTTAATGTCTTTTTGTTGTCTGATTGCTGAGGCTAGGACTTCCAGTACTATGTTGAATAGCAGTGGTGAGAGTGGACATCCCTGTCTTGTTCCTGATCTTAGGGGAAAGGCTCCCAGTGCTTCCCCATTGAGAATGATATTTGCTGTGGGCTTTTCATAGATGGCTTTTAAGATGTCGAGGAATGTTCCCTCTATCCCTACACTCTGAAGAGTTTTGATCAGGAATGGATGCTGTATTTTGTCAAATGCTTTCTCTGCATCCAATGAGAGGATCATATGGTTCTTGGTTTTTCTCTTGCTGATATGATGAATCACATTGATTGTTTTACGGGTGTTGAACCAGCCTTGTGTCCCAGGGATAAATCCTACTTGGTCATGGTGAATAATTTTCTTAATGTACTGTTGGATCCTATTGGCCAGTATCTTGTTGAGAATTTTTGCATCCATGTTCATCAGGGATATTGGTCTATAATTCTCCTTTTTGGCGGGGTCTTTGTCTGGCTTTGGAATTAAGGTGATGCTGGCTTCATAGAACGAATTTGGAAGTACTCCATCTCTTTCTATCTTTCCAAACAGCTTTAGGAGAATAGGTATGATTTCTTCTTTAAACGTTTGATAAAATTCTCCTGGGAAGCCATCTGGCCCTGGACTCTTGTGTCTTGGGAGGTTTTTGATGACTGCTTCAATTTCCTCCCTGGTTATTGGCCTGTTCAGGTTTTCTATTTCTTCCTGTTCCAGTTTTGGTAGTTTGTGGCTTTCCAGGAATGCGTCCATTTCTTCTAGATTGCCTAATTTATTGGCGTATAGCTGTTCATAATAGGTTTTTAAAATCGTTTGTATTTCCTTGGTGTTGGTAGTGATCTCTCCTTTCTCATTCATGATTTTATTAATTTGAGTCTTCTCTCTCTTCTTTTTAATAAGGCTGGCTAATGGTTTATCTATCTTATTAATTCTTTCAAAGAACCAACTCCTGGTTCTGTTGATCTGTTCCACAGTTCTTCTGGTCTCGATTTCGTTGAGTTCTGCTCGAATCTTTATTAGCTCCCTTCTTCTCTTGGGTGTAGGATCTATTTGCTGTTTTTTCTCTAGCTCCTTTATGTGTAAGGTTAGCTTTTGTATTTGAGTTCTTTCCAGTTTTTGAATGGATGCTTGTATTGCGATGTATTTCCCCCTTAGGACTGCTTTTGCTGCATCCCAAAGATTTTGAACGGTTGTATCTTCATTCTCATTAGTTTCCATGAATCTTTTTAATTCTTCCTTAATTTCCTGGTTGACCCTTTTATCTTTTAGCAGGATGGTCCTTAACCTCCATGTGTTTGAGGTCCTTCCAAACTTCTTGTTGTGATTTAGTTCTAATTTCAAGGCATTATGGTCCGAGAATATGCAGGGGACAATCCCAATCTTTTGGTATCGGTTCAGACCCGATTTGTGACCCAATATGTGGTCTATTCTGGAGAAAGTTCCATGTGCGCTTGAGAAGAATGTGTATTCAGTTGAGTTTGGATGTAAAGTTCTGTAGATATCTGTGAAATCCATCTGGTCCAGTGTATCATTTAAAGCTCTCGTTTCTTTGGAGATGTTTTGCTTAGAAGACCTATCGAGTATAGAAAGAGCTAGATTGAAGTCACCAAGTATAAGTGTATTATTATCTAAGTATTTCTTCACTTTGGTTAATAATTGATTTATATATTTGGCAGCTCCCACATTTGGAGCATATATATTGAGGATTGTTAAGTCCTCTTGTTGAATAGATCCTTTAAGTATGATATAGTGTCCCTCTTCATCTCTCACTACAGTCTTTGGGGTAAATTTTAGTTTATCTGATATAAGGATGGCTACCCCTGCTTTCTTTTGAGGACCATTCGAATGGTAAATGGTTCTCCAACCTTTTATTTTCAGGCTGTAGGTGTCCTTCTGTCTAAAATGAGTCTCTTGTAGACAGCAAATAGATGGGTCCTGCTTTTTTATCCAGTCTGAAACCCTGCGCCTTTTGATGGGGTCATTAAGCCCGTTCACATTCAGAGTTACTATTGAGAGATATGAGTTTAGTGTCATCATGATATCTATTCAGTCTTTGTTTTTGTGGACTGTTCCACTGAACTTCTTCTTAAAGGGGAATTTTAAGAGGCCCCCTTAAAATTTCTTGCAGAGCTGGTTTGGAGGTCACATATTCTTTTAGTTGCTGCCTGTCTTGGAAGCTCTTTATCTCTCCTTCCATTTTGAATGAGAGCCTTGCTGGATAAAGTATTCTTGGTTGCATGTTCTTTTCATTTAGGACCCTGAATATATCCTGCCAGCCCTTTCTGGCCTGCCAGGTCTCTGTGGAGAGGTCTGCTGTTACCCTAATACTCCTCCCCATAAAAGTCAGGGATTTCTTGTCTCTTGCTGCTTTAAGGATCTTCTCCTTATCTTTGGAATTTGCAAGCTTCACAATTAAATGTCGAGGTGTTGAACGGTTTTTATTGATTTTAGGGGGGGATCTCTCTATTTCCTGGATCTGAATGCCTGTTTCCCTTCCCAGATTAGGAAAGTTTTCAGCTAGAATTTGTTCAAATACATATTCTGGCCCTCTGTCCCTTTCGGCGCCCTCGGGAACCCCAATTAAACGTAGGTTTTTCTTCCTCAGGCTGTCGTTTATTTCCCTTAATCTATCTTCATGGTCTTTTAATTGTTTGTCTCTTTTTTCCTCAGTTTCCCTCTTTGCTGTCAACTTGTCTTCTAGGTCACTCACTCGTTCTTCCACCTCGTTAACCCTCGTCGTTAGGACTTCTAGTTTGGATTGCATCTCATTCAATTGGTTTTTAATTTCTGCCTGATTAGCTCTAAATTCTGCAGTCATGAAGTCTCTTGAGTCCTTTATACTTTTTTCTAGAGCCACCAGTAGCTGTATAATAGTGCTTCTGAATTGGCTTTCTGACATTGAATTGTAATCCAGATTTTGTAACTCTGTGGGAGAGAGGACTGTTTCTGATTCTTTCTTTTGAGGTGAGGTTTTCCTTCTAGTCATTTTGCTCAGTGCAGAGTGGCCAAAAGCAAGTTGTATTGGGAAAAAGAGAAAAAGAGAGGAGAGAAAGAAGGAAAGAAAAGAGAAAGAGAAAAAAAAAAAGGGAAGAAAAAGAAAAAAAAACGAAAAAAAAAAAAAAAAAAGAAGAAAAAGAGAAAGAAAAAGAAAGGAGAAAAAAAGGGGGTGGGGGAAGGAAACAAATCAAAAAGCAAAACAAAACAAAAACAAAAACAAAAACAAAAACAAACAAACAAAAAAAGAACCACCGGGGAGTATCTTCTGATTCTGTGTTCTTTAAGTCCCTTGGCTTCTCCTGGAAGTTGTCCGTCTAGCTGGTGTTCTGGGGGAGGGGCCTGTTGTGCTGATTTTCAGGTGTTAGCAGTTGGGGGAGCTGCTGTGCCCCTGCCTGGTGCAGGGCTCAGTGGGGGTTGTTTACCCCGTGAGGCCGCAGGAGGAACAGCCCCAGTGGCGGGGCAGCTCTGGAAACCTGGATTCAGCCCCCGCAGTAACTCCGGAGCTCTCCGTCTGCAGGGCCTGGAGGCTCCGGGGCGGGGCCGCTGATCTGCTCAGCTGGGGCAGGAGCGTCCTCGCTGTCCTGGGCCCTCCCGGCCTCTGCCTGTCCCGGGGGAGGCCGGATCCTGGGCTGTGTCCCGGCGCCCTGTGCCCCGGAGCCTGCGCTGGTGGATTCGCGCTCCCGGGCCGCGCAGCCCCCTCCGCGGAGCCGCCGCCCGAGCCCCTCCGAGCTGCTCCTGGAACCGCGCAGGCCCCTCCGCACGGAGCCTCTTCCTCTGCCCGAGCCCGGCCGAGCTGCTCCCGGGGCCCCGCAGCCCCCTCCGCGGAGCCGCCCCCGAGCCCCTTCAGCTGCTCCGGGTCCCGCCGGGTCCCGCCGTGCGCGCTGCAGCCCTTAGGGAGCTCGGCGCACTCTCCTGGGCGCGCAGGTGTCTGTTAGTGTCCCCGGGAGCCCGAGGGCCTCCTCGCCCTCCTGGTCCTGCTCCAACTCCCCATGCGCCCCTTTCCGCCCGGGAAGGTCGGTGCAGCTCCTGCTCCTCCGGGACGGGGCTCTCCTGTCCTGGGGACACTCGCCCCGGCCTCAGCCCGGCTCCTCGCGGGGCCCCTCCCCTTGGAGGCCTTTGTTCCTTTATTTCTTTTTCCCCGTCTTCCTACCTTGATAGATGCGCGAACTCTTCTCACTGTAGCATTCCAGCTCGTCTCTCTTTAAATGTCAGGCCGAATTCATAGATTTTCAGGATAATTTGAAGGTTTTCTAGGTAGTTTGGTGGAGACAGGTGATTTGGGGACCCTACTCCTCCGCCATCTTGCTCCTCCCCTTTGAAGCTGGCATCCTTTATCATGAAACTTAAACATTGCACCTTGCCCGGTGTTGGACAAGCTTTGGGGGGCACCTGGCAGGAGCTGATACGGCAGCAGTCTGGGCAGGGTGCCACAGCAACTAGGTGAACCAGAAAGAAAGAAACCAAATACCTAAAATCATAAATCACGGGAATAAATAAATAAATAAATAAATAAATAAAACACTAACAAAAATATTTGAGAATCCCAGGCTCTGTACTCAATGCATTTAACCAGATATCATATATTAGGATAAAGGAAGTTAGTAACTATTATTATTGTTGCTGTTATTATTATTATTATTATTACTATTACTATTATTATTTGGTTAGCTCAAGGAGGCTTTTTGGTGACACACCATTTCTGCCTCTTTCTTGCAAGTTGAAAGGCTTAAGAGAAGCAATTTTTAAATAAGAAGTCTGGGGAGTATGTTGTAATTTTCTTGCACTGAATAAACAGCAGAATTCCCATGTTCAACCCTGGAGCCCCGGGAGGAGCATAATCTTGTACAGGTTGGATCTTCCAATGGAATTTCCCTAAAGATGTGTGCACTGAGGTACCTGAGGGGAGGGGTTTCCCTAAAGCATTACTCACTGGGGTGCGTGAGGTCAAGGAACATATTTACTCTCTCTCTGCCACTGCTGACAATACCTGGCCCCCTCAGTCAACAAATACTCATCCACTGTCTACTAGGTGCCAGGCAGGGTCCTGGAAGTGTTGGGAACATCACCAGGGAGGCTCACATGTGCCCCCCCGCAAAGCCTGTTGGGGGAAAAAAAAACAGACATTATTAAGTGGTTTGTGTATTTCAAAAGCAAGCCCAAGGGTGCCACAGGAGCAAGCCACCAGTAAACTTAGTCTCTCTGGGGGATCAGGGAAAGCTCCATAATGTGGCAAAACTTAATTTGAGAGCCCAGAACATGGGAGAAACCATTGGTAAAACAGTCCCTTCACAAAAGCAATCACGAAGTCATGAAGCCACGGGTGGTAAGAGCAAATGATCAGGAGAGTTTTAAATGAAACCCTTGGAAGAAACAAAGGTGGTCTTCTCTCATTCCATACACAGCCTGTGTTACGTGCTAGGAGCTATGATAAACGGGTCCAGCCTGGAGGAATGCGTTCTCTTAGCCATCATTTGTTCCACAAATATTTACTGGGTGTTACTAAATGCCAGGAGCTGCTTTAGCCACTGAGGACACAGCAGAGAACCCTGCCCTTATGAACTTACATAGTTGTGAGGGGACAAAATAAAATACAAAAGGAAAACCCATAGTATCGTTAGAGGATTGCTGTCCCCCAGGACCCATGGTTCCTGGTCATGCCACTCCAAAGAATGAAGAAGGAGACCAGACCAAGACCAGCAAAGCAAAGTTTATTGAACAAGAGTGTAAAGCTCCGGGAGAGGGAGGGGACCTGAGAGGGTTGCTGTTTTGGCATTCAAATCTAGGGGCTTAAACTGTGGAAGGAGCCTTGGTGTCCAACGAAAGATGAATGGATAAAGAAGATGTGGTTTATGTATACAATGGAATATTACTCAGCTATTAGAAATGACAAATACCCACCATTTGCTTCAACATGGATGGAACTGGAGGGTATTATGCTGAGTGAAGTAAGTCAGTCGGAGAAGGACAAACATTTTATGTTCTCATTCATTTGGGGAATATAAATAATAGTGAAAGGGAATATAAGGGAAGGGAGAAGAAGTGTGTGGGAAATATCAGAAAGGGAGACAGAACGTAAAGACTGCTAACTCTGGGAAACGAACTAGGGGTGGTAGAAGGGGAGAAGGGCGGGGGGTGGGAGTGAATGGGTGACGGGCACTGGGGGTTATTCTGTATGTTAGTAAATTGAACACCAATAAAAAATAAATTAAAAAAAACAAAAAAAAAACAAATCTAGGGGCTTTTTTTAAGATTTTATTTATTTGTTTGTTTGTTTGTTTGTTTATGAGAGACAGACAGAGGGAGGCAGACACAGGCAGAGGGAGAAGCAGGCTCCCTGCTGGAAGCCCGATACAGGACTCGATCCCAGGACCCCAGGATCACGACCTGAGCCGAAGGCAGATGCTCAACCTCCGTGCCACCCAGGTGTCCCTCTAGGGGCTTTTATAAGCTCTTTAGGGGGACAATCTTAAGCATCCTGAGTGTGGGCCCCCTGTGATTGGCTGCTAAGGTGTGCCAATAATGGCTTCGGTCATATACCTGTTTACCTATCGGGTTATTGTTCAAGTGTTGTTAGTCTTTTGGGCTGACATCTAGAGACTAGCTGCTTCCACTTGTGATAGCGACCAATGTTTTATGGTTACTTGTTTTGTTTCAGGATGTTTTGCAAAAGTCACTTTTGCAGAGACTGCTAGACAGGATGCTATTGTGGTCTTGTCTAAGCTGTAAAACAGGATGCTAGTGTAATTTTGTCTTAGCTGTCCAGGCTTTTTTGCTTTTTTGTTGGGGACCCTGGCCCTGACTACCTAAGTGTCCAATGAATTCCTAACAGTATGTCAGATGGGGTAAGAGCTATACAGAAAAATACAGCAGAAAAGCATGTCAGTGGGGTGCCTGGGTGGCTCTGTGCTGTTGAGCATGGAGCCTGCTTAAGATTCTCTCTCCCTAAAATAAATAAATAAATAAATAAATAAATAAATAAATAAATAAATAAATAAAATTTCTCTCTCCCTCTCTTTCTGCCCCTCCCCCACCCCACCCCATCCCACCTCCCCTGCTCACATGTTCTCTTCTCTCTCAAAAAAAATAAATAAAAAAAACAGGCCACCTGTATGGCTCAGTGGCTGAGTGTCTACCTTCTGCTCAGGTCGTGATCCTGGGGTTCTGGGATGGAGTCGCACATCAGGCTCCCCAGGGGGAGCCTGCTTCTCTCTCTGCCTATATCTCTGCCTTTCTCTGTGTGTCTCTCATAAATAAATAGGTAAAATCTGTTTTAAAAATTTTTAATTAAAAAATAAAAAAAGAAAGAGAAGGATGCTAGGGAGACTGTTTGCAATTTCAAATAGGGTGCTTGGAGGCTGCATGAGGTGATATTTGAGCAAAGATTCGAAGGAGTCAAGGAAGCAAATTATAATGGTATCTGGAGAAAACATTACAGCAGGGGGAATAGCAAATGCAAAGACCCTGAGGTGAGATCACTGCTGGTGTGTTCAAGGATCCACAAGGAGTTCAGAGGTTCAAAGTCTATCAGAAGAAACAGTAAGTATTACATGGCCGACAAGTAGATGAGAAAATGCTCTGCATCACTTGCCATCAGGGAAATACAAATCAAAACCACAATGAGATACCACCTCACACCAGTGAGAATGGGGAAAATTAACAAGGCAGGAAACAACGAATGTTGGAGAAGATGTGGAGAAAGGGGAACCTCCTGCACTGTTGGTGGGAATAGGAACTGGTGCAGCCACTCTGAAAACTGTGTGGAGGTTCCTCAAAGAGTTAAAAATAGACCTGCCCTACGATGCAGCAATTGCACTGCTGGGGATTTACCCCAAAGATACAGATGCAATGAAACGCCGGGACACCTGCACCCCGATGTTTCTAGCAGCAATGTCCACAATAGCCAAACTGTGGAAGGAGCCTCGGTGTCCATCGAAAGATGAATGGATAAAGAAGCTGTGGTCTATGTATACAATGGAATATTACTCAGCCATTAGAAATGACGAATACCCACCATTTGCTTCAACATGGATGGACCTGGAGGGTATTATGCTGAGTGAAATAAGTCAATTGGAAAAGGACAAACATTATATGGTCTCACTTATATGGGGAATATAAAAAATAGTGAAAGGGATCATAGGGGAAAGGAGGGGAACTGAGTGGGAAGTATCAGAGGAATACAAAGCATGAGAGTCTCCTAACTCTGGGAAACCAACAAGGGGTAGTGGAAGGGGAGGTGGGAGGGGGTATGGGGTGACTGGGTGACGGGCACTGAGGGGGGCACTTGACAGTATGAGCATCGGGTGCTATGCTATATGTTGGCAAATCAAACTTCAATAAATAAATAAATACACACACACACACACACACACACACACACACATATATATATATATATGAAGGAAGTATTTTAAAATTACCATGACAACGGATGATGCCATGTCGTTTTGCTAATGAATGAAGGGAGAACATGGTAGACTTCTGGTGCTGGGCAGCAGAGAGAATGTTGGCTATTGCTAGAAGAACCTGGGCAGCAAGGTCAGTGTTACACTGAACCACTTTGCACATGACAGGTGGGAAGAAACTGATTTGGCAGCATGGGGATGGGTGCCGACAAGGCCAACCCTATCATTCTCACCTGAAACCCACCTCACCTTCCCCGAACAGTATTTTTCCACCTCTGTACATTGTTCTTTTTTGGCTCATGACCCGCTCTTCTGCAATTGTAATCTCAGTCTGAGGGTGTAGAAAACACTGCCGTGTGCCGCAGCAGGACCCCTGGGTCTTCCTCCCCGTCCCCTGCCCCTTCCCTGACTGGCTGTGTGATCCTGGGAAAGCCTCTCTATCTCTCTGCTTCCACTTCCTCAGTTGTTTTATTATCCCCCTTCCCCACCCCCAGTTGAGGACAAGAATCTGGACAAACTGTAATATCATGATTATCTCCTCTTTCTCTTTCCCACACCACCAGTTCTTACATGTGGTTACAGGTAGGGTGGGACACGTCCTCGGTCTGTGGGCTCTGGCCTCCCACAACACTCGGCAAGTGTGCTCTGCCCCCGCACCGTTGTGGCCAATCAATGGCTGACCCGCGTCCCCAAGGAGAGGTCATTGCTGATCTTGGGGTTCCTTGCACCTTCTCTCCCATCTGCATTGGTAAAAGCATTTGCCCTGTTGGGCTATCTCTAACAATGGTTAAGGGAGCCCCAGTTCTAGTTCTGACTTGTCCTGTGAGGAGTCACCAGTCTTCCAGAGTCCAGTTTCCTCTGTCTGAATAATGAGGATCATAGGCCCTGCCCCCCTCACTAGATGTGACCTGGGAGAAAGTCATTTTGTAGGTACAGGGCTCACTCCACACTCTGCCCAGAGGTAATGGGAACCTATTCACCCAGGGAAAGACAGGGCCCATTGTAGCCACCAGTCTGTCCCCCTGGGGTCGGCTACTTCATCAACTTTCTCCCTTTAATCTTCAACACAAGAGAAACCTTAGGGGAAAGAAGTAGGACAGGCACAGTGCCTGGAGAAGCAATTGGCACAGTCTGCAGGTTGGCATGACCTTTGCCAGCTCTCAGTGGTTGAGAAATGGTGGCAATTATTCTTAGCATCTGATGCACAAGCATTTTATGAGTCTCAAAATGTCCAGGCAAAAAAAAAAAGAAAAAGAAAGAAAAGAAAGGAAAAAAGAAAAGGAACAAGGTCAGGGAAATACTCCTGTGATAAAGGGGGTACCGGGGAGGGTCAGGTTAGAACCACCTGCAAATTCAGTCAGGGTCTCATTTTTCACTGTGGAAGGTACTCTAGATTCCCCAGGCTGAAACTCATACAAACACACACAGACACACTGTTTGTTAGCCTTAAAAATAGAACTGCCAGTTATTTCACCAGCAAACAATGGGCTTATTTGGGAATAGCAGAAATGTGCTATCGGGACAAACAAGCTGCAGCAAAAGGACAGGCAAGTCCAACAAGAGAGAGGAACATGCTTTTAGGGAGAAGGAGAAGGAGGGAGCCGGGAGGGATAATTTTAAACAAAAGCCCATTGGAGAGAGGCAAGAGTTCAGGGTGATGCTCCTCTCCTTGGCTAGGTAGCAGGGGTAGCTGATTTCCTGTAGGAAACTCAATGTACACCTTTCCCTGTTGGAGCCTGTACTTGATTGTGTTTTCCTGCGGCAGTTGCTCAGCCAGGGGGTCTGTGACTGATCATTCCTCCTGCAGCTGACACTGAGTAGGAGCCTCCGCCTCCCCTTCTAGCATTCTGAGTCCACTTTCATGAGGTTTCCTTTTATTATAACTTCCCACAGTACATACACCTATTTCCTGCCTTCAAGAATTACATAAGCTACCACGAGAGGTAGATCATATATGTAATCAATCATTTCCAAACCAGGATAGAAATCCAAGGGAGATAATATCTAAGGAAGTGGCATTTGAGCTAAAACCTGACACACAATTGCAAATTCCCTATTCACCTTGCCTTGCCTTATTTTTCTCTGTAGGAATTATCTAAAATAACATTTAATTCAGTTATTATATTTCTGGTCTATTGTCCTCACCCCTACGTATACTCTGACCACGGCTTCTCCTTCGCTTTTTTCCCACTGTATTCCTTCTAGTAGAGAAAAAAGCAAAGAGATAAAAACTGATGAGCTCTTATATTTGCCAAGTACCTTAGACCTTTCAGAATAACGTCCCCTTCATTTTATCCTCAGAAGAGCTCTATGAAGAACTGAGGTCCTTTGACTCTTCCCCATTCTATTTAAGCAGTAACATAGGCAGAGGGTAGGGGAAGGGGATGGAGGGTTGCTCAAGGTCATTCACCTAACACCCGCCAACCGTACAGAGGTATCTTAGAATCTCTCCTGGCATTTAGGAGGCACTTGAACTACAGAAATTATGATTTCATTTTTCTTATACCATATTTTTCAGAAAAAAAGTATTAAACTACTTTTTTAATGCTATCAGCTGGCTCTGTGAATATTTTTCTGACTCCTTTGACTTTCTTGCTTCCTTACAGTGCCAGAAAATAATTACCCTTCACTTTAGCACCCTTGTTTCACTGGGACCCGGGAAGGTGTTTTTCCCTCTACCAGAGGGTGGCATAGATAGTTTGGCTAATGCAAGGCTCCTGCCTGTCCCTTGCTGCTTAATAGCATGTGTTCACGAATCATATCATTAGTACAGTTGCAGGTTACAGAGTCTGAGTTCTACAACCCTGACAACCCATTATTACAATGATACTCCTTTTATGTATCATTATGAAAAACCCAGTTAAACAAAATGCAATATTTCTAAAGGATGAAAAATTATTTTCTCCAAGATGTTGGGACATTTTTACTGATTATGACTTCTCATTACTGGTAACAGATGACACTAATGGCATGTGAGTGTGTTACACAGTTACAAAGGGAGGTTAGAATAACTGTCAGGAGCTTTCCTGAAGGGCTTCTTCATTTTTTTGTTTCCCCAGGATTGAAATCAAAGCATTCCCTGTAGGAGCCCAAAGTCCACAAGGTTTTTCACGAATGCCCCCCAGCTGCTGCCTACAATACGATTTGTTGCAGGCTGAGTGGAAGATGGTGGGATCTGTAAAGATTCCTCAATTCCTCCAAGCTATCATCAATCTAACAATAAATCTTTTGATCTGGACTCTGGAATATCAGCTATGTGGGTTCTGTATATTTTCCTGGGGGACATCTGGGCAAGAATGTGCTTCTATTTTGTTGCTCTCTACCAAAGGCTGTGAGAAGCAACATATATTCTAGTATCCTGATATTTGGTCAACAAGGCCCCTGACATCCCCATTTCTGTGGGCCTGTAGTCTGAGTCCCAGGTGATGATAGATGATAGTCCTTCCTTTGCCAGCATATACCAGGAAATGTCAATTACTCATCCTACAACAGGGAGGGAAGTCCCCACAGTGTCACACGTGATACCACATGTTTTCTCAGAGTCTGGTTTTACACGTTACTCCTGATATCCCTTGATTTTTGTACTAGTTAAGATATTTAGAATCAAGTATCAGAAACCGACTCAAATGAACTGAAGATTTTTTAAAAAGGATTTATTGGGAGGACTGAAGGGATCCTTACAGAACACGCAGGCAAGCACAAAGCCCTTAGAGAGCACATCTCCTGACAAGCTACCAGGAACAGGAGCTACCAAGCAGTGTAGCTCCTTGGTACCAGGATCTACCAAGCAGTGTGTCTTTCTCTCTTTTTTTTTTTAATTCTTTTACGTTTTATTGAAGTATAGTTGACACACAAAGATACATTAGTTCAGTTGTATACATAGTGATTTGACAAGTCACAACCTTCTTAAAATTACAGTAGGAGCACATGTTGTAGTAGTAAAAACAAAACAAGAAAAACAATAACAAAAAGAGCATTGATGATTTGGTTGGGCATAAAAAGAAAGGTAAAAATCACCTTTTCCACCCCACTCAGAGTCATCATGCAGAGACAACCACAGGAACTAGGGTAACATCTGCTCTGAGGTCTGGCTTCTTCCTCTACCTAATTGCTGAATATTTTTGAGCCTTAGTTTACCTAACTGTAAAATGGGAAGAAGAATAAGAGTTGCTTTGTAGGGCTTTTGCAACAACTAAATGGGCAGCGTTTCTTCACCTCTCATCTCTATTTCTCTACACATCAACTTCCTCTTTCTCTTCCCCTGAAGAATTGCTTCCTTTGTAATTCAGTCCTCATGATAGCATTCGGCCAAGCACTGCTCCCAGTCACACATACCGCAGGTCCAACTCCCTAGAACAATTTGTCTTTCATGGTTGCAATTTCTAATTCCTGCAGAAGGGTCTTCCAATCGCCCACCTTGAGTCAGGTGGCCTCTCCTGTTCCAGTGAACTGTGGTCATGAAGGTTGGGCTACCTTGGTTATTGAGCACCCATTTCTGTCCTTTTGGCCATGGTGTCTCCAACGCTGGGAATGAGAGTAAAAGCATTCAATGGCTCTATTATGAGCCTTGGCAGTCTCCAAAGGCATGTGATACAGCGAGAACCTGGATTCTTAATGCAACTGTGTAATACTCATGACTCTGGACTGCTACCTCCAGACATAATCTACTCATTTCACTTAAAATGGTTACTAAGAAACCTATCTAAAGCACAGCAGACCTAGGAAGCCATGTTTCTATCATATGACCCAAACTGTGAATGTGAATGTCCAAGGGACAACCTACCCAATAGTGTGTGGACCAGTTGATCCATATTCTTTCCCTAGAGAATTCCAACCAAGAAATACAGATAGTGTGATCAGTTTCATTGTAAAACCTTGACCCAATTCATCATGTATATTTGAGGACTAGTGGCCATGTTGAGTCCTTTACAAACAGCGGAAGTTTATAAAAAGAAGGACACAGGTCAGGGTGAAGTAGAGAGAAATCAGACCACACAACCCTGAGACACAAGAACATAGTTTTGGTTGCCAGTGCTTCTGGAGTCTATTTCCTATGAGGTCTGGCCACAGCGTGGCCTCATGTCCATGAAATTGCCTATTTTGTCTTTACAGTAAAATCTCCCACTTCTACTGAGCTAGCTTGGGTAGAGTTCCATTTGCCACAACCAACAATCCTACGAGAGCCCAGGAGCCCAGGTTGGGTGAGGAGTGAGCCCTGAAGGGTAGGAGATCATCTCCTTGGCCAGTTAGCCATAGAACTCCAAAGAGAATCAGGTCATACCCATACCTACTCACATCTGCCTCTTCTGTTTTCATAAAATAAAGTTCTCAGAGTTCTTTAAACACCACCAACCTGTTTTCCAAGCCTTATTGGGACTTGCTGGTGAGAGGTTACTGGGCACTGAAACACCAATGCAGTTTTTCCTGGGCAAGATGTGCTATGCTCACCTGGTTGACAGGTGATGGTCAGTAGAACTTTCAAGTCTGACATAGGGCATGAAGCAGTTGCTCCTGCAACCATTTCATAATCTCCTTCCTTCTTTCCCTCCATCCCTCAATCCCTCCTTCCCCTTCTCTCTCTTCCTCTCTCTCTCCCTTCCTTCCTCTCAACCATTATCTTTGTTACTAGAGGAAAAGAATGCAGTGATGGGTGAAAGAGACACAGCCCCCGCCCTGGAGGAGTTTATAATCCAGCCGGGAAAATAGACAGTGATTAAATATTAAAATACCACCCCAAAATGTAAAATCACACTTGTGTCAAGAACTACAAAGGAGATATATAAGCAGCTGTGAGAAAGGACCAGAAATTCATATGATTCCCATCAGAAGAGTCCTGGGAGGCCTCCTGCGAAAGTGAGCCGAGTTCTGAATGTCAATAGGAATAGGTAAGAAGTGTGTAGAAGAAGCACAGGGGATGACCTGGGCAGGTCCTGGACTGGAATTAGCCAAGGTCATATATTTGAGAGACTAGAAGGAGCCAGTGTGACCAAGGCTCAGCTAAGGGGAGCATGGTGCATAATAAGCAAAGGGGCTGGGGAAGGCCAAAGTATGTAGGGTCTTGCAAGCCATGTTCAGGGTTTGGTCTTCATCCTCAGAGCAACTGAAACCATATGTTTCAAAGAATCAGGTTGACTCACAGGTTATTGGAGGCAGTGCCTCTATCCCATAGGGAGTTCAACCTTTCCTGTTCTCCCTCATCCACAGCCTTCCCCTAATCCTCACGATACTCTCATAGGCTATTCTGTACCTGGAACCATCAGGCATTGACTTTACAACTACAGAGGGCTCTGTTATGCAGGTCATTAACTAAAAATTACCAAATGTACATTATATATATATAATATATATATATACACTTTATATATACAGATACAGATATATGTACTTGATAGATACTACATACAGATTATGTGTATATATCTTTATATCTGTCTATAAAAACATATAGATAGGAAAATAGCTGGAATGCTATTTGAGAGAAGGGTTTTAGCTTCTAACAAGTATCATCTAGGGTGAAATTTTCTTAGGTCATGGTTGATATTCTGGACTCAGCCCGCTCATACAGCCACTCTGCACTGAGCAAAATGACTAGAAAGAAGAACTCACCACAAAAGTAAGAATCAGAAACAGTATTCTCTGACACAGAGTTACAGAATTTGGATTACAATTCACTGTCAGAAAGCCAATTCAGAAGCACAATTATAAAGCTCCTGATGGCTCTGGAAAAAAAGCATAAAGGATTCAAGAGACTTCAAGACTGCAGAATTTAGATCTAATCAGGCCAAAATTAAAAAGCAATTAAATGAGATGCAATCCAAACAGGAGGTCCTAATGATGATGGGTAATGAGGTGGAAGAAAGAGTGAGTGACATAGAAGACAAGTTGATGGCAAGGAAGGAAGCTGAGGAAAAAAGAGAAAAACAATTAAAAGACCAAGAGGAAAGGTTAAGGGAAATTAATGACAGCCTCAGAAGGAAAAAAATCTATGTATAATTGGGGTTCCAGAGAGCGCTGAGAGGAACAGAGGGCCAGAAAGCATATTTGAACAAATTATAGCTGATAACTTCCCTAATCTGGGGGGGGGGCAGGAACAGGCACTCAGATCCAGGATATAGAGAGGTTCCCCCACTAAAATCAATAAAAACCATTCAACATCTTGACATTTAATAGTGAAACTTGCAAATTCCAAAGATAAAGAGAAAACCCTTAAGACAGTGAGAAACAAGAGATCCCTAACTTATATGAGGAGAAATATTAGATTAATAGCAGACCTCTCCACAGAGACCCCACAGACCAGAAAGGGCTTACAGGATATAGTCAGGGACTCAATGAGAAGAACGTGCAGCCAAGAATACTTCATCCAGCAAGGCTCTCATTCAGAAAAGGAGAGATAAAGAGCTTCCAAGATAGGCAGAAACTGAAAGAATATGTGACCACCAAACCAGCTCTGCAAGAAGTATTAAGGGAGATCCTGTAAAAGAAAGACAAAGCCCAAAGAAATAATCCACAAAAACAGGGACTGAATAGGTATTACGATGGCACTAAATTCATATCTTTCAATAGTAACACTGAACGTGAATGGGCTAAATGACCCCATCAAAAGATGCAGGGTTTCAGACTGGATAAAAAAGCAAGAATGAACAAGGGGTGATAGAAAGGGAGGTGGGCAGGAGGTGGGGGTGACTGGGTGACAGGCACTGAGTGGGGCACTTGATGGGATGAGCACTGGGTGTTATGCTATATGTTGGCAAATTGAACTCCAATAATAAATAAATAAACATAAATAAATAAATAAATAAATAAATAAATAAATAAGCAAGACCCATCTATTTGTTGTTTACAAGAGACTCATTTGAGACCTAAGGACACTTCCAGCCTGAAAATGAAAGGTTGGAGAACCATATACCATTCCAATGGTCCTCAAAAGAAAGCTGAGGTAGCAATCCTCATACCAGATAAATTAAAATTTATCCCAAAGACTGTTGTAAGAAATGAAGAGGGACACTATATCACACTTAAAGGATCTATCCAACAAGAGGACCTAACAATCATGAATATTTATGCCCCTAATGTGGGAGCTGCTAAGTATATCAATCAATTAATAACCAAAGTAAAGACATACTTAGATAATACACTAATAGTAGGAGAACTTCAACACAGCACTTTCTGGAAATGACAGATATTCCAGGCACAACATCACCAAAGAAACAAGAGCTTTAAATGATACACTGGATCAGATAGATTTCACAGATATTTACAGAACTTTGCATCCGAACGCAACTGAATACATATTCTTCTCAAGTGCACATGGAACTTTCTCCAGAATAGACCACATACTGGGTCACAAATCAGGTCTCAACTGATACCAAAACATTGGGATTGTCCCCTGCATATTTTCAGACCACAATGCTTTGAAACTTGAACTCAATCACAAGAAATTTGGAAGAAATTGAAACACGTGGAGGTTAAAGAGCATCCTGCTAAAAGATGAATGGGTCAACCAGAAAATTAGAGAAGAATTAAAAAGATTCATGGAAATTAATGAAAATGAAGATACAATCATTCAAAATCTTTGGGATACAGCAAAAGCAGTCCTAAGAGGGAAATACATCGCAATATAAGCATCCCTCAAAAAATTGGAAAAAACTCAAATACACAAGCTAACCTCGAACCTTAAGGAACTGGATAAAGAACAGCAAATAAAACTTACACCCAGCAGAAGAGAGTTAATAAAGATTTGAGCAGAACTCAA